>NW_024429198.1:61197433-61509933 GCF_017639785.1 Mesocricetus auratus
GAAACCCCCTCCTTGCCGGATGTCCCGCACTAGCCTTGAGCCGTGGTCTTTCTGCCTCTGCCTTCCCGGCTTTGGTGTTGTGGGTGTGCACACTTCAGGGGAAAGGACAAGATACGGTAGCCTGTGCCTAACCCAGTGCTCGGAAGCTGAGCAGGACCAGCCTGGGCTAGAGAGAGAGCTCAGCTGGTAGAGTACTTGCCTAACCTGCAAGAATCCCTAAGATCAGTTCCCAGCACCACACAAAAGCAAACAGTAGCACGTATCTGCAATCCCAGGACGGGAAGCAGAGACAAGAGGATCAGAGTTCGAGGTCACCCTTAGCTGACAGTATTTGAAGGCCTGCAGGAGGATACTGCTGTTTAATATTTTCCAGTTAAATAATTTTTTAATGAATACAGTTTGTAGAACAAAGTAGTTCACGTCAAAATTGAGAGTCCAGAGCTCTAGCACACCCTGGTTGAAGCAGCCTCCAGCAGCTTCCCCTATGAAACTGTGCCGTCCAGCTAAACGGCCCACTACGGAGCAAATAAGACTAGACTCACCTTTTTACACACAGCCCTCAGACCTAACCTGTGCCTCCCAGTCTTTGTGATAGCATCATGTTTATTTTATTTATAGTTTGTTTATTAACATATGGTTTCGGATAAGAATAGCATACTACAGGAAATAGATAATCAGAAAGAACTGTCCCTTTGTGCTCGAGGCAAGAAACTACCTCTGTGCTGCCTGGTCACTGTGTGTCTAAGTCTCTCTTCTCCCACATTAGAAATACAAGCCCACCCCCCCCCAAAAATAAGAGCCCATGGTGGTGGTACACACCTCTAATCCAGACACTCAGGTGGCAGAGGCAGGCGGATCTCTGTGAGTTCCAGGCCAGCCTGTTCTACAGAGTGAGTTCCAGGAGGGCCAGGGCTGCACAGGAAACCGTGTCTCAAAAAGAAAAAAGAGAAAGAAAGAAATACAATCCCCATTTGGTAATCCTATTAAATTATAGGTAACTCCAAAAAGCTTCCAGAATGTCTGGTCCAGCTCTCCAGCTGCACTTAGGTGCCCCACACACAGAACAAGGCTCCGTTTACAGAAGACCATTTCTCCTCTGCAAGATTGCCATAGGAGCTAGCTGTCCTGCTAGTTCACCCTGTTAGCACAGTGTGACTTAAAAGCTTTCTCGTCGAACTGATGAAAACATAGAAAAGAAGCTGGTACAATGGTGCCTCCTTTAATCCCAGCACTCAGGAAGGAGAATCGTATAGATCTCTGTGGGTGTGAGTGAGGTCAGCCTGGTCTACACAGCAAGTTTCTGGCCAGACAAGGCCACATAGTGAGACCCTGTCTGAAAAAGTATTACACATATTGTTGGCCCCTCATCCTCCTGATGTAAATGCAGGAGACTTATTTATAAAGATGTTTGAGGAAAGAAATTCTGATAAAGTGTTGACATGTAAGCTCCTTGAATCCAAATGCTTGTGCTTTTATAACAAACAGAATAATACTTAATTAACTTTATTTGTGTGTGGTTCCAGAGGAGAAGAAGGCTATGCTACAAGAAATAGCCAATCAGAAGGGTGTGTCCTGCCGTGCCCAAGGCTGGAAAGTCCACCTCTGTGCGGCCCAGTTACTGCAGCTGGTAGGTGCCGTTCTGTCACTTGCGTCATGCCAAAGAGGAAACCCAGCAGGCAGCCAGCCTGAGGGACCACAGGCCCCGGGTTTGATCCCCAGAGCTGCCTGAAGTGGGGTGATACAGGCACGTAGGCCTGTGATTCCACAATTAAAGTCATTGTTTATTTACTTGATGAGGTGGGTCAGAGGACAGACAGTCTTTGGGAGTAGGCCCTCTCCTACAATGTGAGTCCTAGGGGGTCAAACTCAGATTATGATGCTTGGGAGCAAGTGTCTTCACTCACTGAGCCATCTATCCAGGTCTGGGTCTAAAATACCTGAGAGTGCTGTAGTGCGAGCCTGAAGTCAGGGTGGCATTACCGCGTCCTGTGAGGACATGCACAAGAGGGCTAAGTGCCCTTGCCTTGAGCCTCTCTCCCAAGCACTCTGCTTCCTCAGAAGGCTCTGTAGTCGAGCAGCTCCCTCACCGTGGGCCACCACACGGTTTGCTTCTCGCCAAGTAGCAGGCCCCAGTGACCTACCAGCTCCTAGCAGGACGCAGACCTGTGCCATCTTGCTTTGGAGAGCAGGCCGGGGTCTTCTCCACGAAGCCTGCCTCCCATGGCGCCTGCTCATTCCTCGTGTTCTGAGAGCCGCCCCTATCAGCCCCACATGCTGCACTCTGCCCTTTTCTCCTGCCTCATGAACATCTGTGAGCTGGGCTGCACCTTCTGTCATCTGCCCGGTGCCAGAGCTTACGTGAACTGCGAACCGCCGTTCCTACAAACCTAGGACAGAAATCTCTTCCCGTCAGAGTTAAGGCAACGCAGCCAGAGCATCCTTGCAAACAAGTCCCATCTTTGGAGTAACATTGATCTCAAGACCATTTTCTGCTGAGTTTAAAGACAGTAATGTTAGGTGTGGTAGCATTTGTGAGGCCGAAGAAGAGATTTTGTGATAGAGGCCAGCCTGAGCTACGGAGCAAGGCCTTGTCAAAAAAAAGGGTAAGGGGAGAGGGCTGGAAAGATGGTTCAGCATTTAAGAACACTGGCTGCTCTTCCAGAGGTCCTGAGTTCAATTCCCAGCAACCACATGGTGGCTCACAGCCATCTATAGTGAGATCTGATGCCCTCTTCTGGCATAAAGGTGTACATGCAGATAGAGCACTCATACGTAAAATAATAAATCTTTAAAAAAGAAAAAGGTAAGGAGAGAGCTTACCTAGCATGCAGGAGGAGTTTGATCCCCAGCCCTATATAAAGCCGATGCATTGGCACGTGTCTGCAATTCGGTATGACCAGAAGTTCAGTCCACTGGACGGTGGTGCTGAAAGCCTTTAATCCCAGCACTCAGGAGGCAGGGGCAAGCAGATCTCTGTGAGTTCAAGGCCAGGCTGGTCTACAGAGTTAAGTGCCAGGACAGGCTCCAAAGCTACACAGAGAAACCCTATCTCGAAAAACCAAAAAAAAAAAGTTCAGAGTCATACACCATAGGTTTGAGGTCAGCCTGAGATACATGAAACTAAAAAACAAATAACAAACAAAATATTGTACTATTCTGGAGTTAAATTAATATAAAATCATATTTCTGTGAAAATGATAGTTATTTTTCAGAGGAATTTTGGATTCAGTGTATTATTTCAGAGTTGTCTTTGAAGACGGGCTCTAAACTATGAAAAACTGTAACAGTATTTATTCATTCCTTTGCTGTTTGTTAATGTTAGCACCTTGGGTCATCCATGCTGTCTGACAACAGCTCACAGAGTGAGCTTGTTTGCTTGGGTGACACAGAAAGTGTCTCTGCGGTCACAGTGTGCTCCCTCTTGTGTTGCAGACAAACCTAGAGCATGACGTTTACGAAAGACTTACCAACCTCCAGGAAGGGATCATCCCCAAGAAGAAAGCAGCGACTGACGACGATCTCCATCGGATAAATGAGCTGATACAGGTTGGATGCGTCCTCAGCCTTCTGAGTACTGCCTGGGCACGGAAGCGCCTCCCCTTCTTTCCCTCCATTTGTCTGTTTATCTGGGCACGGAAGCGCCTCCCCTTCTTTCCCTCCATTTGTCTGTTTATCTGGGCACGGAAGCGCCTCCCCTTCTTTCCCTCCATTTGTCTGTTTATCTGGGCACGGAAGCGCCTCCCCTTCTTTCCCTCCATTTGTCTGTTTATTTGGGCACGGAAGCGCCTCCCCTTCTTTCCCTCCATTTGTCTGTTTATTTGGGCTGGGTTTTAATCGCAGCATTTCTGTCTTCCCTTCCCTCTCTCCACACCCTCCCATAGCCATTCCCCACTGCGAGAGTGGCTTTGTACACACCTACTTCCTTCAGTGTGCATTACCAGGAGGTGCTCAGCCATTTTAGTTACTCTGGTTCTTTAGTTTTATATACATTATATGTATGTGCAGAGACCAGAAGAGGGTCTTGAACCCCCTGGAACTGAAATTGCAAACAGTGTGAGCACTGGCAGGACTGGGAAGCCAATTCAGTCCCTCCTGAAGGACAGCAAACACCGGTAGCTGCCGAGCTGTCTCTCCAGACCCTTTTTCTTTTTCTTTTTTTTTCTTGATGTTATCTTCTTTTGTCTCCCTCCCACTGATTCTTTCTTCTTCCTGATTAGTCTCTTTTCTACATTAATGTCTTTTTTTTCAGCAGCCCCTTGAGTTTCATTAGAGTTGTTTTTAAGGAGCATGGGTGGGTGTTTACAAACATCTGCGCCCCTTACCAGTGAGCCTATGACCTCCCCGCCACAGGCTTCTTTGTACTCAGGCGTTGGGTATCAGAGACGGGTTTCCTCCTGTGAGCCACCACAGATCCAGTCAGGAGTTCTTTCCCCTGTAGCAGGCTGCCCGCTTGCACCAGTAAGTTCATTTTGCCTGGCCAGTTGGTAGCGTTGCATACAGGGTCTACAAGACTTAAGTAATTAACTATTGGTAACAATTCTCTCAACACAGTAAGGGCGGCCAGCAAGGACATCCACTTGCAGCTCGACTCCCTTTGTCCGTTTACCAAGACATGCAGCAGTAAGTCTCACAAATTAGGTGTAGTGAGGCCTCGGCCTCCCTGGCCAGGAACTCAAAGGGACAGTATAGTCAGCCTTGTTCTCCGTGGAGTGAACAGGCCTCTAGAAGCCGTTTCATCCCCATGACAGCCAGGTAATGGTGTGTCTTCTGTTCCAGGGAAACATGCAGAGGTGTAAACTAGTGATGGACCAAATCAGCGAAGCCAGGGACTCTATGCTTAAGGTTCTGGATCACAAAGATCGGGTCCTGAAGCTCCTCAACAAGAACGGGACTGTCAAGAAAGTGTCGAAATTGAAGCGAAAGGAAAAGGTGTAGACCCAGAAGAATCAGGACTTGGAAACAGAATTTATGAAGAATAATGATTCAGGGGGGAAGGGGAGAGGGCTTTGGCTGCTTTCACGGTGGAGCGTTGAAATGCGGGACAGGACAGTTTTCCTCATTTACTTGAGGAAGCGGGTCAGGTGGCACGGAACGGTCAGAGCTGGACTGACAAGGTGAGTCCTCCCTCCTCCGGGTGCACGCCTGTTACACCTGTCTTCAGCAGCTCCTGATGCTCGGTGACACAGACGACCAGCTGAGTTTGCAGCCTTCCAGTCCATAGACTGTATTTATCTGGTGGATTCCTGCAGGGCCTGAACTGAGCCTGGACTGAAAGTATCCACTTGGACAATCTGTTATCTCTAGACTAAACAGAAAACCTCTTCTCACTCCAGTCAGTTCTTCGGTTTGACCGTCCAGTGTCCAAATTGGCCTACAGTGGTGCCACAGCACCCCGAGAGCTGCCACATCTCACACTAAAGGGGTCCAGCGATCAGCCATCATCCACTTCCCAAGTGACGTTGTGACATGGTCTGTCCTGCCTGTGTCAGAGCTGGATTCTTGTGGAGGTTGAGAGCAACGCTGCGCTGCTCTGGGATCCTGTGCTGCAGGAACTTTGAGTTATCTGTACTCCACACTGGTGTGATGCTGTTAATCATATGTACCACGCATCTCTAAATGTTAATAAAGGACTAGAAGAGGCTTTTGTAGATGAGCAGTTTGCCTCTTCCTAATGTGCATCTCTGAGGTGTTCACAGTCCTCACAGTGTTCACTGTAATGGGCTCAAGTTTTCTTCCCCATTGAATTCCACGTAACCTGGTGATCTGAAGATGTTTTCAGTGGTAAAGTCTCTTGGCTCCTGTTTGTCTTAAAATAAGCCTGATATAAAGCCAGGCAGTGATGTCATACACATTTAATCCCAGCACTTGGGAATGCAGAGGCAGGGAGATCTCCATTTGAGGCTAGCCTAGTCTACAGAACAAGTTCCTGGACAGCCAGGGCTACACAAATTCCTGTCTCTAATTATAAAATTAGCCTCGTATAACTTGGTCAAAACAAGGACTGTTATGGCTATAGTGCTGGCAGTGGAGTCCTGGGTGAGTTTACTTTCTTCACAGGGTTGTGGGGGCATGTCTCAAATAATCTGTGTGGTATGATAACCAGTCTTGATTTCTTTAGTGTGTGTGTATGTATTCGGGGAGGGTGGCATGCACGATTGTGTGTGTTCAGACACTTCCATGTATGTGCAGGTAAAACCAGAGATCAGTGTCAGCTCGGGTATCTTCCTGTTTCCGTCTCACTTTAGTTTGCTTTTGTTTTCAAGACAGAATTTCCCTGTGTAGTCCTGGTTGTTCTGGAACCTGCTCTGTAGACCAAAATGACCTTAACTCAAGGATCCGCCTGCCTTTGCCTTCTGAGCACTGGATTAAAGGTGTGTCCCACTATACCTGGTCACATGCATGTATTTGTATATACATACATATTCCCAAATATAACTGATCAAGTTCATATGATGTTACTTGTTTGTACGTTTGTTTCCAGAGATGATGACTGTTGGCACTGGACACCAATTGGTGTGTCTTACGTGGGAAGAATCCCTTCTCCCACGCCCCTCTTTAATCAGTTGCCCGTGGGTTTTTGTGTGTGATTGAGGCCTCATGCGTGGGCTTTTCTCCATGCAATCTGATGTGTTCATTGGTGTCATCCGTGTTCAGTTCACACTTGCATGGTCAAAGTTGTCTACTCTTAAAAAGGAACAATCAAGCCGGGCGGTGGTGGCGCACGCCTTTAATCCCAGCACTCGGGAGGCAGAGGCAGGCGGATCTCTGTGAGTTCGAGGCTGGGCTGGACCAACAGCCTCCAAAACAATACAGAGAAACCCTGTCTCCTAAAAAAAGCCAAAAAAAAAAAAAAAGGAACAATCAGACAGCAACTTAATGCTAGTTATGATGGCTCACACTTGTAATTCCAGCATTTGGAAAACGATGGCAGAAGGGTTAGGAGTTCTAGGTCACCCACCATAACACAATAAGTTTGAGGCCAGCATAGGCTACATGACCTGGCATCAGGTAAAACTAAAACTAAAATGAATCAATCTGAACAAATAATGACTCTGCTGGGTGTGGCAGCACACGTCTGAAATGCCAGCCCCCCGGGAATCAAAAGGCAGAGGCAATTTGAGGATATCCTGTACTGCTAAGCAAAACACTTCCAGAAACAATCAGCAGGACTGGAGAGATGGCTCAGAGGTTAAGAGCACTGGCTGCTATTCCAGAGGTCCTGAGTTCAATTCCCAGCAACCACATGGTGGCTCACAGCCATCTATAGTGAGCTCTGGTGCCCTCTTCTGGCAGGCAGACAGAATACCATATACATAATAAATAAACAATCTTTTTTAAAAATTCATCAACAAAAAGTTTATACTTATGCCAGATGAGGTAGCACACACCTTAATCCCAACACTCAAGAGGCAGAGGCAGGCAGACCTCTGAGTTCAGGACCAGCCTGGTCTACAGAGTGAGTTCCAGAACAGCCAGGGTTATACAGAGAAACCCTGTCTCGAAAAATATATGTATTTACACTAACGTAGTCTTTACATAAGGAAACCAGATGTCCCCTAACCAGCTGTGCCACATAGCTAGAAATTCTGTCCTAGGTGCAGGAAACTTTCCCTGAAACCTTGGACCGTTCACAGTACACAAACAGTAAAAGTGATGCAGGCAGCATGTCACTCAGACACAGAAAGGAATGAAGTCCTTGGGCTACAGAGATGGTACAGTGCTTTACAGTGTCTGACGTGCTTAGGAGAATTCAAGATGGCGGCAGCAGCTGCCAGCACTCCAGGGTCTTCCAGCGGCCTCAAGGAGTCTGAGAGACCCACAGAGCCAGCCTCCCAGAAAAGGGAAGATGCGGTGGACAGTTAACTTGCAGGTTGCTCAGTATTTCCAGAACAAGTAAAAGAAGGCAGGTCTCGGGAAGTTTCTTTAAAAAGTGATTTCATGGAATTGGGGGAGAAAGATGGTGGGTGGAGTGGAGCCAGTGACTCAGTGATGACAAGTACGGGAGCACAAGACCATGACAGACAAAGGAGCATGTCGAGTAACAGTGGCCCACCTCGCCCTGTCAGTGCCGGCTGCCCAGACTAGCCATCGTCGCCGTCGCCGCCACCACGGCCTCCACTGCTGCAGCCCCCGCACACGAACAACGAGAGACCTGAAATGAGGAATGGACTTAGTCTCCTAGAAAGATTTCCAGGGCTGCTGCTGCTGCTGCTGCCCGAGGCCACGCTGATGTCCATGATTTGTGCCCGTGCCCTAGGCACTGTTGATGCCCGTAATCTCTGCTGCCACCAGAAGCTATGTTGATGTCTCAGGTCCATGCTGCCCCTGGGGACCAGGCTGATGTCTGTGATCTGAGCTGTCACAGGAAACCATAATGAAGTCCACACAATCCTTGCTGCCGCCCGAAACCGTGTAAGAGAGGATGCCCCCCTCGCCACCCAGTCGGTACAGGACGGACCCGGACACCAAATTCTCCACACAGAGGTTTATTATCCTGGAGTGACAAGGGAACAGGCAGGCAGCAAGCAGCAAGCAGGTATTTTTTGCAGGAGTGGGTTTTTAAGGAGAAAGCAGTGTCTTAGGGTGACTTGGTAAATCCTGATTGGACGTGTTAGCCAAATAATGAATTTTGATTGTTGGACCTTGGTGTTGTCTTGGGAACGAGTCACTAGTCAAGGGAATGGAACTTGGAGGTTAGCCATAGGATGTAATATAAGGGTTTTTAGCAGGGGGAGGAAAGTTAGAGAATGGTAAAACCTGTTAGTGCCATGTTTGCCTTGAATGGAGCCTGTTAGAAAGCCCTTCAAACATTCCAGACAGGAAGCCATTGTCGAGAGTCCTTAAAAATAAAACTGATCACCGGGCGGTGGTGGCACAAGCCTCTAATCCCAGCACTCGGGAGGCAGAGGCAGGTGGATCTCTGAGTTCGAGGCCGGGCTGGACCGACAGCCTCCAAAACAATACAGAGAAACCCTGTCTCGTAAAACCAAATAAAATAAAATAAAACTGATCAAGAGCTGAAGTGTAGCTCTTCACCATTGGTGGCTTTTGGTAAGGAGGGGAGGACTCGGTTTTCATTAAGGGGCCAGCCACCGGAGTTTGACGATGCTCCAGTTAATATGAGCAACACAAATTGGACTTGGGGGGGTTGGGAGGGAGGCGTGCACAAGGGGGGACCCGGGAGGAAAGTGTGAACGGGGTGCACTGTACAGAATTCCCAAATAATAAAAGTGTTATGTTGGGGGCGGGGAGAATGGTGTGTTCTGCAGGGTACCCAGGTTCCATTCCTAGAGCCCACATTGGTTGGCTCACAACTGCCTGTAACTCCAGGTCCAGGGTGATATTAAAGCCTCTGACATCCAAGGGCATTCTCATTATGCTAAGTCAAACAGACATAAAACAACAAATATTGTGCAATTCTACTCATAAGCATTATCTCCAAAAAGTAGACACATAGAGACAGAAAGGACATGAACATGTACTGAGGACTATTATAAAGGATACAGAGACATAAAGAGAACATACAATTTTCCATTTTCAGCCAGGCACACACCTTTAATCTCAGCCCTTGGGAGCATAATTACAAGCTTTTAGGTCTTAAAAAAAATCCCAGCTCCTTTAGCTGAAAGTGTCTGCGGTACAGATCCTTTTCTTCTGTCCTTAGTGTGCTGAGGGTCAGAGTGCTCTTAGATAGAGAATCTGCTTTTTTTCTCAGACAAAGCTGCTGGCCATAATGCACAAATACACAGGCTCATGTACACACAAGAATAAAATAACATATCTTTAAAATAAGTTTAAGGTCACCTTTGGCTTCGTGAGTTTGAGGCCAGCCTTGACCCTGTCTGAAGAATATATATGTGGGAGACAGGCTGGAGAGAGAGCTCAGCAGCTAAGAGCAGTTGTTGCTCTTGCATAGGACCTAGGTTTACCTCCCAACACCCACGTGACAGCCCACAACCACCTGTAACCACAATTCCAGGGGATCCAGTGCCGCCTTTGCAGGCACAGACACACACACACACACACACACACACACACACACACACACACACACACACACACGGTATACAGACATACGCAGGCAAACACACATAGACTTAAAAGTGAGCTGGAGACGGGCACACTCAACTTTAACCCCAGCACTTGGAAGATGGAAACAGATGGATCTGTGAGTTCGGCCAACCTGGTCTATATAGTAAGTTCCAAGACAGCCAAAGCTATGTACAAAGACCCTGTCTATACTACTAGTAATAATCCAGATATGATGGAACATGCCTTTAATCCCTACACTTGGGAGACCGGCAGTTCGAGGCCATTGTGGTCTATATATCTGAGTTCCAAGGCTACATAGGAAAACTGTCTAAAAACAAAACCAATTTTATATTTATGTATATGTATATATGAAAGTAAAGTAATCAAAATAGTAGATACCCAAAATACAGAAACAGGAGTCATAGAACAAGTGCCATTGAAAATGGCTGCACAGTGACTCAGTAACAGCACTTGCTGCAGAGCAATGCAAACCTTAGCTTGGATCCCAGCATTCAAATAACGAGTGGGGTATGGTTTTGTGGTTACCCTGATAACCTAAGCGCTAGGAGAAACTGGGGAGCACGGAGACAGGAAAATCACTGGGACTGGCTGGCTGCCAGCCTAGCTAAAAACTTAGAGCTCCAGGGCTGGAGAGAGGCTTTGGGGTTAAGAACACTTGTTGCCCTTGTAGAGGACCTGGCTTCAGTTCCCAGCACCACAGGGTAGCTCACAGTCGTCTGTCGCTCCAGCTGCAGGAGATCCAGTGACTTTTCTGACCTTTGAAGACATCAGGAACAAACATGGTACTCATACATACATGCAGGCACGTATGCACACACACACACACACACACACACACACACACACAAAGAAAATTTAAAACTCCAGGTTCAGGGAGAGACCCTGCCTCAAAGAAATAAGGCAGAGAATGACAGAAGAGGATGCCAGCACCTTCTTCTGGCCTCAAACATGCATACACATAAATGCACACAAATTAAATAGAAAAGCAGTTTTTAAATCAAGGATATGGAAAGCAACAGCAGTAATAAAATGTTATGTCAATAGTTGCATTAAGTCATATTTTTTGTTAAAAGACAAGAAGCCTAATCCGATGGCACATGCCTTTACTCCAGCACTCAGAACTGTGAGTCAGAGACCAACCTGGGCTTTATAGTGGTACTACCTCAAAAAAAAAAAAAGTAAAATAGCATAAACAAAAGGACAGCAAGCCAGGCCTGTGGCGTATGACTATAATCTCAGCATTAAGAGGCAGAAGGAAATGGCTTTAAGGTTAGCCTGGACTGCACAAGTTCCAGGTCAACAGAAGGCTGGGATACATAGAGAGTCTCTGTCTCAAAAACAGCTCTCCACCCCACAAAGATAGAGCCTGGCAGATTACATTAGGAACAAGGGGGGTTCTGGAAAGATGGTACAGTTATTAATAGCTCATTGAATGACACCTCATTCTGGCGTCCACAGGGACCCACACTCACGTGCACAGACATGCAGGCACACACATAATTACAAAATTTTTCAACAATTAAAAAAATCACATGTTCTCTGCATGAAACTCAACATTGGATATAATGAAACAAGGAGTTAAATATACATACGATATGATTCCTTGAAGTTTTATCAACCAAGCTTGACTATCTGTCCCGTTCTTCCTTCCGTGTTGACCTCCCTTCCCCCAGCTGGAGTCCACTCCCCATTATCCCATTTTTTACGTAATATCTCTCACCTGTATCCTGCTACCCCCTCTCAGCCCCTCCCCCATGGTCCCTGTCTACTTTCCCGGCTTCTGTGACCGCCCCATGCTGCACACTCACATCTGAAGATCTGGGTCCGGGAACTGCAGACGAGAACAGGTGGCACCCGTCTTCCTGAGGTACCCCATCCAGTCTAATTTTTGGCTCACAATACCTGTAACTCCGGCTCCAAGGGAATCAGACATCATAACTTGGCCTGCTGGCAGGTCAGAAATAGGAATGGCTTCTATGAGACATCAAGTTGCCATTAGCTTAATTGTTTAAGGTCATTCCAGAAGACTGTTTGGCACAACTGTCTTGGCACAGGCGTGATCAGCAATAGTTTAATGCAAGGCCCATCGCTGTTGGACCCATGAGTCTTTTCCTTGACAGCAATGTGGAGGCTTTTCTTGGAGAGTTGGCTTTCCAGGGAAACACTGGAAGTAGCAGACAGTTAATGCTCTGGGGTCGGGAACATCTCTAAGTAACCTGCGCACTGGCCAAGCCTGAACGTACCTATCACATTCAGTTCTTTGTCTAACCAAGGGAACTAACTAGATAACCACTAGTACCCTGTTACATCTCTTGGGAAGGAGGTCCTCGTCTGAAACGTGAGAAGACCTCTATTCAAGGTCGTATACCTTACTGAAAATTCCTGGGAAGGACACCGAAGCGACCTTGATAGTCCCGCATTCCAAGGTCTCCATCCAAATGAGGGAACACTCCAGCAATGTCTAGCACAGTCTGGATCCCCAGTCAACCCAACTTCCACAGGAGTAAGCAGAATGGGGCCTTGGGCTCCTGCAGAGCAGCACACTTCGATCTCAGACAGCTAGATGGCTGGACAGAGACCCCACCCGTGAGAACCCAGCCTGCCACTCCTAAACCAGCAAACTGGACCCGGAGGAACAAATAACCTCCCCAGGGAGGAAGGGTAGGGAGGACAGATTGCGTGGAGACGGTCGATCATCCGGTCCATCACTTCCCATGCTCCAGCCTTGGATTCTTGACTCATTAGTGGCTAAAGAAAGTACAGGCACCTGAGAGTAGGTTGACTGAGTGAAGGGAAGACTTGTTCAACTTTCTGTGTCTTGGAGAAAAGAGACACCACGCTTGCTTTGAGTTCAAGGTGGGAATGGAGGCCATGATGGCTGATGTAGGAGGGTAGACTATGTATCTGTGTAGGAAAACTTCATTGGCTGCTGGCACCCTTGAGGGCCAGTAGCTGTTTTTCCAAAACCCACATGGCTACTGGAAGCTTGTCCTTGCTCTCAAGAACAGAAGTAGAATGCTCTCACCGGCTGTGGTGGCGCACACCTTCAATCCCAGCACTCAAGAGGCAGACAGGACGATCTCTGAGTTGAAGGCCAGCCTGGTCTACATTGTGAGTTTCAGGACAGCCAGGGCTGTTACAGAGTGAAACCCTGTCTCCAACAGCAAACAAGCAAAAGGAAGGCTCTGATGTGAACTTGGAGACTTCGGGATGGTAGAACAGTCAGGGTCTGCGACTGTCTGGAAGATAACAGCTCTGACTCACATGCCACATCCACACCAAAACATCTCCAGAGGTCATGCTGGAGAGAGAGGGAAAGAAGATTGACAAAAAGCTCTAGTATATCTCCTTTTGTCTTACTGGTGGGGAAACAACAGCAAAAGTTCCCCTAGAGTGTGTCCTGACCCACTGGGATCTCTTCGGTCCATGGGCCTTCAGCAAGCAATGCCTTGGTGGTGCATGGGGGCGCACACCTTTAATCCCAGCACTCGGGAGGCAGAGGCAGGTGGATCTCTGTGAGTTCAAAGCCAGCCTGGTCTACAAGAGCTAGTTCCAATACAGGCTCCAAAGCCACAGAGAAACCCTGTCTCGAAAAACAAAAATACAATAGAAGCGTATTTAAGATAGCCCCAATGCACTGGCTAGTCTTCGTGTCAGCTAGAGTCACCCCAAGGGGTGGAGCCTCAACTGAGAAAATGCCTTCATAAAGCTGCACTGCAGGCAAATCTGTTGGGCGATTTCTTAATTAGAGATTGATGTGGGAAGGCCCAGCCTATTATGAGTAATGCTCTCCCTGGGTTGGTGGTCCTGGGTTCTCTGGGAAAGCAGGCTGAGTGAACCATAAGAAACAAACCAGTGCCAGGCGTTGGTGGCGCACGACTTTAATCCCAGCACTCGGGAGGCAGAGGCAGGCAGATCTCTGTAAGTTTGAGACCAGCCTGGTCTACAAGAGCTAGTTCCAGGACAGCCTCCAAAGCCACAGAAGAAACCCTGTCTCGAAAAACCAAAAAAAAAAAAAAAAAAAAAAAGCAAACCAGTAAGCAGCACCCCTCATGGCCTCTGCATCAGCTCCTGCTTCCAAGTTCCTGTCATGTCTTTTGCTTTTTGTTTGTTTTCTGTTATTGAAAATAGTTTCTTTTTCCTGGCAGTGGTGGCACACTCCTTTAAATCCAGCACTCGGGAGGCAGAGGCAGGTGGATCTCTGTGAGTTCAAGACCAGCCTGGTCTACAAGAGCGAGTTCCAGGACAGCCTCCAAAGTCACAGAGAAACCCTGTCTTGAAAAAAAGAAAGTAGTTTTTTCCATACAATATCTTCTGATTATGGGTTTCTCTCCCCCTACTCCTCCCAGTCACCCTTCCCCCATCCAGATCCACACCCTTTCAGTCTCTCCTTAGAAAATAAACAGGCATCTAAGATAATAATAATAAAATAAAATAAGGTAAATCAAACAAATCAGAACATGACAAAACAACCGAGTAAGAAAATGCTTATAGACAGAGACATACATGTTCATACACACACAGGGATTCCGTGAAAACCCTAAACCAGGGGCCACAATGTATGTGCAAAACACCTATAAAGTTTTAAAGAATGCCCCGACTTAGCATAACGAGACAAAGGGCCTCCAAAGATGCTGGTGATCTCATTATCTGTCGGCCATCTACTGGTGCACATGGGTCCTAGCTTAAGAGTGGTTTGTTTTTCCCAGTGAGGCTCCCTTGGAGAAAGGTAATCTTTCATTTGCAAGTGGCTATCACCCGAGACATCCTATGGACTAGGGGTGGGGGGCGTGTCTTCTTCCTTCAGCTGGTGCAGACCCGTGCAGGCCCTGTGCACGAGGCCACACTGTGAGTTCACATGTGCACCAGCCCTGCTGTGTCTAGAAGGGAAGAGACCTTGGTGGCAGCGTTAGGAACGTAATCTAACAGTGTTTAGCAAGGCAGAAGGAACGGAGGGGAAGGCAGGGCCGGCCAGAGCTACGTTTGCCATGCTCGGGCTGGCTAGAGTCCCTTCAGTTACTTCCACAGGCTTCTTGGCGTCAATGAACCAGCATGTTTTGCAAGCAGGTCACTTCTGTAGACGGGAGCATCTGTAGCTGGGTTGGTGTCTACCTTTGGTACCTTACAGCACGATGTTCACAGAGGCGAAGGCACCACTTCTGCCTTGCCGTGTTCAGTGAGTTCCGTGGGTGTTGTCTTCAGTGATTGGGACTTAGTGTCAGTCTGTGGAGAGTGAACAATTGCCTCATGCGGGTTTCCCCTGGACCCCTCTAACCAACATCTCAATTTGATGTAACTCATTCCCAGTACTGGGAGCCTCTTTCGGTGATGAGAGATGTACAGCAGAGCTCTGCCCCCCTTTTATTTGACCATTTCACTTACAATTTTATTTAACTTTATCTCATGTACATTGGTGTGAAGGTTTCAGAACCTCTGGAACTGGGGTTACAGACAGTTGTGAGCTTCCATATGGGTGCTGGGGATTGAACCCAGGTCCTCTGGAAGAGCAGCCAGTGTGCTTAACCACTGAGCCATCTCTCCAGCCCCCACCAACGTACATCTTAACATCTACAGCGGCATAAAAGTGAGTACGTACTACATTTGTCTTCCTGAGTGAGTTACCACACTGGGTTTTTTTTTTCCTAAGTCTATCCATTTGCCCACAAATTCCATTTTTTAATGGCTGATTAATATTCCACTGTGTAAATGTACCACATTTTAAAATCCATTCATGCACTGACAGATATCTAGGCTGTTCCCAGTTCCTGGCTAGTGTAACTGGAGCCAGAATGAACACGGATGAACAAGAGTCTCTGTAGTAGGTGTACAGTCTTTGGGTGCCTCCCCAAGAGTGGTGTATCCAGATCTTGAGGTAGATCTATTTTCAGCTTCCTGGGGGAACCACCACGCTGATTTCCATAGTGACTGTACAAGTGTGCGCTCCCACCAGCAACAGATGAGTATTCTATTTACCCCGCATCCTCGCCAGCATGAGCTGTCATTTGCTTTATTGATCTTGGCCATTCTGACTTGTGTGGGAGGAAATCTCAAAGTAATTTTGACTTGTATTTCCCTCCTGACTAAGAATGTTAACATTTCTATAAGTGTTTCTTAGCCACTTGAGTTTCCTCTTTGGAGAATTCTCTGTTTAGATCTGTACCTCATTTTTTAATTGGGTTACTTACTTAATGTCCAGGTTTGTTTGCTTTTAGTTCTTTGTATATTTTGGATATTATCTGTACATCAGATGTGCAGTTGGTAAAAAAGCATTTTCTGTAGCCTCATGCTTTTGTGAATGATGGAGTTCTTTGCCATCCAGTAGACTTTCAGCTTTACAAATTGTTGTTCACAGTGCCTGTGCTATTGCTGTCCTGTTCAGGAAGTATTTTCCTGTGCCAACGAGTTCAAGATTATCCCCCACTTTTTCTTCATTCCGATTCAGTGTGTCTAGCCTATGTTGAGGTTTTTTTTCAGGGTGGATAGGTTTGGATCTATTTGCTTTCTTCTACACATAGTCATTCAATTTGACCAGCACCAGTTGTTGAAGATGCTGTCTTTTTTTTTCCAGTATGTATTTCTGGCTTCTTTATAAAAATTGTGTGTCCATAGGTGTGTGAACTAATTTATGAAGCTTCAATTTGATTTCATAGATCAATATGTCTGTTTGCACTAATACCGTGCTGTTTTTACTGCTATAGCTCTGTAGTGCAATTTGAGATCAGAGATAGTGTTACCTACTAGAGTTCTTTTACCATTGAGGATTGTCTTAGCTAACCTGGATCTTTGGGGGAGAGCAGGTGGGTTTTTGTTTTTTGTTTGGTTGGTTTTTTGTTTCTTTTTTTGTTTTTCGAGACAGGGTTTCTCTGTATTGTTTTGGAGGCTGTCCTGGAACTCGCTCTGTAGATGAGGCTGGCCTTGAACTCACAGAGATCCTCCTGTCTCTGCCTCCCAATTAAAGGCTTGGGCCACTACCGCCCAGCAATTCCTGTTATTTTGTTGCAATGTTTTGCTTTTCTGACTTGATATTATTTATTCTTTGTGTTTCCTTGGGTGTAGTTAGCGCCTTTTATGGGGATGGATTTATAAATAGATATTTATTAAATTTGGTTTTCCCAAGAAATATCTCATTTTCTCCATATGTGGGCATAGTTGTTTGGATTGGCATCTGTAGTCTCATCGAGCTTGTAGAACATGTGTTTAGACCTGTCTTTTACAGTCACCATTGAAAAGTCAGGTATTAGCAGGTGTGGTGGCACACGCCTTTAATCCCAGCACTCAGGGGATCTCTGTGAGTTCAAGGCCAGCCTGGTCTACAGAGCCAGTTCCAGGACAGCCTCCAAAACAATACAGAGAAACCCTGTCTCAAAAAAAACAAAAACAAAAACAAAAACAAAAACAAAAAATGGAAATAAAAGGAAAGTCAGGTATTATCCTAATAGGTTTGCCTTTATGTGTGTTATTTGGTTCTTCCCCCTGATGCTTTTATATTCTTTCTTTGTTCTGTACATTTAGCGTGTGGATTATCATGTGATGTGGGGCCCAGTTAATTTGGTGTTTTGTGCTCTTCTTGTACCTTGATAGGCATCTTTGGTTAGACTGGGGAAATTTTCTTCTATGATTTTGTTGAAAATATTTTTCTGTGTCTTTGATCTTGGTTTCTCTTTTTCTTGGGGAGAGAGGCATCTGGAGGGTCTGTAATCTATCAAGTTGGGATGAAAGGTTTTTAGTTTGCCCTTAAGTTTCAGTTTCTATGGAGTTTTTGCTTTTAGATGTTTTCATTTTCCCCAAGATATTGCATATTGTTCTGTTTTCCGAGTTGGTTTCCTGGGCCCAAGAGATGCTCCTCGTCATAGGAGTGGTGGCAAAGGCCTGTAATCTCCACACTCTCCATGCTGAGGTTGGAAGGTGAAGAGTTTGCAGTCAGATCGAGCTGCATGGTGAGACCATGGTGCTGAAGTCGATGGCTTGGTGGTTAAGAGCGCTGGCTGCTCTTCCTGGCACCTGCATGGTAACTCCTACGCACCTGTAACTACAGGTCCTGGAGGTCTGAGGACCTCTTCTGACCTCTGTGGGTACCAGGCACACACAGGCTATCCAGACATACATGCATCAATACACAGAAAGTAATCTGTAAATTACTTTTTTTTTTTTTTTTGGTTTTTTGAGACAGGGTTTTTTTGTGTAGCTTTGTAGACCAGAACTCACAAGAGATCCAACTGCCTCTGCCTCCTGAGTGCTGGCATTAGTGGCATGTACCACCAACACCCAGCTTACTAAATTATTTAAATAGTTTTTTTTTTTTGGTATTTCGAGACAGGGTTTCTCTGTGTTGTTTTGGAGGCTGTCCTGGAACCAGCTCTGTAGACCAGGCTGATCTCGAATTTACAGAGATCCGCCTGCCTCTGCCTCCGAGTGCTGGGATTAAAGGCGTGTGCCACCAACCCCTGGCAATAATATCATATTTTAATTTTTTATGTGTATGGTGAGTATATTAGGATTGAAGGGGATGTAGAAACAAAAAACAAGGGTGTCTCCAGAAGCAGAATTGCCCTTTAATCTGAAGAACTGAAGGACCGCAATCTCTCTACAGAAGTGGAGAGTTCGTGCGTGTGGTGTGTGTCCTTGAGGTTTTGCAGCAGGGTAAAGGGGGTGGCTTTGGGGATGGAAGAGCCCACCTGCAGGCCAGCCCCCCTGCAGCCGGGGGTGCGAGATGCCCGCGGGTTTGGTGTGTGGGTCTCCTTGTCAGCCATTTCCACAGGTGTTGTCAACCAAGTCAGCTCTCTTGTCCAGCTTCTCAGGCCACCTGAGGCTTGTAGGTCGTTAGCCCTGGAGGGCGGGGGTAATGCCCACGCAACATGGGCAGCATTTCCAGGTCATAGCGACCAGAGGGCAACTTTGTGTGAAGTCTGTTCCTCTCTCTCCACCATGCCCCATGTGCATCTCGCTGGCTCGCCTCATTCCCCTCTTGTTTGTTTGTTTGTTTGTTTTGTTTTGAGACAGGCTTTCACTGTAGCTTTGGAGGCCGTCCCGGAACTCTCTCCGTAGACCAGGCTGGCCTGGAACTCACAGAGATGCAATGTACAGTCTTAAACACTAAGCCATTTATTTCTTCAGCCTCCTCTTAAAAAAATTCTTTCACAATTTCATCCATGTATACACTGCTCACAACCACACCCTCCTCAGTCTTCCCGTGCACTTCCCTGAGGGAGGCTCTGCAAAATAATGGTTTGTATGAGGCAAGAAGGAAATCCGGCTCAACAGGAAGTTAGTTAGCTGGTGTTGGTTCAAATATCTAGAGTCTGATGTCAAGGAGTTTATTTTTGACATATTTAAATACAATACAACTTTGGGAAAAAGTTTCCTGGTGACAGTTACCACAATAAAGCTTAAGACGTGACTATACTCTTTGGCCAAGTAAATGTGACCTCTCCCACAAGAATGGATGTTGCCTGAGAAACAATGCTCAGGATAAAGGTCTAGAGAGAGAAGGGTCTGGAAGAACAAGAGTCTGGGAGATTTGGGTGTGGTCTGACCCTACAGAGAGCACTAATCACCAGGCTATCTCCATTCTGAGCTTTCAGGGCTGAAACAAGTATACATCCCTTCCATTGAAGAGACAAGTCCGTGTGTTTAACATTTCTGATTCCCCAAGTGCTTATCTGCGAACACAAGGACCTCTTCTTTTTTTTCTTTTTATAACCCACCGAGTTCGGTTAGGGCTGTCCGTGGTGATTCTCAGTGATCTTGTGGACGTGGTCCTGTGCGGGTAACTACAGCTGCGGAGCGCATGGATGCAAGGGTCCCGTCACGTCCGGAAGACTGCATCTCACAGCTCTCTTCCTCATCGCCCAGCTCTCACACCCCACCCCCTTCTGCAGTGTCCCCTGAGCATGGGCTGCCCTTCGAAAGGACCAGGGCTCAATTACCAGCACAACCGCTGTAGCTCCAGTTCCAGGGAATCTGCACATAAATTGTGTACAGACATGCATGCAGGCAAAATAACCAAACACGGTTAAAAAAAAAAAGTCAGTAAGACAGCAGGAGACGTAGATCCCCTGCTAAGGTACACTTTGGAGCTGACACCTGTCCCATTTGTTGGCTTTTGAGATAGGGTCTCTAACGTTGACCGGGTTGGTCTTGAACTGGTCTCAAACGGTCCTCCCACCCCAGCCTTCTGAGTGGGTGGAACTGTGGCATCCTCCAGTGTGCCTTGCTGTGTACACAGCTCATGCCAGGTACTCACTGGGTGAGATTTCTGTGTGCCCAGCGCTGTAGCGTCCTGCTGCTGTCAGGCAAACCCTCTCCTTTACCTTGATGATCAGGTCTGATCTTTCCTAGGCTTTGCTGATAGCCATTCAAGCTACTTCTGTCTGGGAGAAACCGCTCCTCTTACCGGTGGTTGGGGCTCTCTGCACCAACTCTTTCCAGGTTCTTGGTTTCTTCTCTAAGGAACTGGGAGTCAGCATTCATACAGATTTCCAGAAGCAGCAAGGTAATTGTATTTGGAGCAAGTTGATCCTACTAATTACAGAGGAGACACTGTCAAGACTGGGCAACATGAGTAGAGTCACAGGGACCCTGACTGTTGTTCAAGGCTTCCTTTTATGGGATTCTTTATTACCGAGGGACATAGAGGTTCTCCAGTTTGATTAATAGATTAGCTTGGGTATTTATTTTTCTTATTGTACATGTCCCTTTTCATAATGTATCTGATTGAAATCATATGGATAGCCAGTTATGTGTGGACATAAGATGCTAAATATGGAATTCCCTGGAAGGAAATAGTTTGTCTTGAATGGTGTAGGGAAACACCTTATTATTCAGAGGTAGTCTGTGGTCAGAGGTCAGCTGTTCACTCAGCTCCACAGCTGCCCCATCTTCTTTGCAAGCCAGCATCTAGAAGAAAAAGTGCTAGTTTGTTCCCCTGGGCTGTCCTCTCTGAGAAATGTAACCTCACTGTCCTGAGTGTCCTTGAAGCAGCTGGGAAGCATTAACTCTTGGCCTGTGGCCCACTGATCCCAGAGAGGCCCAGAAGAAAATAGCTGACCCCAGATCCTTTCTTCTCCCGGCATGTCTAGATGGCTACGGCATTAGGAACCAGAGATCCAGAAGCTCAGAAAGCACCAAGCTGCCAGACAGTTCAGGGATGATGACAGCTTTCAGGATTCTTGGAAGAAAGCCCAGAGCTTCTAAGGTTTCTACCAGGTCCAGAAGGAATTGTGCCTAGCCTGTTTCCAGCAGGACAGAGGCAAGCTCACCTCCTTAGACCTCTCACTGACGGCTATGTCCTCATTTACCTATCGGTGCAGGCCAAGTCCAGTTTTCCCAACTCGGCACTGGAAGCCTGGGAAAGAACCTGCAAATTCTGAGCTATGCCTGCCATCATCCCCACTTCTCTCCAGGGTCTGCTGATGCCAAGGAAAGGGTAGAGGGTGGGAAGAGAGGGGCAGGGGGCATCTCTTCCTGTTTTCTGTGGTGACGGTAAAGTGACAACCAGCAGTGAGGCCTCTCATCTGGAAGGCTCCCCGGGTGGGGACCAGGCACTCCCCAGGGGTCTCAGCACCTGACTCCTGGTTGTCTACTCGAGTTACCCATTTGAAGAGGTTACTGGAACAGGGCCCCAAACCTTAGCACAACTGACTCCTTGATGGAGCTATGATTCAGGCTATAAAACTCAGCATGAAGACAGTAATACCTGCCAAGAATGAAAAAGAAGGACCTAATCCATCGAAGTCCATAGTTATGGGAATGTCTGTAAAGGTACCAACTTGGCTCTTCTTCTTCTTCTTCTTCTTCTTCTTCTTCTTCTTCTTCTTCTTCTTCTTCTTCTTCTTCTTCTTCTTCTTCTTCTATAGTTGTTCTTTTGGCTAACTGTTCTTTTTAACTGAAGTATTGTCAACCCAGGATCTTTTTTTTTTTTTTTTTTTTGCTTAAAAGCTCACCCTGAGAAAGGCTGGGGGCAGCCCTGGGATCTTGGACCCCCAGCGCGTCTCCAGGCATCTAACAGAGACTTCCCACCCACACCAGCGCAGTCTCTGCTGGTGGACACCCCCAGCAGTTGCCTCTACATCTACTGTATCCTTTTATTTACTTTTCTCTGATGAGTCTGTTGGGCAGGGTCCAAGCTGCCAGGAATGACCTTGCACTTCCTACTCTCAGCTCCTGGGAAGTCATATGCTACCACTTCTGGTTTACTCAGTCCTGGGGACAGAACCCAGGGCCTTGTCCCTGCTGGGCAAGCACGCTACCAACTGAGCTACACCCTCAGCTCCTCTGCTTTGATCTTTTGAGTAGTTTTTTTTTAAAGATTATTTTAATGCCTGTATGTATGCACCACCTATGTGCCTGGTGGCAGGGGCAACCGGATGGCATCAGGCTCCCTGGAGCCACCTGATCAGGAGAAACTGAACCTGAAATTTGTGTGTAAGGTCAACAAGGTTCTTAACTGCCAAGCCATCTCTCCAGCCAGCCCTCTTTTATAGTCTTCACATCTATGTGGCCAATTCTAGAATTAAATTAAGTTTTACTGGAAAATAGTTTATTTTGCCTATACATTGTGAGAAATTTCTTTCTATCATGGTAGCTAGCCCTTGGAACTCCCATTTTGTAAAACTTTTATGCAAATATTGGTTTTTTGAGACTGGGTCTCCCTTTGTAACACCTTTGACTGTCCTAGAACTTGCTGTACAGACTAGTCTCGAAATCACAGAGATCCACTTGCAGAAGCGCTGGGATTATAGGCATGGACTGCCACCACCCTCGGTTTTTCAAATACTTTAAATTCTCCCAATCACCAAAAAATTTTGTTTAGGAAAAGACCCTGTTGCAGAGTATCTGACCTCTTTCTCTCTTCCTTCATTCCCTTAATATCCCTTTCTGAATTAGCCAATAAAAAGGATACTGTGAGGTTTAACTTAAGCCAATTAAGGACAGCCTAGCCGTATTAAAGATAAAAGAAGCCGGGCGTTGGTGGCGCACGCCTTTAATCCCAGCACTCAGGAGGCAGAGGCAGGCGGATCTCTGGGAGTTTGAGGCCAGGCTGGACCGACAGCCTCCGAAACAGAGAAACCCTGTATCATAAAACCAAAAAAAAAAAAAAAAAAGATAAAAGAGAGAGGTTATCTTGGCCATGTACCTGTAGTACTTTTTAAAAAAGCCCTGCCAGGTTTCTTTTTGCTTTGTTCACGTGTTTCTTTGTGCAACACCAAGAATAATCTTTTCTAAGATACCCTAATTTGATACCAGAACTAGAGCTAATTCCATATTTTAAAACATATATGATCACCCCACCCCATCTCCTGTCTGGGGACTGAACAAAAGGTTTCACATTTGGTAAGTATGAGCTCCAATACTGAGACACATCCCCCACCCAGGACACATTTTGGCATTTGGTGTTTGGGTTTCCTTACATTTTTGGAGTGCTAGGGGCCTCCACACCAAATAGACCCTCGAGCACTGAGCTCACTCTCAGCCTCTGTAGTTTGTTTTGCTGCACAGACTGACCTTGAACTCCCAATCTGCCAGTCTAATGCCCCCCACCCCCCAGGTAGCTACATGTGATTTTCTTTCTTTGCTATTTTAGACAGGGTCTCTAGTTCAGGATGGCCTTGAACCTTTTGTGCTGTCAAAAGATGGCCTTGAATTGCTAATCCTACTGACTCACTAGTATTGGGGTTACAAGCACAGGCTACATGCCACACCTAGTTTGTTCCATACTGAGGCTGAATCCAGACATACTACCAACTGAACCTAACTCAACTATAGTCCTAGTCTTGGTTTTTGTTTTGCTTGTTTGTTTGGTTTTGGTTTTTCGAGACAGGGTTTCTCTGTGGCTTTGGAAGCTGTCCTGGAACTCACTTGGTAGTCCAGGCTGGTCTCGAACTCACAGAGATCTGCCTGCCTCTGCCTCCCGAGTGCTGGGATTAAAGGCGTGCGCCACCACCGCCCGGCTTGCTGGTTTGTTTTTGAGGCGTGGTCTCACTGTGCAGCCCAGGCACTCCAATCCGCTACATACACTGTCTAGACTGTCGGCCGGGAACTCACAGAGGCCTGTCAGCATCTTCCTCTCAAGCCGTGGGAGGAAAGGCCTGTGTCACCACGTCCAGCCCTCTGTCTGTCTGTTGTTGGGGTCTTTCTTCCCCAGCTTGTCACAGGGCTTTGCCATTGCGTGGCCGGCCAGCGTTCCTCTATAGCAGCTGTCTTCGCTTTTCCAGGTCAAGAGGGCCAATGGTTGTTCATTGCTTGTTTGATTTTACTTTACCTGTTTTGTTTTGATTTTCTTGGAAGGGGGTAGAGGTTGAGGTAGGGTCTTGGTAGGTAGCTCTGGCTGCCCTCATACTTTTTTTTTGCTGTGTGTGTGTGTGTGTGTGTGTGTGTAGGTGCACATGTGGTGTGTGTGTGTTCACCTGTGGAAGGGTGTACATGTATGTGTACATCTGTGTAGAAACCAAAGGTCAACTTCTGAAGTCCCTAGTCTATTGCCATGGCAAAACACCAAGGCAAAGGCAACTTAAAGAAGAAAGAGTTTGCCGGGCGGTGGTGGCGCACACCTTTAATCCCAGCACTCTGGAGGCAGAGGCAGGCGGATCTCTGTGAGTTTGAGGCCAGCCTGGTCTACAGAGCGAGTTCCAGTACAGCCTCCAAAACAAGGCAAAGAAACCCTGTCTTGAAAAAAACCAAAAGAAAAAAAAAAAAAGAAATCTCAAAACCTGCTCCAGTGACACCTCCTCCAACAAGGCCACACCTCCTAATCCTTCCCAAACAGTTCCATGAACTAAGGATCAAATATTCAAATTTATTTGCCTACAGGGACCATTTCCACTCAAAGTACCACACATACTAACCCTTCATTCATAGCATCTTTACACAGAGTTTTTAGGTTTTCATAACCAGTGGGCACAGAGTACTTTTCTGTATAATCCCAGCACTCAGGGAGCTGAGGTAGGAGGGCTGCCTCAAGTTTGAGGTCAGTTTGGGACAATGAATTGCAAGTCAGCCTGGGCTATTGTGTGAGACACTGTAGGCTGTCTCAAGAAACAAACAAACAATAAACAAACAATATAGGCATGGTGGTGTGTTTCTTTAATCTCAGTACTCTGTAGGAAGAAGCAGGCAGACATGATCTACATAGTAAGTTTCAAGCCAGCTAAGAATACAAAGTAAGACCTTGTCTCCCCCCAAAAATAAAATAAGGCATTAGTAAAATTTGAAAAATGACTCTGCTCATTTCAAGACCCACTGATCAACTGTTAACTTGGGTTTGTTGAGTCACTTTCTATCAAAACTGATGTCTGTAGACATTAATACTCTTTGTTTATGAAAGTTGTCTTTATATCTTGTATGGCTTTTAGCTACATTGCATTTGTTTCAGAGAAATTTCTCCTTAGATGAGAAAATGAATTTTGGCTCATCAAAACCAAAACAAAACAACTTCCCACAGATACAAGTGGACCGGAGCAATGGCTCAGCAGGCACTGACCGCCTTTCCAGAGGACCCTTTTTTTTTTTTTTGGTTTTTTTCAATGCAGGGCTTCTCTGTGGCTTTGGAGGCTGTCCTGGAACTCACTTGGTAGTCCAGGCTGGTCTCAAACTCACAGAGATCCGCCTGCCTCTGCCTCCCGAGTGCTGGGATTAAAGGCGTGCGCCACCAACGCCCGGCCAGAGGACCAGCACCCACCCACTACTTCTCCAGCTGAGGGGATCCATGTCCTCTTCTGAACTCCTTGACCACAGCAGCATGCATGTGCTGCATGTGCATGCATGCAGATAAAACACGCACACAAAATAAAAATAATAATGTAAAAGTGTTTCTTAAAAGCCAAATATGCGGGGGCTGCAGAGATGACTCGCGCGTTAAGGGCACTGACTGTTCTTCCAGATGTCCTGAGTTCAATTCCCAGCAACCACATGGTGGCTCACACCCATCTGTAATGAGATCTGGCGCCCTCTTCTGGCCTGCAGGAATACATGCAGGCAGAATAGTGTATACATAATAAGTAAATATTTTTAAAAAGCCAAATAAATAAATAATAGAAAATGAAATAAACCAATAAGAAAACACTGGGGATGGGCATGTAGCTCAGCTGGTGGAGTGCCAGCTGAGCATCTGCAAAGCCCTGGGGGCCTCAGTACCACATGAAAAACCAGACACGAGGTACACAGCTGTAATCACGGCAGATACGGGGTGGGGACCAGAGAATCGGGAGTTCAAAGTCGTTCTTGATAACACATGTAGTTTGAGACCAATCTGGGCTCGGTGGCAGGTTGTAAAACAACAACAAAACAAAATAGATAATATCTCATAGTAATCTTTTGGGGTAGGTTTTGCTCCAGCCTCTTCTACAAATGGTAAGCCAGACTCCGTAACACATGAGCATACTCACAGAAATTCAGAGTCAGGTTGCTGGAACTTGAATTCACGAAATCTGATTCCAAGGTGAACTCTCTTAATTGTGACACCATAGTCTTAACATTCAAGGTAAGAAATGACGGAAAGCCAAACATTGGTGTGGTGTCTACCACAGGGGACAGTTTTTTTTTTTTCTGGTAAGTAGTACAGTCATGCCACAGTAGATTCGGGCAACTTGTCAGGGCCAGGCCGAGCGCTGGTGCCACTCGGCTTTCGGACATCCCCCCTTTCCATTAGATTGGATTTAGATTAGATTGGATTTCTGTGTTACATTGCTGAAAGGTGGTGGCATAAACCTTTAATCCCAGCACTCGGGGATAGAAGTGGGGTTTTTATGTTGCACACGAAAAACAAGAACTGCCACAGCCCTTGCCGTACTGAAGACACATCTGCTGGCTCCAGTTTCTTCCTCCTGCTCATAATTCCATCCTGTTTTTCTTCTCCCCAGGGTAGCAGTGGAGACTTGGCTCTTGTACCACACGCAAGGCAATGCTGTGCCACACAGACCTACAGCCCGGGCCCATTTTGTTTCCATCAGTTCTGACCTCTGCTTGCACGAGAGATGACACTTAGTTTTTCTGTTCCCCTGCCTTTCAGGAACAGTTAAAGATGAAGGCAGCATCTGGGCCCCACTCCTCAATAAAATGCCTTTGACCAGCTCAGAGCAACTGTTTGTGTTTTGAGAGCATTTCAAGTCCAGCTTAGTTCTGATATTTACTTCCTGGCAGCTTGATAACCAGGGAGCAATATCTCCCCTAGCTGTGGGATGTTTAATGATTATATAGTACCACCCTGGGAACAATAGACGGAGGCCTTTTCCCAGATGAAATGTTTTAAAACATTCGACTAGAAAAGACCTTCACTGTGTGAAATTTATTTTGATTAGAGTTGTAATTTGCCTTCTTATTCAAAAGAGGAAAAGAAAAAAAAAAGAAACAAAAAGAGAAACAAAAACCTGATCTCATGGGCTAGGCAGTGGTGGTAAACTGTTTCACACCTTTAATCCCAGCACTCGGGAGGCAGAGGCAGGAGGATCTCTGAGAGTTCGAGGCCAGCCTGGTCTACAGAGTGAGTTCCAAGACAGCCAGGGCTGTTACATAGAGAAACCCTGTCTCAAAAACAGACAAACAAAAACAAAAACCCCTGATCTCTGGTTTTCTGCTTCCTGTTTCTGGCTCTAAGTCATATGGCCACACAGGCTTCATTCAGCTTTGCAGGCAGACATGGCCTCAATAGCAGCAAACACGAGTCTGTGATAGCAATTAAAAAGACTGCTGTGGAGATCACTTTGTTTTTAAACAGTTTCCTCCCTTTCCATAAATCACAGTTGTGCCTTCCTGACATCTTTTTGCTGGATTCTCTTTTACTTGGGTCCAAAAGGCATTGAACACTCAGTTTCCTCAGGTAATTATGTATGAGCAGACTTTATTATGCTTTCATATATCATGCATTCTAGAGCAGAAGGAGTTTGCTGGAAAGCTTCACCGTTAAATATGATTTGCTTTTTTTTTTTTTAAGATTTATTAGCCGGAGGCCGGGCGTTGGTGGCGCACGCCTTTAATCCCAGCACTCGGGAGGCAGAGGCAGGCGGATCTCTGTGAGTTCGAGGCCAGCCTGGTCTACAGAGCGAGTTCCAGGATAGCCTCCAAAGCCACAGAGAAACCCTGTCTCGAAAAACCAAAAAAAAAAAAAAAAAAAGATTTATTAGCCGGGCATTGGTGGCGCACACCTTTAATCCCAGCACTCGGGAGGCAGAGGCAGGCGGATCTCTGTGAGTTCGAGACCAACCTGGTCTACAGAGTGAGTTCCAGGACAGCCTCCAAAACAATACAGAGAAAACCCTGTCTCGAAAAACCAAAAAAAAAAAAATTATTTATTATGCATACAGTGTTCTGGCATGCAGGCCAGGAGAGGGCACCAGATCCCATTACCGATGGTTGTGAGCCACCATGTGGTTGCTGGGAATTGAATCAGGACCTCTGGAAGAGCAGCCAGTGCTTTTAACCTCTGAGCCATCTCTCCAGCCCATGATTTGCTTTAAAACAAACAAACAAACAAACTTTTCTTTCGTCCTTTGAAGACAAACATATTAAGCCTGCCTTCACACATCAGCAGAAGAGCAAAATGTGCTTGAGCCGCTTCTTTTTTGGTTTTTTTTTACCAGACAGGATTTCTCTGTATTGTTTTGGAGGCTGTCGGTCCAGTCCGGCCTCGAACTCACAGAGATCCACCTGCCTCTGCCTCTGCCTCCCCAGTGCTGGGATTAAAGGCGTGCGCCACCACCGCCCGGCGAGCCGCCTCTTTTTAAAAACAGACATTTATGACCAAGGCGTTGGTGGCCCACGTCTTTAATCCCAGCACTCAGGAGGCAGAGGCAGGCGGGTCTCTGTGAGTTTGAGACCAGCCTGGTCTATAAGAGCGAGTTCCAGGACAGGCTCCAAAGCCACAGAGAAACCGCGTCTCGAACAAACACACACAGCGACCCAGACATCTAAGTGTAAGTACATGTCTGCTTTTGTTTACGCGCAGCTCGTGAATGCAATGCCTGGGAGGCCAGAAGAGGGTGTGCGGTCTCTGGGAACTGGAGTCACTGGACGGGCAGTTGTGGGCTGCGGTGTGGGTGCTGGGAACCCGTCCTACTCAGCCCCTTGAGCCTGTGCGGCAGCCCCGGACGGGGGTACTCCGCTGATGTGCTCCGCGGCTTCGGGTAACTACAGACGGGAGGAGACGCGGCCTGGGCCGCCCCTAAAGCCGAGCCAGGCCGCCCTTCTCCCGCGGTGCGGGGCAGCTAAGGCGGCCGGGCGTGGATCTGGCAGCCTTTGGCTCCATCGAAGCTGCCCACTTCCAGGCCGCTCGGGTCAGGCAGAGCGATGTGGGCGTGGGGACGCCCGACGGCTCCTGGCCTGCTAACGTGGGCGACTGCTCGGGAGAGGCCGGCGCTCCCGACCCAGGCTGCAGCCGCCGCCGCTGCTTCCAGGGCCGCCCGCAGCCTCCCGGACAATGCCGTCGCGCGCCCAGGACTACAACTCCCGGCATGCTCTCCGCCGCGGCCTGGCCGGGGTACCAAGCCTGCGCCGGCCCGGCTGTTCTGACCACGGTGAGCAGCGCTGGGTGGGCTCCGCTCCCGCCAGGGGGACCCCCCAGGAGGTCCCGGAGCCTCCCGCAGAGCCCCCCTCTCTCTCACGAGAGACAGACGAGACGGAGGCCGCCCGGGACGCTCCCCAGCGCCCGTCGCACGGACGTGCGGGCCGCCGTCACGTGACCGAGCGGGGCGGGTCCTCCCGGCGCGTCCGGGCTCTCTATGGTTTCCCCCACCCCACCCCACCCCCGGCGGCTCGCTGGAGGACGTTCGGTCCGCTGGAGGACTCCCTACATTCTTCCTCCATTACCTCACTGCCTCCGGGGGCTGCTGGGATCGAGGAGGACTCGGCTCCCGACTCGACTCGGTCCTCCGCCCGCCCCGGGAATACCTCCAGTTCTCCCCGGCCGCCGCCGCCGCCTCTGCCCGCCCGGCCGCCCGGCCTCCTCCGGCCGTCCTCACCCGCCTGGGCACTCGGCTTTTTCCTCGGGAGCCTCCACCCAGACGCATGGCTCCATGAAGCAGGAGGGCGAGGAGAAGGCAGAGCGCGAGAGGTCCCGTCCGCCCCGGCCGCGTCTGGGTCAGGAGGAAAGGTGGGGGACCCTGGCCGCGGGGGGCGGGCGGGGGGCGGGCGGGCCGTGCCGGGCTCTCCCGTCCTCCCCGGAGGCCTGCGCCGCCCCGAGGCTGCTCCGCGTCCCCCCGGGGCGATCGGGGGTGTCCCCCGGGGGCGCCGTGCGGGGGAGGGGCGGCCCCCCGCGGGGCGGGCCCGGCCTGCTTCGGGGCTGCGCGTCCCCGCCGGGGACCAACGGGATCGTGAGGCCCTGCGCTCCCCCCTCCGGAGGGCGGGAGGGGGGGGATCTGGGTGGCCTCGGCCGCCCTCGGGCCGGGGAGGCGAGGCGAGGCGGCCGCTCGGACGCCGGGGCGCCTGAAACTCCCTCCGGGAAACAGTCGGTGGAAAGTTTGGTGGTCTCCGGCGCCGCCTGCCGGCCCCCCCGCCCCGCGTCCCCTCCCCCGCCCCGCGTCTGGGTTCCACCCCCGCGGCCCGGACCCGGTTGCTGTACCCGTCGCCCTGTCCTTTCTCTTCCCCCCACCCCCAACTCCCCCAGCGCCCTGGACTCTGCTGTCACCTTCTCCGTGAGCCCGGGCTGCCCACCCCTTCTCCCGGCTCCGGCCTCCCCGTCCTCCTCTCTCGCCTCTCAAGCCTTTTCTCTTGCTCGGCTCTTCGCTCTCCCGCCGCTGTCTCCCCCCCGTCTTCCCTCCCGCTCCGGCCTCCACACCGACTTGTAGACCCCACCCCACCCCCTGCCCGCCACCGTCCGTCCCTCCATCCTCAACTTGGGGTTTTGGGCGCCTCCTCGGAGCCGCGCGCGTCGTCCTTCATCCCTTGTCCTGACGTGACTCCCCTGCGCTCCTCACGCCTCTGGGCCCGTCTGCTCCCCTTGCCCTCTCTCGGGGTTGAGTGGGTGGGGCCTGCAGTGGGCTTGGCATGAGTTCTGTCGAGCTGGGCAAGTGGGGGAAGGCGGACGAGACTGTGGAGTGGTCTGTGCCAGCCTGAGTAATGATGAATGGCTCCGCCGGCGCTCACCGTCTCCTCCTGGCACAAGGTGCCGTGCCCTCGGGGGCCTAGCGTGTTGTCAGGTAATCTTTTTCTTTAAGACTTGGCAGTAGGCTTGTGTGCTGTGTAACCTGTGGAGTGTGATACATGCTGGCTGGAGAGCGGGTTTGGGCCTCCTGAGTGTGCTGGAGGGGAGTTGTTGGGGGCTGCAGATGTGTGTCCCGTCCCAGTGGAATCCAGCCTTTGATCCTCCTCGGGGCTCTTGTCTCATCTTCAGCGTTAGAGATGTTTTGAAGTAAGGAGAGTGTATCCTCCAGCTGGTTTTGTTTGGGGTCAGAAATTGCTCTGTTAAATTGTAACTTTTGAGCCTGGTGGTGGTGGTGCTGTCTTTAATCCCAGTGTGTATTCCAGTAATCTGAAAATAGTTTTACTCTTAAAATAAACCTGATGTAAAGCCGGGTGTGCTGTTACACAGCTTTAATCCCAACGTGGGAAGGCAGAGGCCAGAAGATAACAGAGTTCGAGGTCAGCCTGGGCCACAGAGTGAGTTCCAGAACAGCCAAGGCTTCAAAAAAACTTTGTCTTAAAAACAAGACTTTTGTAACTTCTGCAGAAACCTCTCCACTACTCAGATTTGCTCACTGCACTGCATTTCTGTCTTAGGTGTTGGAAGAAGGGATGGAATTGCAAAGAAGATTCAGTCCAGAGACAAAATAGGTTCCCTTTCCTATTGTAGCTGTTCCCTCTGGGGGTACACATTCTCTGCTTCCGGTGAGTTTTTATTGCCCCGTGCATACTCGACGTGGGGTTTTCATTGCTTTTTTTTTTTTTTTTTCCCTTTCTCCCCTTTTTTTTTTTTTTTTGGTTTTGGCTTATGTCTGGATTTAAGGTGGGGGTAAGTGTACCTTATTCATATTTATCTCAGATTCAGTGTGGTGGCCCTAATGTTGTTGAAGTTTTTATAATTAGAAAATTCCAGTTGCTTAGTGTGTGTGTGCATGTGTTTGAGTGTCACCACCATGCATGAGCTGAGCTCAGAAGACAGCTTGAGGGAGTCAGTTCTCTCTGTTATGTGGGTTCAGGGTAGAGATGGAACTCAGTGCTTCAGACTTGGTGGCAAATGCCTTTACCTCCTGAGCCATCTTGCTGGTCCTATGTTTCTTTTTTTGTGTGTTTTTTTTTTTTTCTTTTTTGGTTTTTTTGTATTGTCTTGGAGCCTGTCCTGGAACTTGCTTGGTAGACCAGGCTGGCCTCTGCCTCCCAAGTGCTGGGATTAAAGGTGTGCGCCACTAACGCCTGGCTTATTATCTTCTAAAGAAGGGGTTTCTCTGTGTAGTCCTGGTTGTCCTAGAACTCATTCTGTAGACCAGGCTGGCCTGGAACTCAGAGATTTGCGTGCTTCTGCCTCTCAAGTGCTAGGATCAAAGGTGTGGGCCACCATCCCCAAATAACAACAGAATTGTGTGCGTGTGTCCGTCCGTCCGTGTTTTAATTATTGGGTTAATTGACTCATGTGGTAACATGCTCACCTAGTATGTATGTATGATGACCTGGGTTCCATCCCCAGCCCCACCTAAAACCTGTGGTGGTGCACACAAGTGTAACCTCATCACTTGGGAAGTGAATCTGGAAGATGGGAATTCAAGGTCATCTTGGGCTACATAATGAGCTTGGGCAGAGAACTTAACTAATTCATGGCTAACGAGTTCCTCAGCAACTCTGATTCATGTGAGTCTGGTCTTAAGCTACTTTGGGATCATTTTAACCTAAATCTGCTGTGGTGATATTTTGTTAAATCCCATCACAGATTTGAAGATAACTATGGTTCTGTATGTAAACCTTGAGCATAGTTCTTGGATAAAAGTTAGTTGAGTTCATTAAGGAGAGCATGCTTGAGTTAAGGACAGCCCAGTGTGGTGCACTTGCCTAGCATGCCTAGGGACCTGCTGTATCTGCAGTACACAACCACAGACCATCCTACTTTACTGTGAGTTTGTCAGTCTCCTGATCCTTTTGTGAGGGAGGCAGGAGAGGAAATGTCTTAATTTCATAAATGGGAAAACCAGCTGGGCGGTGGTGGCTCAGGCTTTTTAGATCCCAGCACGGGAGAGGCAGAGGTAGGTGGATCTCTGAGGCCAGCCTGGTCTACAGAGTGAGTTCTAGGACAGCCAGGGCTATACAGAAAAACCCTGTTCAAAAAAACAAAAGAAAAGGAAAACAAAATAAAACTGAGGTCCAGAAAGATGTAACCTAATGCTGTAAGTCACATAGAAAGGGAAGATGTGGTTTGTGTGGTGTGGTCAGGAGAAAATACAAAAGTATTGTCTGAGAGTGGTGGTACACACCTTTAACCCCAGCACTCGGGAGACCGAGACAGTCCGACTGCTGTTACACTGAGAAACCTGGTCTCAGGAAAACAAAAAGTATTTACCCCTGTAACTCATTGTTTTCTTTAAACTGAGACATATATGTATATGAATGTGAGCTTTTGTTTGTTGTTTTGGGGTTTGTTTTGTTTTTTCTGTTGCTATTTCGTTTTTATTGTTTCAGGATTTCATTGTGTAGCCTTGGCTAGCCTAGAACTAGTTATGTAGACCAGGCTGACCTCCAGTTCAGAAATCACCTGCCTCTTCCAGGAGAGTGCTGAGGATAAAGGTGTGTGCCACCAAGCTCAGAGAGGTTTTGCTTACTTCTTTTGAGACAAGGTCTCTCTGTACAGTGCAGCCCAGGCTGGCCTGCTCATGGCAATCCTGTATTACACATTGCCCATCCCCTCTCCAGTGCTGGGATTTCAATGAGTCACATGCCTACCTCGAACTGTGAGCATTTTGTTACTTATTTGTTGTTTTGTCTTAAGTATTTTTAAACAGATTGTAAAAGTAATTGCATTGGTTTGTATTTTATAAAGAACTTGATCATGTACCTGTGCTCTGTATTTGTATGGCAGTTGCATTCTTGTGGTGGGGGAGTCTCATGGAGTCTATACTGGTCTTAGACTCCCTGTGTGGTTGAAAGTGTCTGTGAGCTCCTAATCCTGTCTCCTGCCTCTGTCTCCTGAGTTTTAGGATTATAGGCATGTACCACTACTTTCAAACTTGACCGTTTTAAAAACAGAAATAACTGAAATGGTTTCCAGAATGTAGTATCTCTCATATGACTCTTTCCTAGAACAGTCCCATAAATAGGCCAGAGTTACAGCTCAGACACCACACCCCAGTACTCATGATATAATTATTGCACTGAATTTTACTTCACCTCCTTGGTGTCACAAGAGAAACCCCAGCCTGTTCCCATCTGAGGAAGGCTTCATTTGAGAACACAGCTAGAGGCTAAATAGAAACAGCTTTGTCCATCTTCCAAATCTGTATAATCTCTTGTCCTCCAAGAAGGTGTTGTAAGGATTGTCTCAGAGAGAAATAGAAATTTTTCATACTTCTAGACATTTTACTATGATTACTATGTGAAATGGAACCCTCTGACAAAATCTGTACTATTTTGTATTTATCAGGATATTTGTGATAATGGCATATTTAAAAAGTAAAGTTATTTTTTTTAATGTTCTGGGTGCTTTTTTGGCATGTTTCTACCGTTACATGAGTAGAATAATATCAGTATTTATTCATTCTTTTGTTTTTTTCTTGGGGTAGGGTGAAGCACAGTATGTAACTCTAACTGTTGTGTAACTCTTTATGTAAACCAGGCCAGCTTTGAACTCAGAGATCTTCCTGCTTCTTCCTCCTGAGTGTAGGATTAAAGGTGTGCAATATGACCGGCTTCATTTTTGAGACAGGGTCTTACTTTGCAACTCTGACTGGTGTCAAGTTCTTACTGCCTCTTCCTCCTCAGTGCTGGGAGGCCTCCAGTGTTTTTTATGGTTTTTGCCATCACAGAATGAAAAGAAAGCATGAATGATTTATGAGAGGCCATTACTTTCAAAAGAAGAAGAGTAGCAAGGTCTTTTAGACTACAAAGTAGCTGTTACAGAATTGTATTAATAGTAGTTATGTGCCCAAGGACTGCCAGGTTCCTTTCGTGCCTTCCTAACAAATAGACCTGTGTGGCTGGGTGTGGTTGTGCACGCCTTTAATCCCAGCCCTCGGGAGGCAGAGAAAGGAGGATCTCTTGTGTTCACTGCCAAATCTTCTGAGGGCATTCTACATAGAATAACATGGAAGAGGCTGGGCAGTAGTCCCACATCCCAGTACATAAGGCCAGCCTGGTCTACAGAGCAAGTTGCAGGACAGCCAGGGCTACACAGGGAAACCCTGTCTCGAAAGGCTTAAAAAAAAAGACAGGGAAGAAGGAAGCTTGGCTTTGTCTGTTTGCCCCACACTCGCCAGTGAGTTTCCTGTCCCGTTTCTGGGGCATTCCTTCCTGGTGTTACGCTGCGCTTCTTCCAGATTCCAGTGTAGACTGAACACCGACAGCTCTCTAGGAATTCCCCTGCCCCCTGTAACGATCGAGACTGCTGAGGTAGCCAGTCGTACAGACTGAATGATGGCCAGGTTCTTGGTCTTTTCATCAAGACATCGTTCGACTACCCGGACTAAAGCCTGTCCAATGAATTTAGACAGACTAAGCTACTCCAATGATTTATGTATGTATGGCTGGCCTGATCCGACTGTCTCCTCATCCTGAGTACTGGGATTAAAGGTGTGTGCCGCCATGCCCTGCCATTGAAAATACTCTACATGGTGACTTCCAGGACAGTTAGGGCTATGTAAGAGAACCTGTCTAAACGAACAAACACAAAAAATAAGTAAATAGCCCTATATGGTGGTAGGTTGGTAAGATGTTACAGCTTGCCTGAGTTTTTGGTCAGACTTTGGACCTCAGAGTTGGAATTTGAGCCAGAGTTGGCAGCTAGATTGTTACCTCAAAGCCAAAATTCTGTCCTCAGAAAGGGGGGTGGGGGCGGCTTCTCTGGCTGTTTTAAAAATTGACTTTTGAAAGAGACACATGGGGAGAAAGAAGGCTGTTTTGTTTGCCCAGCTATATGAGTTAGGGCAGCCTCATGTTCTTGTCCTAATACTGGCCTTCATACTAAAATTATGAATGTTAACAATCTGAGAAATTATATTAATTTCTGTAATCATAAATTTCCACCCAGGCAAATAAACACTAATGAATCACTGAAAGTCCCACTATTTACAACATTTTATTTCGCCGGGCGGTGGTGGCACACACCTTTAGTCCCAGCACTCGGGAGGCAGGGGCAGGAGGATCTCTATGAGTTCGAGGCCAGGCTGGACCAATAGTCTCCAAAACAGTACAGAGAAACCGTCTCGTAAAACAAAACAAAAAAAAAACATTTTATTTTGTTTATGTGTTTGTATTTGAGACGGGTTTCTCTGTGTGGCTGTCCTGGAACTACTCTGTAAGCTGGGTACCCACGTGCAGAGATCCACTTGCCTGTCTGTCTCCCGGGTGCTGGGATTAAAGGCGTGCCGCCACACTCGGCCTCACATATCGGGCTTTTTAAATTTGAGACAAGCAGGAGCTAAGAGACCTTACTGCTGAAAACATCTTCAGATCCCTGGGTAAGTGCTGAGACTGAAGCTGTGCGCCATCGCCCCAGGCTGGACCATCTCTCCTGCTCCTGCATGGGAGGGTTTTTGAGACATCCACCACTGCCGCCCAGCTAAAGCCTTTTTTAAGTTAAGTTGTGTCATCTACTAAAAGTAAGCCTTTGAGTCACCTCTGAGTCCCCCACCTTCTGGGGCAGAACTTTGGCTTTGTGGTAACAATCTAGCTGCCAACTGTGGTGGCTAGGATGTGCCACCATGCATACCGTCCAGGACTGAGTGGTCACTACTGTATAGTCAGTATGACAGTTTCCATAGTAAATTGGACTAAGATGAGAGTTTACATGATAGTTAACCTAATTGTTAGGCTAAAGTGTCCAAATGGTTTGCTTTTGTCTGTTGTGAGCATGTGTGGAGGCCACTGCAAGTATGACCATGTGTAGTGTCCAGAGACTCCATCTTTTTTAAACAAAATCACTCATTCAACTTGAAGCTATGCTGGCAGGCTAGCAAGTGCTGGGATCTGCTTGTCTCTACCTCCCCACTAATCCTGGTTACGGGCGCCCCCACCACACCCAGAGTGTGTGTATGTGTTCTAATGTGAGTGCTAGAGACACAGGTGCTAGGCCTGCTGTGCTGGTGTAGCAAGCAGTTTGCTGAGACGTAGTTCCAGTTCTGGGTTTGTTTCAAGGCATGGCCCCACCATGTAGCCCTGACTCCTGGGACTTGCATCAAGATCATGGTGGCATAAACTTGCAGGGATCTGTCTGCCTGTCTTCCCTTAAAGGTGTATGCCACCATACCTGATGGGCGTGCGTGCGTTACCAATTTGTTATTATTGTTTTGTTTTTCGCTTTAAAAAAATGTTTAGTGTCTGGGGAGATGACTTAAGCATGTATACCCCTCTGAGGACCCTGAGCTCAGTCCCCCAGTTGGGTGTAAATTGGTATTTTTGAAACTTGTTTACTTATATATGTGCACATTTGTCATGCATCTGGTGAAGAGGAGAGTGTACCCATTGACAGGGAAGCTGAGGCCTCAGCAGCCTGCAGGGGAAGGGACTGAGTCATTGAGCTCTGAGAGCAAGAGTATTTTACAAGGTTAAGTGATCTTGAGATGGAATCTATGAGAAATCACTTATATTAATTCCTGAAATCATAATTGCCTGCTACTACTACTACAACTTCCTTAGCTTTGTGTTGAAGCGTGGGCAGTGTCTCCATCTGGTGGATTGCAGTGTTAACTACTGTGTTCATGTTGCTTGTGGAAGTATTAGGAAAAGATTACTGCTGCTGACTCCTGAACTTGGCTCAGGAACTCCCCCCCCCCCCAGACAGGGTTTCTCTATGGCTTTGGAGGCTGTCCTGGAACTAGCTCTTGTAGACCAGGCTGGCCTCGAACTCACAGAGATCCGCCTGCCTCTGCCTCCCGAGTGCTGGGATTAAAGGCGTGCGCCACCAACGCCCAGCTTGGCTCAGGAACTTTGCACAGCACCATCTAAGCCTCTGGGTCACAGTGTCACATGCTTTGATCCAGGGAGTCTCTGTGCCCAAGGCCACATACCGAGGGCATGACATTGGTAGTTGTTATGCGGTTTGGGAAGGAGAACAGATTCACAGTTTTAGAAGAGGTAGTAGACTATGTCATCTAATAAAGGATTTGTTTGGGGTTTTTCTTTTCATGATACTAAGAATGGATTCCAGAGTCTTGAACATTACAGGTAGGCGCTCTGAGGTGGACTTACATCCCAGCTGCCTCTATTACTCTGAAGTGTCTTAAGCTGTACCTAGAATTCCCCAACCAAACTTCAGGAGTGCTGATGTCTCTTGATCATCATAGACTCTGATGAGGTGCCTGCTTTGGTGCGGAGTATGCTTAGAATTCTAAACAGAAAGATACTTTGTTTGGGGGTCAGGGGTTACTGCTTTTTAAGGTGTATGTGTGTCTTGGTTGCTATTCTATTACTTTGAGGAGACATCATGACCAAGGCATCTTTGGTAGGGGGGAAGGAAGGTTTTGAGACAGGTTTCTGTGTAACAGCACTGATTGTCCTGGAACTCACTTTATAGACCAGGATGTTCTTGAACTCACAGAGACCCGCCTGCCTCTGACTCCCGAGTGCTGGGAATAAAGGCGTGCGCCACCACACCTGGCGCAAGGCAACTCTTTGAAAAGAAAGTATTTGACTGGGGACTTGCTTACAGTTTTAGAGGATTAATCCATGATGATCCTGGTGCAGAAAGACAGGTGTGGCCCAGGAACAGCAGTTGAGAGTGTCACATCCTGATCCATAGGCAGGAGGCAGAAAGAGAAAGACACTGAGCATAGCAAGTGCTTTTAAAACCTCAGAACCCACACCCCTGCAGTGACACACCTCCTCCAACAAGGCCACGCCTCCTAACCCTCCCAAACAGTTCCACTAACTGCAGACCAAGCATTCAAACATGAGTACGTGGGACCATTCTCATTCAGACTACCACACTGTGTTACGTGCATGTGTGTAGACACCTTCAAAACCCAGAAGCGGAGCGAGGTCTATTGGAGTTGGTGGTAAGCTGCCTGTTGTGAGTGCTAGAAACCAAACTTGGGTTCAGGTCAGTGCTGTTGACTACTGAGCTACCCTACAGTCCGAAAGAGAAAGCTTTGATACAGCTGGTACATAGTTAATGTTGCTTGTATTGATGCTGATAGCATTGGTGGCTATGATGTTTTCCATCAGTACCCTCGTTTTTTTTACTTTTAGTTTAATTAATATTTGCTTTATTTTGACAGGTAAGTATTAGATTCCTTTAAAATTATTCAGTAAGGGGGAAGTAAGCGATACGTTTTAAGCTTAAAATAAACTGATGACTGTATGGGGACACATGCCTATAATTCCAGCACGAGAGGTTGAGGTAAGAGGGTCTGGTATTCAAGACTAGATTGGGCAACATAAAACCTTATATCAGCCGGGCCTTTAAGCCCAGCACTTGGGAGGCAGAGGAGGCTGACCTCTGTGAGTTTGAGACCATTCTGGTCTATAAGAGCTAGTTCCAGGACAGCCTCGAAAGCCAAAAACAAACAAACAAAACAAAAACAAAAAACAACTTATATGGTAAAACAGGCTGTGTAGTTGTGGTGTACACTTTTAATCCCAGCACTTGGGAGGCAGAGTTGCCTTTCCCTGTAAATCTTTTTTTTGTTGTTGTTTTTTGGTTTTTTTTGTTTGTTTGTTTGTTTTAGGAGACAGGGTTTCTCTGTATTGTTTTGGAGGCTGTCGGTCCAGCCTAGCCTCGAACTCACAGAGATCCACCTGCCTCTGCTTCCTGAGTGCTGGGATTAAAGGTGTGCGCCACCAATGCCCGTCGGGGCTGGTTTATAATTTCAGAGATTTAGTCTGTATTGTCATGGTGGGAAGTATGGTGGCATGTATGTAGACATGGTGCTGGAGAAGGAGCTGAGAGTTCTACATCCAGATGGGCAGCAGCAAAAGGAGAGTGTCACATTGGGCCTTGATGAGCATCTGAGACCTCAGAACACTTACTACAACTAAGCCACACCTATTCCCAACAGGGCCACACTTTCAATAGTGCTGGGCCCTATGAAGTTAGGAATTGGTTTCAGATGAACTGTGTTTTTTTTTCTTCTTCTTCTTTTTTTTATTTATTTTATTTTATTTTTTTTGGTTTTTCGAGACAGGGTTTCTCTGTATTGTTTTTCGAGGCTGTCCTGGAACTCGCTTGGTAGACCAGGCTTGGTCTCGAACTCACAGAGATCCACCTGCCCCTGCCTCCCGAGTGCTGGGATTAAAGGCGTGCGCCACCACCGCCCGGCTGTGTTTTTTTCTTAATTAATTTATTGTTTAAGCCCCTGACTGATCTGCCACCACCCCAAGTACTGGAATTACAAGTTTGTGTCACTACACTACGGTATTTTTGGTGGCTTGAATAAGAGTAACCCCCTTGTGTAGGCAGATATTTCTTTCCCTCAGCTACCAGTTCCCAGATAACTGACAAGGAGACTTAATGTTAATTATACATGCTTGGCCAATAGCTCAGGCTTGTTACTAGTTAACTCTTACATTTAAATTAGCCCATAATTCTAATCTATGCTCTGCCACATGGTACCTTTTCTCAGTATAGCACACCCATCTCCCTGCGTCTGCTGATGACTCCCGACTCTGTCTTTCTCCTTCCAAGTATTCTCAGTTTGGCTCTCACACCTATCCTTATGCTGATCAGCTATTGTCCAGTCAGCTTGTTTATTAAATCAGTCACAGCAACAGATTTTCAGAGTGCAAAGGGTTATTCCACAGCACCATAGATTCTCATTCGAGTGCTTATTCACTAGGGAATGTAACTGTGTGAAAGGATTAGAAGGATTGGGAGGTGTGACCTTGTTGAAGGAAGTGGTGGTGAACTTTGAAGTTTCACAAGCTCACACCTGCCCTAGTCACTGGAGGATTAGGATGTAGCTCTCAACTATTGCCCCAGTGCCGTGAGCACCTCCATGAACCCGCCATGAGGATAGCGGACTAACCCTCTGGACTGCTAAACAGGCTCACAAATAAACTTTCTAAGAGTTGTCTTGGTCATGGTATTTCTTCACATCAATAGAACAGTGACTAACACTTTTTTTGTTTTGTTGAGACAGGGTCTTGCTATATAGCTCTGGCTGTCCTGGAAGTCACTATATAGACCAGGCTGGCTTCAAACTCAGATCTGCCTGCCTCTGCCTCCCGAGTGCTGGAATTAAAGGCGTGCGCCACCGCCTGGCTCTGCCGCATTATCTCAAGCCAAGTAGAATACAGTATGTGGTATAACTGCCTGCCCTGTGGGATTGTTTGGTATACCCGTAATATGCGTTCTATTATAATGATGGAACAGATCCATGCAACTAGTATGGAAAGAAGGTCTAGATATTTATTTAGAAAGAGCAGTCACTTACAAGAACAGCCAGGTCAGCACTCAAACCGCGGTCAGGATCCAAGAGAGCGAGAGTGCCAACCTGTTCCTTCTTTTATCCTCTGAATCTTCCCACATACCTGTGACCATACCCCAAGGGGGGCATGGTCAGCTGCAGGTACCTGGTGTCTCCCTACAATATTATAATAAGCAAAAAACAGATTATTTTCTTAGAGACATATGCTGGAGCATTGTCTTGTAAAGGTATATACCCATGATGGACATAACTTCTAGCAAATGTGAGATTATCAAATCAGCCTTTTTTGAACTCAGAGCAGTTGTCCATTGGAAACCTGAATAGTTATCAGTGGTGTGGTGTACAAATTTTAATTTTCCAAATTCTGCAAAAAGGAAACACATCCATCTGCCTGATTCCTTTGAATACCCTTGTGTTACTTCCTGCAGGTAGTGGACTTTGGTTATATAATGAACAAGTAGTATAATTTCCTTGACTTGTTACTAAGTGATGGAAAAGTTTTTTATTTTTTCAAACCTTTGCTATTGAAATGGTGTTTTTTAATAAAATTTTGAGGCCTTTAGCACTTTTCCTATCAAAAGTGGATCAATTTCATCATTACCTTGTGTTAAAGGGCCTGACAGACCCTTATGGGATTGAATGTGTGATTTATTTTATATATATATATATATATGAATGATGGTTCCTGTCCCCTATTATGCCTTGTAACTGAATAAATAATAAAGTCAATTCTGTGTCATCTGGTATAAATTCAGTGGTTTCAATATGAAGAACAACTCTTTCTGCATATTGAGAATCTGTAACTATGTTGAGAGGTTCTTTACGATCCATTAACACCATGAGGATAGCATATAATTCTGAGTTTTGGACAGAGTTATGAGGATTTAGATCCACTTTACTTAAATTTTCTGATTTGTACCCTGCCTTTCCTGACTTACTTGCATTGGTATAGAATGCAGGGGCTCCAGTTATTGGTGTCTCCCTTACAGTGCAAGGGAGAAGCCAGTTAGTCCTCTTTATAAGTTCAATTCTCTTGCTTTGGGATAATTGTTGTTGAACTCTCCCAGAAGATTACTACAAGCTCTTTGCCAGGGTTCACCGTCCACCATAACTTGTCAATTTCATCATTAGTAAAACGTGCTACAGTTTCTGTTGGATCTGTTCCTGGTCATTGACAAAACCTCTCTCTTTCTCTCCCTCTCCCTCTCCCTCTCCCTCCCTCCCTCTCTCTCTGGCTCTCTCTCTCTCTCTCTCCCTCCCTCTCCCTCCCTCCCTCCCTCCCCCTCTCTTAGAATCAGAGATCTTTTCCACATAAGTTTTTAATATTTTACTTGGTTTAGGTGGTAAAAAGTCATTCCTATGCGTAATTACAATCTGAGCAAGCATTAGGGAGGCAGAAGCGGGGATTCCTAGGCCTACTGGCCAGTTATTGTATCCTAATTTGTGAGCTCTAGGCCTATGGGAGGCTATTGCAAAGGAAGTGGTGACCTTTTAGAATTACATCAGAGATTGTCCTCTTGTCTCCACATGTATGCACACACACACGAGTGTACACAGATGCATACACACTTTAAAAAAAATGGGTGACTCTTATTTACTCTTGGTCAGGGTGTAATTTAATATAACCATTATAGAAATCAGTTTGGAGATTCCTCAAAAAATTAAAAATAGAACTCCTGGGCGCATACCTAGAAAACTCATACCCTTTCAGAGATATGTGCACATGTGTATTTATTGCTACTCTAGTCACTGTATAGCAGGGAAAGGGACCAGCTGGCTTAGTTGTCCTTCACCAAATGAATGGATAGTGAGAATCTAGTGCATATTATAAGATAGGATATGTAGTTCTAAAGAAAAACAAAATGTATTATGTATAATATTAGCAAGGTCACACAATTCCAGAAAGGGAAATACCTGCAGACTTACTTTGTATGTGTGTAAACACATGTATGTGTGGGTATGGCATAGCGTGTGTGTAAACACGTGTGTAGACACATATGTGTGGGTATGGCATAGCGTGTAGAAAGGATAGATATCAGGTGATGGTGAGGAACAGGGCTGGCACTAAAGGTGTGCGCCACCAGTGCCAGCTGAACCTTTGTTTGTTTGTTTGGTTTTGACTACCTGAAGTTTCTGGTAGGAAAAAAAATTGACAGTTTAAAAAAAAGTCTCTGCTGGGCGTTTAATCCCAGCACTCGGGAGGCAGAGGCAGGCGGATCTCTGTGAGTTTGAGACCAGCTTGGTCTACAGAGCGAGTTCCAGGACAACCTCCAAAACAATACAGAGAAACCCTGTCCCAAACAAACAAAACAAAAGTCTCTTAGTTGCAGTTAATTGACTTCCGGGGTGGGGTGGGCTGTTGTGTGTGTCAAGGTCACTTGCTGTGGTGAGTTCTGTCCTCCACCACGGGAGTCATGGGGTCAAAAGCAGCTCTTCAGGATTGGCAGCCTTTGACCGCTAGTCCTTATTAGCTTTTAGCTGATCCATGCAGACACTTTTTGCTGGATTTTTGTTCTTTGTTGTGTACTTACCTGCTCTCTTTTGGGTTAGGGCTCTGCAGCATTCCAGATCACGAACACCAAATCAGGATGGGAAAAAGACGCTGTGTTCCTCCCCTTGAGCCCAAGCTGGCAGCAGGCTGTTGTGGGGTAAAGAAGCCCAAATTGTCTGGAAGTGGAACCCACGGTCACGGCAATCAGTCCACAACTGTGCCTGGCTCCAGTTCAGGACCTCTTCAAAACCACCAGCATGTGGACAGCAGCACTGGGCGGGAAAATGTATCGGACTTAACTCTGGGACCTGGAAACTCTCCTATCACACGAATGAATCCTGCATCTGGAGCCCTGAGCCCTCTGCCCCGGCCCAATGGAACTGCCAACACCACTAAGAACCTCGTGGTGACTGCAGAGATGTGCTGCTACTGCTTTGATGTTCTCTACTGTCACCTCTATGGCTTCCCACAGCCTCGACTTCCTAGATTCACCAATGACCCCTAGTGAGTAAATTGGATAGACATGGGACAATGTGGATGGCATGGTAACAGCCTTCTGAGGTCACTCCTAACAGGGTCTGTCTGCAGGCTGTGGAGACAGACGTTTTTCCTGGTGGGACGTAGCTTAAGTAGAGAAGTAGTCACACTGTCACACCCTAGAGCCCTCAGCAGTGGGGAAATCTAAGTGAATGTGTCTGAGGGCCAAGCTGGAGACTAGGGGCTCTCATTCATTAAGAGCTGGTGTTTTAGCAAAGATTCCGTTGGTTGTCGTAGGATGTCATGCCTGTGTGTTTATATGTATGTCATGTATGGGGGCCCAGGCATGTTGGTTCAGTGGAGGTTCAAGGTTGACGTTTGGGAATCATCTTCGAGTGTTCCTCCACCTTGTTTCAGTGTGTCAGGGTTGACCTCAGTCTAACCCAGCACTGGTGGATGTGGCTAGTCTCAACTAGCCAGCTTGGCCAGGAACCTCCTGTCTCCACCTTCCGAAGCCAGAATCAGATGGGCCACCACACCCACAGGCATTTCTGTGGGCTCTGAGGATCCAAATTCTAGTTCTCACACACAGTGTACAGCAAAGCTCCTTTAACCACAACCACCTTTCCGGCGTGTTTAGGCAGTGCAAGATTAAATGAGGAAAGGAAAAGCCATTGTTTTCCTCCTCAGACTTGGAGGTGGCTCTGTACTAGTTTTAAAAGGCACTGCAGCAGCGGGGCGGTGGCGCACGCCTTTAATCCCAGCACTCGGGAGGCAGAGGCAGGCGGATCTCTGTGAGTTCGGGGCTGGCCTGGTGTACAGAGTGAGTTTCCAGGACAGCCAGGACTGTTTCACAGAGAAACCCTGTCTTGAAAAACCAAAAAGATAAAAGAAAAAAGTATAAGAAGCCAGGTGTGGGGGCCGGGGCGCTGGAGAATTGGCTCAATGGCTAAGAGTTCTCAGAGGACCTAGGTTCAATTCCCAGAACCTGCACAACAGTTCACAACTGTAATCCAGTTGTAGAGGACCTGACTTCCTCACACTGATACACACGTAGGCAAAACACCAACACACATAAAATAAGTTATTTTAAAAGAAGCCAGATGTGGTGCCGCACACCTTTAATTCCAGCAGAGGTAGGAGGGTTTTTGGGTTTGAGGCTGTGTGGTGAGACCTGTCTCAGAGGTGGGAGTGGAGGGTCTAGATAACTGTATTTACTCTGTCTTTGAGAAGTGACTAACTCAGGAATCTTAAAAGGTAAGAACATTAGGATGTGGCCGGACCTCAGGAAGTAGGGCACCCAACTGATACAGCTAATGATACTTGACTTTGCCTGAAAGCAGAAATGGCAAATTCTGTTACTGTAAAGCTTTCTTGAGAGATTGTTTCTCTCTTCTGAAAGTCTGTGTGCAGGGACTGTTTGTAGTTTGCAGTAGTTACAGTTGGGAGAACAGTGAAGTCTTGCAGAGAATGCTTGTAGCTAGGGGGAGAGTATGGGGGGGAGGTTGCTGGGTGCTGTGGAACACTTTGTGATTCTAGCTAGCACTTGGGGAGTGGAGGCCAGGGTTAACTGAGGCCCACCTGGGCAACTCTGCGTGGTGCAGTCTCCAGGAACGTAAACAGAAGCTGAGTTGAAGGCGAGGAAGAGAAACGCTTCTGTATGTGCTGTGTAAGTGGATGAAAGTTGTGAGGACAGAGCAGGGGGAAGGCTCCACTCACACAGCCTCTGCTGTCTCTCATGAACTTCCTGTGCTCTTAGTCAGGGCTGAGCAACTTCTAGAAAGGAAGAGTTCTTCTGGTAGCTGGCAATTCAGAAATGAATAGCAATATAGCCATAATTAATCTGGGGCTGGAGAATATTTTATGCTTTGCTTTTTTTAGTCCTCTCTTTGTGACCTGGAAGACAGGGCGAGACAAGCGTCTTCGTGGCTGCATTGGGACCTTCTCAGCCATGAATCTTCATTCAGGACTCAGGGAATACACGTTAACCAGGTAATGGCACAAACATTAGAAAATATACGTAAATGAACTAGAACTGGAAATAGCATTCTAGCCTTATTTCTTCAAAATGTTTGGTAGAGTTTGAGCAGTCCCTTTTTGTAATCAAGAAGGGTAAGGACTAACCTGGTGAGTTGCCCATCTGCTTCTGCAAAGACAGTTAATGCTCACATTAGTGTTAGGTGCTAGGAGGCGCTGTCAGAGGCTCTGGGGACTCAGCTGTGTGGGCTCTATAGTGCATGCAATGTTGTCTCCTAAAAGGAGGCAGACTCACTGATCTTTTCTGTCCCCTCTAGTGCACTTAAGGACAGCCGATTTCCCCCCTTGACCCGAGAGGAGCTGCCCAAACTTTTCTGTTCTGTCTCCCTCCTTACTAACTTTGAAGATGCCAGTGATTACCTGGACTGGGAGGTGAGAACAGCTGCATTTGGATCTCTGCATCTCTCGTTGCATTTGGGTTCGGGTTAGTACATGGTAATGTATCTCCTTCATTGAGAGAGGGCCTAAGACTGAGTGTGACAGAAAAGGTACTTCTCAACTAGTGATAGAGAAGGTGGGAAGTCAGTGCTGTCACTATGAGCTAGGCATGGTGACTATGTAATGAGACTGTCAGCACCCAACCCCAGAAAACAAAAAACAAACTCTCTCCTATTTCTTCCCATCCCATCTGTTAGTAAGATCCACTGATCCTTCTTAAATAATGAGATAACAAAACACCCCAGATGCCTTTTAACAGACCCCTGGAGAAAAGTTTTTAGTAGAAATCCTATGTGAACCTGGGCATGATGGCCCATGCATATAATGCCAGCAATGAGGTAGAAGGAGGGGGATTGCAGACCAGCTTGGGCTATATAGTGAGACAACTTTAAAAACATTCAAAGGGACCCATTTGGAAGAACCCTGAATTTATATAGAAGCAGCTTGACATGTTCATGCAGTAGAATTAGGCCCGAAGGGTGTCCCCTTTCAAGAACTTGTTTTTACAAGCTTCATATTCTTGGAGGTACAACTACACATATATTTGACCTTTTCCTAAAACAACCTACTTTCAATTCTATACTTTAGAGTGATTAGTCACACAAAATTCTTTTAACCAGGCAGTGGTGGCGCATGCCTTTAATCCCAGCACTCAGTAGGCAGAGGCGGGAGGATCTCTGAGTTTGAGGCCAACCTGGTCTACAGAGTGAGTTCCAGGACAGCCAGGGCTACACAGAGAAACTCTGTCTCAGAAAAAAGAAAACAAAATTCTTCTTTTCCCAGACCTAGATCAAGCAGCTTAGGAGACAATGTTGGTTTATATGTGGGTGATTGGAATATTGTTAGAATCAGAAAATGCCATGTACTTGGTTGCATTTTTTTGTAGGTAGGGGTCCATGGGATTCGGATTGAATTCATCAATGAAAAAGGCATCAAACGCACAGCCACATATTTACCTGAAGTTGCTAAGGAACAAGGTGAGTTGGACAGATGGGCACTCAGAGATCTGTGCTACTCACAGCCATTCCAGTTACAGGGAGTATTCAGTTCAGCAGCCACCATGGACACCACGCATGCTGTCTTTTTCTTTTAAGTTCCTGTAGATCCCTGTAGAACGAAGGCAAATTGACATAGCAGAGTGTTAGCAATGGGGCGGGGGGTAACTTTCTTACTTGCTTGTGGTTTCAAATGTTTCCTCTCAATGAAAAGTTCTTTCTTTGCCCCCTTAAGCTTCAGGGATTATCACAGCATCTAGCTTGACCATGTTTTATCTTTCATTATAAAGGAAAGTCCTAGACTTTTAACTGTGAAATCTATACATGCTGTTGTGTTGGGTAAAGGGTAAATATCTTCCCTACTGCTTTTTAAAGAGCTCAGTACTTGTCATGTATGGTGGCACATGCCTTTAATCCCAGCATTTGGAAGGCAGAGTGGATAATTGTAAATTCAAAGCCAGTCTGATCTACATAGGACTGGCAGGCCAGCCAGGGCTACATAGAGAGAGACTCCAACAAACAAAAAAGAGCTCAGTGGTTAATGAGTTCTTATAATGGGGACAGTAAAGGTAGGAAGTGGGTTGGACATGTTTTCTCTTTGAAAGAGTCTAGAATTCCTTTAACTGTTTCTTGTACTTTCTATGATATGTAACCCCATTTTCTTTCTTTCTTGGAATTAGTCTGGTTTTGAAAATAAAATGTGAAACACAGTAATTGTTGGGTGTGAACCTGGAATAGAGAAAATACCCAGTTAAGTATATTAATGAACTACTTATGTGGAAAGCAGTCGCCATGTTGGTTTTCATTGTGATTGTGTTTAAACTTGTCCAAAAAGCAGTGTGTATGCAGCATAAAGAGAATGAGTTTCTTAAGACAGTTTGATCAGGTCATAAATCTAACATGTTTAAAAAACATCAAACACAGTTTTTAGTAGTTGGATGTGAATTACAGCTCAGTTAAATGATCAAATTGATTCTCCCATTTTAAAGTTGAGAAAATTCAAACTTGGGAGCTTCTCCTATGGTTATTAGGAGGATGGGGTTCAACTTGGTGTACTTTATTTGTTTGAAACGTGTAAGGGTGAGGGGCCAGAGAGGTGCTCAGTGTTTAAGACTATGCACTGTTCTTGCAGAGGACCAGAGTTTGGTTCCCAGCCATCAGCTTGAGCAGCTCACAATTGCCATTAACTCTGGCTCAGGGGCACCTGAATCATGTGTTAATATACACGTGCCCACACGTGAGAGACACACAGAGACACAGTAACATCGAGGTGGGCCAGGTGTGCACTCAGGCCCTGACACCAAAGAAGCTGAAGTAAAAGGATTGCCTTTTGGGTTTGGGACTAAGCTGGAGTATATACATAACAAGACCAAATATCCAAAAAAAAAAAAGTAACAGTGAGCAAATCAACAGTACGGAGGTAAGGAACTTCCCTGTTTTCACTAAGGAGATAGTTTCTTTATTTAAATTCCCCTCTTGGACTGGAGAAATGGCTCAGCAATTAAGAGAACAGAAGCTCGTTTCCCAGTACCTATGTCTGCCTACAACTTCAGCTCCAAGGCTTGGCTTCTCACCCCTGGGCATCTGCACTCAGACACACACACACACACACACACACACACACACACACACACACACACACACACACACACACACACACACACACACACAGGACCCCTGGGCATCTGCACTCAGACACACACACACACACACACACACACACACACACACACACACACACACACACACACACACACACAGGACTGTAGTCCCATCTGCACAGGAGGCTGAGAAATTACTTGAGGCTGTGAGTTCAAGATCAGCCTAGGTTGGGTTAGAGAGATGGCTCAGAGTTAAGAAGAATGCTTACTTGGGGCTGGAGAGATGACTCAGAACTCTGTAATTCTAGTTACAGGGGATCTGACACTTTCACACAGATGTACATGCAGGCAAAACACCAGTGCACATTAAAAAAAAAAATAAACAACAAGCAAAAGCCAGACAGTGGTGGTATACACCTTTGATCCCAGCACTTGGGAGGCAGCAGACCGCTCTCTGGGTTCAAGGTCAGCCTGGGCTATGGAGTAAACTCCAGGATAACTAGGGCTGTTACACAGAGAGACCCTGTTTCAAAAAAGGGAGGGAGGGAGGAAGGAAGGGTGCTTCTTACTGCTCACCCCTGGGAGCACCCACCCATCACTGTACCTACAGTCTCAGGGGATTCAACACTTATCTTCTGGCCTCACATGTGTGTGCACACTGTATATATGTATACACATACATAAATAAAAAGTAAAATACTATCTTTTTAAAAAACAAAAAGAAGCCGGGCAGTGGCAGTGCACATCTTCAATCTCAGCACTGGGCAGGCAGAGACAGGAGGATCTCTGGGTTCGAGGCCAGCCTGGTCTACACAGTGAGTTCCAGAACAGACGCTAAAGCTGCACAGAGAAACCCTGTCTGGAAAAAGTAGAGTGGCCTGAGCTTCAGAAATAAATGCACTTGGGTGATACTACCGTGTAAGGACTGTGAGAGAGCGGGGAGTGTGGGGGTGTCAGCTGTGACACAGTGAGTGGGTGTCACGGGGTAGGATCTCTGCGGGACTGCTGGTGAGGCTGGTTGGCTTCCAGCTTGTGGACCATGGCCCAGTGCTCGCTTTGGCCTAGCACACTGCTGTTTTCAAACCCATTTGTCTTCCTGCACTGGTCACATTGGCGCATGCTGCCCCTGTGTTATGACTGCGCAGACCTTATTGTGGCTTCTGTTCTCCTCAGACTGGGATCAGATCCAGACAATAGACTCCTTGCTCAGGAAAGGCGGCTTTAAGGCTCCAATTACCAGTGAATTCAGAAAATCAATCAAACTCACCAGGTAAGCTGCTGTCCTGTTCTTTTGTTAGTTTTTCTTTAATGGGGGTTGAGAACAGGCTGTCTGGTGGGAAGGAGAAGAAAACAGTGTTTACACCCCTAAGCCAAAGCAGTCTGTGCGAGATGATGAGCTCTGAGGAAGCCGTGTCTGCAGAGGCGGCCTTCGTCTCTGTGCTCAGTGTAGCAGACTTGGAGTTGAGAGCTCAGTGCTCCAGGAAGGTAAACCCAGGGTCCCTTGAGGTGTTCCCTGGTCCTCATACAGTCAGATGTCAGGAGTAAGGAAGCTAACAGGATCCCGTCTGGGGTGCAGCACTTGTACAGGGAGCTGACTAGTTTTATGGGACACAAAGTGAGTTGAGTCTGTGTCCCAGGCTCAGTTATTTATTGGCTGTGTACCGTGGGCCAGTTAGTCCATCTCTGTGAGCTGTCCCTATCTGTAAGGTATGAGTTGTCACTCCTTCAGGGCTAGGACCTTGTAAGGTAAGGTATGGAGTTTCCAGGCAAAGGCCAGGGCAACACTCTGGAGATGTTGAGTGGGTACCAGTGTTCTGCCCCTTCCTGCTGATGTTGGGAACAAAGAGAAGCTAGCTTTGGTGGGTCTTTGCTAGGATCCTCATCTACAAAATGCTGAGTCATCGTATGCTGGCCTCACAGGTCTGTTTGGAAGCTAACCCAGTGTTTTTGAATGCATTAAATTCAAAAAGCCAAGGGGCCGGGGCTGCAGCTCAGCGGTAGAGTTTAATATGCAGCATGCTCATGCCCTGGGTCCCATCTCTAGCACCAAAACCACAAAAACACAAAAAACCAATATAATAATAATTAAAAGTAAAAACACTGCAGATACAAAGCATTATTACTGTTACAATTTATTTGAACAGCCATTTCCCTGTCAAAATTCAGGAATAATCACCTTGCAGTGGAGGAGAGATTACAGTGGGAAAGAGATAGTTCTGGGTAAGGATTGTCGCCCGCTCCTGTGGTCTGTAGTAGGCTCCATAGGTTTGTAACACCCATGCTTTGCATCCTGACTCATGGCTCTTTCCAGAGCAAAGCCAAAGTGCTATGAATTCTGTTCTGATGACCCTGAGATATGGCATATTCTTCTGGGGATTGAGACCTTCCTATAGCCAAGGATCCATTAACCTGCTTCATCAGAATTTGACCCAGAATTAGGTATCTATGCCCCTTTTAGTTGTAAGTTGTTTGTTGCTCTTCTACAATGGAGGTTGCATTTCTGTCAAATTTATCTCATTTTTAACCTGAACATAGATAACGCAGTCTGCACTGGGTTTTGGTGCAGCCATCTTCCAATCTGCCACCCATGTAATTTGACTTTGAACCTCCTCCCCCGGATCCTGTTGATGAGCATATGTAGCATCTGAGGTGGGGTGTGCTGAGATACATGCTCGGGGCGAACTGTGGTTGTGCTTTTTCATCGCCTTCATTTGTAACACAGCATCATTTTCTTGTGCCGTCTTTTCGTTTTCTGTAAGAGTGCTCCTGGTCTCCCATTTTATTCTTTGAAACTGGGATAAGCTTTTGGTTTTCTCTGAGGGACTCTTCACACTGAGACTTTTGGGGTTCCTAATACCTTCCCTGTTTCCTCATGCAGGTATCGAAGTGAGAAGGTGACAATCAGTTATGCAGAGTATATTGCTTCTCGGCAACACTGTTTCCAGAATGGCACTCTTCATGCCCCGCCCCTCTACAATCATTACTCCTGACACACGGCTGCATGACCAGTCCCACCCCCCTGTGGCCACCAATGGCTATGACATCATTGGAGCGGACGCCTCCTCTTCCTGGTCCAGTTACTTCTATTACTGCACCATTTTATGATGCTAGCTTCCGTTGCCAAGTCTGCCTCCTGCTGACTGGAGGGTGTGGGTTACAGCGATGCAACAGAACACGAGGGGCCCAAGCCTTATATCAGCCTTTCCTCAGTCTGGGGTTCTGTTGGATCAGGGCTCCCCAATAACCAGTGAGAATGGCTGTATGGGCTCAGAAGACCGTTGTCTTGGTGATTTCCCACATGTGTGTTGGCCACACATAGAAAACTGGAAAACTGGAATTGATGACGATCCATGGAGGCTTCTTCCCCAACCCCCACAGCCCACCAGACCAATTAGGTGTACTCCCCTGGCAGTCTGGGCAACGGAGACCAACATGAACCACTTATAGGTTGTTTTAAATTCCTTTTTTTAAACTTCCAGTTTATTGTGTACCAAGAGTTGATCACAACCTCCATGCTTCATAAGTGAATACCATGTTAGGGTTGACTGGGCACCATGAGCCCCTGTGAGTCCTGAATAAGAGAACTGCAACAAGATGAGAAGCCCTGTTGGATGGCTTTGCATTGTGCAGTAAGCAGGGAAGGGTTAGTGCTCGCCCGACTCCCGGCTGGACTTGCTGGGACACTCCCTGCATTGAATCTCCTGGTGTTGAGCGGAGCTCTGCAGCATAGCCTGCTGAGGGATGGAACGGAGCCGCCCACACAGGTCATCGTCATAAGCAGGTGTGAAAAGAGAGATCTCTTCCTCACCACCCGGCTACCTCAATCCTCTCTGGTAGCAGTGCCTATGTAGCTGCATGTAGGCTCTCAGAAGCACAGACGCCCAAACAAGTGGTTGGGCTGGGCTTTAGGACACACCGTCACAGGAGAGCTTCCAGGGTCTCTGAGCTGGTTTTCTTCACAGGCAAACATCCTGGGACCTTTCAGTAGGGCGGTTCGTTTTTTCCCAATTTGCCTGCAGAAGTGGGAAGACTTGATATATCAGTCCTCGGTAGGACTCTAGAACAAAGCTGTGTAATAAAACAAGGTGAACCTTTTAACTTGCCTGCCACGCTGGGACTCTTCACCTCATGGGGCAAATGTCAGTTGCTCGTGTTGCTCATTTAAACCCTTGACATTCCCTTCCCATCTTCACTCATTCCAAAGTAGCTGTCAGCAAATTCTTTTCACTCACTTGGTGGCAAAGTGTAGCACTAGGAGAGCGCTGTCTCAAAGGCAGAGACAGGCAGCCGGAAGAGAGGCTTCTGAGGATGGTGCGCTGGTTACAGCACGGTTCAGAACGCGGGAGGCCGGCCAGGCCTCCAGTCAGTGAATATATGCTTTGATTTCTTTTTCAGAGTTGATGTGATGATGTGGCTTTCCACAATGGGCAAACATTCGGTCAAAAGGTCATCTGAGTTTCTTCTGCCAGGAATGGAGGAAGGGAAGTAGGGGCACTTCCTTTGTGTTCTAGGCATCACCCTCAGGTTCCTGGGACTTCTTTTTTTTTTCTGAACAGGGTAGGTTGGTTGTGCCAGGAATGGTCAAGGACCTGGAAAGGATGAGGGAGGTGCTGATTACATTGGGATGCCCAGGATACATGCCCCTTACTGCCAGCTTTGCTTCCTTCACATCCATAAAGACGAAGGGTCTCTAGGTTTCTTGCTGCTGAGGGTAATGAAGGTGACATTGCAGACAAGCGTGACGGGTGCTCTCAGGTGCCATGGATTGATGTCAGGGTGGTCAGTTCTGGACAGCCACCCACCTCCAATTTGTACAACGGTATTGACACATAGGGCTACACCCATTACTGTTCAGGCGTTCTATGTTAGAGTTCTGTTTTATTTCTAAAGATTTAAAGCAAACTGCAAAAAAAAAAAATGGTGCTAAACTTCACCCCTGAGCACTCTTGGTGAGACTGGTCATGCAAGCATCTACAGTACCATGCTCCTCAAGCCTGTTTTTCTTGTAGAAATGTTGCCCTATCTGTCTCCCCTGTATGGTATGTGTTTTATTTTATTGAGAGTGGGGTAGAGTACCTGCCGTTTAAGAAAATGAACAGGAAAATGTTAAGGCCCAAGGAGGTGGGGGTGGGGAATCAATGAACACGAGTCCGGCTGGCAGAGTCCAACTCACTTCAGTTGGCTCAGTGCTTCCGGAGTGAAGAGCCTTACTCCCTGTACATTCCCCTGTGTCCCCAGAGTCCAGCAGTGGAAATGTTCAACTTCCTCTTGCCTTGTCAAGGGGACTAGGGAGTCAGGCAAGGAAGCTATTTGGCCCAGAAGAAATAGGCTCTATTGGTGTCTGTCCTGAGCAGAGCCTAATCATTCGGGAAGAAGTCTGGAAGTGCACAGTCATGGTCACCTCATGGGAACGTGTGGCAGATGGCTCTCAGGAAAAATATCAAGTGTGGGTTGTTCGCACGGGGCTTTGCATTGGGAGTGATGCTCTGAACTAGAACTCCGCTGCCTTCTACACGTTGACCAGAGCAGTGGTGAGGGCGGCCAGCGTGGGGCCAGTAAGTGATGTTGAGGAAAGGGACCGTTTCCCGCCCAGTGTTTCCTTTGACTGTAGGCTGCTCCAGCTTACAGAGGTCCCCTGCTAGCAGAGAACCAGCCGGACTCTGCTGGCTCGGTTTGGAATTTGTTTCATCCCTAGCTGTGAGTGCCTTTTGGTCTGGGAAAGCTGGTTTGTCTCCTCATACCATAGCTAGGACACACTTTGTAATTATGAATTGTCCTTGGTTTCCTGAGCTAAAAGCGTTGTCTTTGATCACTAGAGTTTGTCAGTGTTGGGTTGTGTTCACTGTGAGGTTCTTAAAACGTTTTCGCTTCATAATGTTAAAATAACTCATGTTAGAAACCCTTTCTACATGAAAGGTTTGTAGTTGAGATGTTATATTTTACTGTTTATAATAAAAATCATCTATACAAAAGTCTTGGGTGTTAATTTTAGTGTTTTGCACAAGATCTGTTTTCCACACTATGTTAACATCCTACAATTTCACTAACTTGGTGTTACTTTCTACTGAGATTTCTGAAGCCTAAAAACCTGGGTGTTCTTTATGTTTTTACATTATTTTTATTCTGTTTCCTCAAAGCAAGAGACTGTATGGCCTTCACTGCAAAGACTTCAGACCAATTATTTGTATTCCACGTGGTTGCCTCTTGGCTACATAACTTCTGAGTACAAGTCACCAAAGTCTTGGATGGAGTATTGTAGAGAATAAATCATAATGGATGCAAACTGTCCTCTGCCTCTCTGTAACCAGGTGACTTGATATCTGAAACAGTGATTAGCAGTTACCTTGTTTCTTTGTTGATGGTTCTCATAAGAGATCCGCCTGCCTCTGCCTCCCGAGTGCTGGGATTGAAGGTGTGCATTACCGTTCCTGGTAAGATCGTTACCTATTGAAAAGCTAGCCATCCTTCAATGCCAATGCTCTGGAGGACTGCGCAGTCAAAGACCCTGTCTCTTAAAAAAGCCAAAAACAACCTGTAGATGAGTTGGCTCAGCAGATAGATTAAGTGCTTGCCACCAAACAACCTGAGTTCTAGCCCTGGGACACGGTAAGGTTGAAGGAGAGGGCTAACCCTATCGAATCTTACACGCGTGCCCTGGGGCATTCATACATGCTTACAGAAATAAGTGGTTATTTAGAGGTTCTTACCATTTGGGATTACAGGTGCTTAAATATGTGATTAAAAGAAATGGCCATCTTTTCTTGCTGAGGACAGTGGTGCTAGTTCTTGCTGAGAGTGGGGGTGAGAGATAAGGTTATCTTAATGCTCTTTCCAAAACGGCACGGTAGCTTATGTCTGCATTCCCAGCATTCCCAGCATTTGGGAGACTATAGGAAGGTGGGCAAGAGTTCAGAGCAAGAGTGGACTACAGAATGAAATCATCTCGAAGAGAACAACAGGCTGGAGTGATGGCTCAGAGGTAAGGGCACTGGCTGCTCTTCTGGAAGTCCTGATTTCAACTGCCAGCAACCACATGGTGACTCAACCATCTACAATGAAATCTGGTGCCCTATTCTGGAATGTAGATAATGCATGCAGGCAGAACACTAGACATAATAAATTAATATTTGTTTAACTGAGAAAAAAAACAATCTGGCCATGGTGGCATACACCTTTAATCCCAATACTTTTGAAGCAGAGGCAGGCAGATCTCTTGAGTTTGAGGACAGCCTGGTCTATAAAGAGAGTTCCAGGACAGCTGGAGCTGTTACACGGAGATATCCTGTCTGGAAAGAAAAAAGAAAAAAAATGATATAGTGGCATATGCCTGTTAATTTCAGGAAGCAGAATGATTGCTGGGAATTTAGGGCCAGCATGGACAACACTGAATGTCAGCCAAAACAACAACATCTGGGCTGGAGAAATAGCTCCCACCTGTAACTGCAGTTCCAGGGGATGTGACCTACTCTTCCAGCTCCCTTAGATCACACTCACACACACACACACACACACACACACACACGCACGCACGCACGCACGCACGCACGCTCGCAGGCAAAACACCCAGCTCCCTTAGATAACACAAACACACACACACATGCAGGCAAAACACCCAGGACCTTGAGGGGCATGGTTTCTCGTGCTTATAATCCTGGCATTCAGAAGGGCAGAGACAGGCAGATCTTTTCCAGTTAAAGGCCAGCCTGGTTTACAATGTTCCAAGAGAGTCGACCAGGGCTGTAGAGAACCTGTCTGAAAAATAAAACAAACAAACAAACAAAAACCCAAGGAACCCACCCAGGACTCTTGTGTAGCAAGGGTTAACTGCTGAGTCATCTCTCCAGCCCCAGCCTGTTGGAAGTCTCCTTAATCACGTTCAGTATACAGTGCCATGGCTGGACGGCTCTCTAACCATCTGAATTGTCAGTCAGTGCTATACATAAAGTGGGATTATGGGCAAGTGTCAAATCCTTTAGAGCAGTGGTTTTTTAACCTTCCCCAATGCTGCATTACTTTAATACAATTTCTTGTGGTGACCCCCCCACCATAAAAATTATTTTCATTGCTACTTCATAACTGTAATTTTGCTATTGTTACGAGCTGTAATGTAAAAAAATGTGGAGACAGAGGTTTGACCTGTAGGTTGAGAACCACTGTTGTAGAACCTGGGTATGTTGAGGGAGGCAGTGTTCGTGTTTCAAGTCAACATAAGCTTCCTGAAGTTGCAGAGAGTAAATAAGTCCAGCTTGGCAATAGATGAGTTCATTAGGGTAACTGGAGTATGGTCAACTCACAGTTAATGTGGCTGAAAAATGCCAACACTGCTCTTCACCTTCTACTCCTCCCCTTTTGAGGGGTGGCAAGTTCTCAAGTATCTCAAACTGACCTTGAAGTCACTATAGAGTTAGCCTCTGATGGGATTACAGGTGTGCATGTTCCACCCCACTCACGGGAAGTGCTTGGGTCAGAGCTCAGGGATTCATGAATGATAGGCAGTGCTCTGCTGAGCCACACCCCTAGCTCCAAGATCCTATCGTTTGTGGCTCCAGTCTGCCGCAGAATTCATGCAGACTGTCAGAGAGCTGCCGCCTACTGTTAATGAGATAGAGGCTACACAGACTCAGAAGACTTAAGGTACAGACAAAACCAGATCCTGGGAAAATTATACGCACATTTGTGCTACATTCTCGCTCTTGGAAAAAAAATAATAAGGTTGTAAACACACAGAAACTGAGGCAAAGCTGGCTGCCTGGTCTCCTGTCTCTTGTACAGGCCACAGAACTGAGAGGAGTCTTCTCTTAGCAGCTGCCTGCTGGATGGAGCAGCCACCCAACACCATGTGCTACCGCCATCCACTGAGCTCAGCGACACCCATGGCGGCTGACATAGCAGTGTAAGACGTGCCTCACGTGATCAAGAGACAACACAGATGGTCAGTAAAGACAGGTCCAGATGGGAAACCCTCTAAACGGGTTACAGTGTGTTTAAAAAAGTACACAGGCTTGGGAGAAAAAAAGAGAAAAAGGGTAGAGTCAGTCACAGGTGAAAAAAATAGTTTAAAAATAACGGTAAAGCCGGGCATTGGTGGCGCACGCCTTTAATCCCAGCACTCGGGAGGCAGAGGCAGGTGGATCTCTGTGAGTTCGAGACCAGCCTGGTCTACAGAGTGGGTTCCAGGACAGGCTCCAAAACAACACAGAGAAACCCTGTCTCAAAAAACCAATAAATAGGGCTGGAGAGATGGCTCAGAGGTTAAGAGCACTGACTGTTCTTCCAGAGCCTCCAAAAGCCACAGAGAAACCTTGTCTCGAAAAACCAAAATATTTCCCAGAGTCTGTATGTTATTATGTTATCTTTAGATTTTCTGATAGCTAATGAAGGAACAACAGTTGCTGAGAGACACTGGATTATGAAAACTTCTAGGTTAAATCAACCTATATATTTAAAAAAATATTTTCGGGGCTGGAGAGATGGCTCAGAGGTTAAGAGCACTGGCTAGACTTCCAGAGGTCCTGAGTTCAATTCCCAGCAACCACATGGTGGTTCACAACAATCTGTATTAGATCTGGTGCCCTCTTCTGGCCTTCATGCCAGACACTATATGCATAATAAATAAATAAATCTTTAAAAAAAAAACTTCACTTCAAAATGGAAGTCAAAAGACATGTTACTATGGGGAAGAGGTTATTTATGCTTTTATTTCCACAAGAGATGGGAGGTTGTGGTTGATATGGATCCAGGTTGATATGAATCAGGTTTGATTGGGGAAGACCCCTTGAAAATCCTGACCACAAACATATAAATAAACCTAGGCCAGGTGGTGATGGCGCACATCTTTAGTCCCAGCACTAGGAAGGCAGAGGCGGGCATCTGTGAGTTGGAGACCAGCCTGGTCTACAAGAGCTAGTTCCAGGACAGCCTCCAAAGCCACAGAGAAACCCTGTCTTGAAACCTCCCCCTCAAAAAAAAAAAAAACTAGAACTACAAGATATATGATGTATATTTTACCTGCTCAAACATAAAACAAAAAAATCATGTTTAACAGAATTATACATATAACATATTCCATATTTGTAATGTATATTACATTTACAAATTTATATATTTTCAGAACAAGGTACCCAGCACCAATAAAAATGGATGGCCTAGGTGATCCACCATCTCAAAATGTTCTGTTGCAGTTTCCCCAGAGTTCTGCATCCAGAACAGCTTCAAGGCTGCTGGCTGAGGTGCTCCAGCCTCACAGACTACTCCAGCCAAGACTTACCCATTATCCTACACTTTCTCAGTCTCCCTCAAAGATGCCAGTACCCCCAGACAACAGGATGCAGTCTAGAAAAAACAACTCCCACATTCCCAAAAGACTGATTATGGATGTTTGTCATCATTTAAGGAAGGTTGTTAGTTACAAGTTGTTATTGTCCATAATAAACAAATCTAAACAAAGGAGTTAAATTCAAAGAGCTCTTTCTAATCCCAGCACTCGGGAGGCAGACGCAGGCAGATCTCTGTGAGTTCGAGTACAGCCTGGCTTACAAAATGAATTCCAGGACAATCAGGACTGTTACACAGATAAACCTGGTCTCAAAAAAGAACAACACAACAAAAAAGAAAAGATTTATTTTGTGTGTATGTACAGGGTGTGTGTACTCCGAAAGAGGATAGAAATGGCTTTGCATCCCTTGTAGCTGCTGTCACAAGTGTCTGAGTCACCTAATGTGGATGCTGGAAAGTTTAACTCAGGTCTTCTAAAAGCACATCAGTGTTCTTAATCACAGAGCTATCTCTCCAACCCCTTCAACCCACTTTTTATTAAGTTAGCAGAATTTACTAGTTTCCTAATGAGCCAAGCGCTGGGGAAGATTTTTTCCCCCTTACTGTACAAACACTTGTTTTTTCTAGTGTTGAAAACAGCATTACGGCTAGGCATTGGTAGCACACGCCTTTAATCTCAGCACTCTGTGAGTTCGAGGCGAGCCTGATCTACATAGCGAGTTCCAGGACAGCCTCCAAAACAGCACAGAGAAACCCAGTCTCGAAACCCCCTCCCTAAAAAAAGAAAGAAAGAAAACAGCATTGCTTTTTACTTTAACTTTCTACTTATAATTCAAACGTCCCAACAGACCCACTAAAGGATTCTCAATATTAGAGTTCACCGGCTCTGAATTATTAAACACAGTACAATGAACCCTCCCACCCTGTTTTGCAACTGGATGGTATGTAGCCCGAATTGGCGTGGGTCACGGATTTGCTATATAGCCACGGCTCTTCTTGAACGCTCTTTTGTTAGTTCTGGTTTTCTGGGACAGGGCCTCACGCTGTAGCTACGGCTGTCCCGAAGCCATCGCTATGAAGAAGAGGCTGTCCTTGAACTCTAGGGCCCTCCTGCCTCCGCGTGGCCTCTGCTGGGATCAAAGGCATGCGCCGCCAACCCTCGCCCCCCTTCAAGCCCGCGTCCTCTTGCCCCGTCGATTAGTACACGACCGCCACATCCATTTGTTTCTCCCGGAATCGCAGCATCGGCAGACTTTCCAGTGCGCTTCTGTAGTACCTACCCAGCTCCCCATCATAGGCCCCGCCTTGGGTCTGTCAGTCACTGCTCCCTCCCACACTCCGCTCAGTCCTTTTCTCCTGAACCCGCAGTCAAGAAGCCCCTCCCACGACCCGGAGCCGCCGGGACTGCGGCCTCAGGACCCGCCTCGCACGGTGAGGCCAGGCTCGTGGGCTCCCCAGCCCCTTCCCCGGAGGACCCAGCCCGACCGCCCATCTCCTCGGGCCCGCCCACCTCCTCGGGCCCGCCCACCTCCTCGGACCCGCCCACCTCCTCGGGCCCGCCCACCTCCTCGGGCCCGCCCACCTCCTCGGGCCCGCCCGCCCATCTCCTCGGGCCCGCCCATCTCCTCGGGCCCGCCCACCTCCTCGGGCCCGCCCACCTCCTCGGGCCCGCCCGCCCATCTCCTCAGCCCGCCCACCTCCTCGGGCCCGCCCACCTCCTCGGGCCCGCCCGCCCATCTCCTCGGGCCCGCCCATCTCCTCAGGGCCCGCCCGCCCATCTCCTCGCGGCCCGCCCATCTCCTCGCGGCCCGCCCATCCCCTCCGGGCCCGCCCATCATCTCCTCGCGGCCCGCCCACCTCCTCGGGGCCCGCCTACCTCCTCCGGGCCCGCCCATCATCTCCTCGCGGCCCGCCCACTTCCTCCGGGCCCGCCCATCATCTCCTCGGGGCCCGCCCATCATCTCCTCGGGGCCCGCCCATTATCTCCTTGGGGACCGCCCATCTCCTCGGGGACCGCCCACCTCCTCGGGACACGCCCACCTCCTCCGGGCCCGCCCATCATCTCCTCGCGGCCCGCCCACCTCCTCGGGGCCCGCCTACCTCCTCCGGGCCCGCCCATCATCTCCTCGGGGCCCGCCCATCATCTCCTCGGGGCCCGCCCATCATCTCCTCGGGGCCCGCCCATCATCTCCTCGGGGCCCGCCCATTATCTCCTCGGGACCCGCCCACCTCCTCTGGGCCCGCCCACCTCCTCGGGGCCAGCCCACCTTCTCCGGGCCCGCCCAGCTCCTCCGGGCCCGCCCAGCTCCTCAGGACCCGCCCTTTCCACCTGGCCCCGCCCCTGAAGCGGATAGATTCTTCTCCTCGATTCGTAGCCCGCCCTCGCGGCTTCCGTTTCCGGCGGTGTCTGGGGCGGTCCATCCTAAACTATGGCGGCTGGCGGCAGCGATCCCCGGGCCGGCGACGTGGAAGAAGACGCCTCTCAGCTCATCTTTCCCAAAGGTGGGACCCGGGGGACGCCGGGCCTCCGCGGTGACACGGTCCTCGAGTTCCAGGCCCTGGCACGGCGTAGCGTTGCCAGGGGATACGCACGCGCGGGGACCGGTCAGCCTGGCGCCGGAACCTAGCGTGGCTCAGTGAGTCCCGTGGAGAGGCGTCCGCGCCCGCGCCCGCGCCCGCGCTTTGGGAGCCGTGGGCATCCACACAGCCCACGCTTGTAGAGCGCTGGCTACCGTTTTCGTTTGTGTGTTTCTCGAGTGAAACCGTGTCTCACGTGAGGTCATGGACGCGTGGCCTGCAGCTCGTATTGTAGTAGCCCAGGCTGGCCCTGGACGCACTGAACCCAGCCAGCTCCTGCCTTGTGAGTGTCCGAATCCAAGGCGTGTGTCACGCCCGGCTGTTTTGTGTTTTTGTTTTTGTTTTCGAGTTTCATGCTATGTATCCTCGGCTGGCCCTCCCCACTTGTCACATTCCTGCCCCGTCCTCCTGAGCGATGGAATTAAGGGCATGTGGTCTTGACATTTAGGGGTGTTTATGTCCGTTTTCTGGCATGCAAAAGACAGACCTGGAGCAGAGAGGTCTTAGTTTTGCTTTTTCGGGACAGGGTTTCTCTGTGGCTTTGGAGGCTGTCCTGGAACTCGCTCTGTAGACCAGGCTGTCCTCGAACTCACAGAGATCCACCTGCCTCTGCCTCCCGAGTGCTGGGATTAAAGGGGTGCGCCACCACCTCCCGGCGGAGCAGAGGTCTTTATTCTAAACTGGCAGCTGGCAGGAGCTGAGCTATGGCCCCATCATAGCATAGCGCTAATCAGAAGAGTGAGTGTCATGCACCCTGGGCAGAGATACTGTTGCCGTTGGTTTCTGGGCTCCCTTTTTATATTTTTGAGTTATGAAGAGCAGCTGGGAGCAAGATGGGTTCCAGTCTGGGATGGCGGGTGCCCGCTGGTCAATGGATTTTTTGTGTGCCACCGGTTGCCCCGCTCCTGCGACTGGGGAGCGCGCGCGCGTGTGTGTGTGTGTGTGTGTGTGTGTGTGTGTGTGTGTGTGTATACACAAGCATGTGTATACAGGTGCCTGTGGAGTCCAAAGGTATCCCATTGCCTGGAGCTGGATTTATGGGCGTTTGTGAACTATTTGAACTGTTGTGGGGAACTGAATTTGGGTTCTCTGTAAGAACATCAAGTCCTCTCAACTGCTAAGCGTCTATTGCCGATGCTCTCACTCCTCCACCCCCAATTTTTGAGACAGTCTCATGTAGCACTGGCTAGCCTGCAATTTTCTATGTAGACTAGGCTGGCATCAAACACGCCGTCTCCCAAGTGCTGGGATTACAGCCATGTGCCCAGTTTATGGGGTGCTGTGGATGGAATTCATGGCTTTGTGCATACTGAGGAAACATTCTATCAACCAAGCTACATTCCCAGCCCAGATAGCAATGTTAACTTATTTGTTTGTGTGTATATGTATGAATATGTTAGGTGCATGTATGTGGGCACATGTTCTTGTGCAGGTGCTTCTAGAGACCTGGAGTTCATGTTAAATAACTTCCTTGATTATTTTCCACTTATTTTGGCAAACTCTCTTGCTGAACCCAGAGCTCACAAGTGATCTAACTGGTCAGCTTGCCCCCAGGGAATGAATCCCCTGTCTCTACTACCAACTGATAGATTACAAGCACCCCTCTATACCGATTTTTGTGGGTTCTGAGGATCTCAACTTTGCTCTTCACACTTGAGTGGCAAGTACTTTATCAACCTAATCATCTGCCCAGCCCTAGAAAGTGACTTTATCTTTTGTCTTTTTTTAAAATTGTGATGAAGACTCTCACTTTTCAAATTTTATATTAAGGATGTTTTGCCGGCATGTATGTCCGTATGTATGTCTGGTGTCCGTAGGAGCCATAACTAAGTGTTTGATTTCCTGGAATTGGACTTACAGATGATTGTGAGCCACCACGTGAGTGCTGGGAACAGAACCCTGATCCTCTGGAAGAGTAGCCAGTGCTCTTAAGTGCTGAGCCCTCCCTCCAGCCCTATGTTAGTGTTTTAAGATTTATTTTTATTAAGTGTACAGGTACCTGAGGAGGCCAGAGGTGCTGTAAGGTGTCTGATGTGGGTGCTGGGAATTGAACTTCCTTTGCAAGAGCAGTACATACTCATTTCTCCAACCCTCTGGAGTTGGTTTTTGGTGTGTGTTTGTTTGTTTTTGAGTCTCTGTGTTTCTGGCTTTCCTGCAGCTCACTAATATAGACCAGGCTGGCTTCAAATTCAAAGATCATCCAATCTTTACTGCCTAAATCCTGGAACTAAAGGTGGGAGCCACCACTGACTGGCAAAGACATGCTTTTTAAGAGTACCTTGAGTTCACACTTACTCTTCTTGCAGAGTTTGAAACAGCCGAGACTCTCCTGAACTCTGAGGTTCACATGCTCCTGGAGCACCGAAAGCAGCAGAACGAGAGTGCAGAGGACGAGCAGGAGCTTTCAGAGGTTTTCATGAAAACCCTGAACTACACAGCCCGCTTCAGTCGTTTCAAAAACAGAGAGACCATCGCCAGTGTTCGCAGGTGAGTACTCAAAGTCAGTTAAAAGACAAAATTTATTTACATATGTTATGAGGGCTTTTTTGTGGGGGGAGGGGTCGTTTGTTTGAGACAAGGTTTTTCTTTGTAACAGCCCTGGCTGTCCTGTAACTTGCTTTGTAGACTAGGCTGGCCTCGAACTCACAGAGGTCAGCCTGCCTCTGCCACCCGCCCTCCCCAAATGATGAGATCAAAGGTGCATGCCACTACATTGCACCCGACTTAGTTTTAGAGTGTTTTGCCAGCTTGTATGTGTGTGCACCATGCAATGCCCACAGAGACCAGAAGAGGGTGTCAGAGTAGGACTGGAATTACCACAGTCGTGAGCCACCATGTGGGTGCTGGGACTCAGTCCCTAGGTCCTCTGGAAGAACAGCTGGCACTCTTAACTGCTGAGCCATCTCTCCCGCCCTACCTAAAGTTTTATCATTATATATTGTCATGAGAGGTAGAGGCAATAGGATCAGGGAGTTCAAGGTCATCATCCTTGACTACATGAGACCTTGTCTTTTTTGTTTGTTTTTTAAGAAAGGGTTTCTTTGTGTAGTCTCCTAGAACTAACTCTGTAGAACAAGCCAGCCTCTAACTCACAGAGATCTGTGCTGGGGATTGAAGGAATGTGCCACCAATGCCTAGCTTCAAATATAACTTCTTTTTTTTTTTTTTTTTTTTTTTTTTTTGGTTTTTACGAGACAGGGTTTCTCTGTATTGTTTCGGAGGCTATCGGTCCAGCCCAGCCTCGAACTCACAGAGATCCGCCTGCCTCTGCCTCCCGAGTGCTGGAATTAAAGGCGTGCGCCACCACCGCCCGGCTAAATATAACTTCTTAATACTACATTTTGAAATCAAATTCATCCTAGTAAGCCTTATTTTATGTGTAGGCCATGAAAATCCTGTAGATGCAGTTTACACACAGATTTGCACAAAGCAGAGTTTGGTGTATTTTTTTTAAAGTTGCTTCCATGTCAACATAATTAATAGACTGTGTTGTTTGACGTTAACTTTCAAATATAGCAGGAAGACCAGAGAACTAGAGAGTCACTTCCTGGAGGAAAGCATCTATGGCTTTGGGGTTTTCATGAGGTGTGATTGGCAGATGTTTATAATATTTATTCAATTTATTTTTATTTTATATGTGAGTGTTTTGCCTCTGCACCACACAAGTGCCAAGTACACATGGAGGCCAGAGATGGGTACCAGATTCCATAGATCTGGAGTGTCAGGCAGTTATGAGCCACCATGTGGGTACCAGGAGCCAAGCCCGGGCCCTCTGAAAGAGGAGCAGTGAATGCTCTTAACCACCGTGTGGTGTGCTCCTTAACACAGACAGAGGTGCCTCCTCACCCTGCTGTGCTCTGCTCTCTCCGGTGCCCTTGGCTCTGCCTGCTTCGTCTCTCTTGTCTCCTTTTTTCAGGAGTCAGAATAGGAAGTGATTCAAGGGGGGATTCTGTTGCCCACATGACCATAATCAAGGATTGTAAATTTTTTTCTCTCTTTTTGCTATTGATCATTGTTTGACATTTGACTTTTTGTTTTTTATTAGCATATGTTAATTGTACATAATAATGTGTTCCATTATGACACTGACATTTTTATGCAGATATAGAATGTATTTTGATCATACTCATTTCTCCCCATTACCGCTCTTGTTTCACTCCTACTCTATTGTCTTTCTGAATTTTTATTTTCTCTACAATCAGCTTGCTTCTCCAGAAAAAGCTACATAAATTTGAGTTGGCCTGTTTAGCCAATCTTTGCCCAGAAACTTCTGAGGAGTCCAAAGCCTTGATTCCAAGGTCAGTACCGGATGGGGCAAGTTTTATCTGTTATGTAGATTTCCTCAAGTCAGATTGCTAGATCTGAGTGTTGTGTGCATTTGGTGTCTGAGTGATGATGTGCCAGCACTGAGGACGATTGTAATTTACGGTGTTTGAGAGGCGATTGGGGGTTGGTTGTGTTCTTGTTGACGGCAGAGTCTCAGGTAGCCGAGGCTGTCCTTGAGCTCTTGATTGCCCTGCTTCTTCCAGTCAAGAGCTGGGATTGCAGATGTGAGCAGCAGTTGGGTTTTTACAGTGATCTTTTGTGTGTCACATTAAGCATGTGAAGGTCAGTGGACAACTTGGGCTAGTCAGTTTTCTTTTTTCACCGTGTAGGTTCCCAGGCTCACACTCAGGTTGTTAGATTTGGTGGTAAGTAGCCTTTACCAGCTGAACCATCTTGCCAGCCTGAGAATGGTAGTTTTATACCACACTGACAGGAAGGACATGGATCAGGGTGCTAGGGATATAGCTCAGTGTCTGTTGTGTGAGAAGGTCTGAGTTTGCTTGCCCAGCACCTCCAAAGGAGCAAAAGAAACAGCCAGAATTTTCATTCTGCTAGTAGCAGAGCAGTTTTACTTAGTCTAGTAAAACCAATGACTATTTCCCATTACCCAGATGGTATGCCAGTATTCACTAATGTGGTGTGGTGGTAGCAGCTGTTGGACACAGTCCTTAAGTCAGTCAGCGAGTGAATGACTGAAAGTGAGTTATTGCAGGGCCTGCTGGTTTGTGCTTCTAATCCAGAAAATCAGGCCAGCCTCTGAGTTCCAGGCCAGCCACAGTTGTGTAATGAGACCGTCTCAAAAAATCAAGCCAAACTAAACCAACAAAACAAAACTTTAAAACGGTTGAGGCTTTTAAAAATCGTTTTTATATTTGCACTCTTTAGTGCTCCCATAAGGGAACACTGAGAAGGAATCCAGTGAGTAGTGAATTCTGTAAAGGTAGAGCTAAGTGCTGCACTCAGAGAAATGAAGTCTCTTTTGAAAAGAGCGTGGGAAAACTGAGTGTTGGTCTCTTGCAGCCTGGAGGGGCGATTTGAAGACGAGGAGCTGCAGCAGATCCTTGATGACATCCAGACCAAGCGCAGCTTCCAGTACTAGTGTCTGCACTCCTGGTCCTGAGACAGCGCGGATGGCCCCTCATCCTTGCCTGGTCAGCCTCACACAGGAGCTGTTGCAGAAGACGCTTTATTGAGATGTAATGTCACTCTGTAGTCCTCAGACTCACGACAGGCCTCCTGCCTCAGCTTCCCAAGTGCTGCGATCACAGTGTGAGCCCACACTCACGGCTTGGCTTTTGAAGAGGAAAGGCTCGCTTGCTGGTGGTCTAGGTGGCCGTCTCCAGTGACCACACAGTGTCTTCTTGGTGCAGCCTTGTCAGGCCGGTGTGGTCAAGCGTGCTGCAGTCCGGAACTGGTGAGGTAGACTGATGTGTTGACTACCTCTTACCTTGGTTTTTTTGGACCCTGTGTTATTCTTTGTTCTTGACATTTCAACTTTTAATATAAATATAGTTTGTAGTTTCTGAAACTAAACTGTTATATAAAAAATGTGTGTAGGGGAGGAGTGGTGTTACCTAGTTGCAAAAGGGAGAGATAAACCAGAACACTCCCACTGGGTTGTTGTTTGAGACTTTTATTACTTTATTTATGGGGAGGGTACATGATCCATGGCACGTGTGTGGAGGGCGGAGGTCAGAGAACAGCTTGTGGGAATCGGTTCTGCCCACTATGTGGTTTTCAGGGTGGAATTCAAGCCATCAGGCTTGGTGGCACGTGCTGTTACTCACTGGGCCATCTTGCTGGTCCCCACATTATTTTTATTTTGATTATTTGGTCATCTTTGCAGCTTTAGAGATCAGACCCAAAGCCTTGTTCATGCTAGACAAGTACTGTGCCTTTGAGTAACATTCGATCGCTGAAATTCCTTTTGTTTCTGTTTGTGTGTGGTGCACACGTATGTATAAGTGTGCGTGTGTGCGTGTGTCTATGTAAGGAGAACAGCAGAGGTTACTGGGTGTGTACTTAACTGTCCTAGTTATGGTTTTCATTGCCGTGAAGAGGCACCATGACCATGGCAGCTCTTGTACAGGAAACAGTTAACTGGGTGCCTCGCTTACAGTTTGAGAAGTTGAGTTTACTATCATCCGCGGAGAGCATGGCGGTGTGCTGGCAGACATGGTGCCACATCTTGCGGGATGCAGGAAGAAAACCCCAACAGTGACACGCTTCCTCCAAGGCCACACCCACTCCATCAGAGCCATACATCCTAGTAGTGCCACTCCTTATGAGATTATGGGAGCCAGTTATATTCCAACTACCACGCCCATACTTGTGTCCTGTGAGATGGGGTCTCACTGAACCTAGGCTGGGTAGCCAGCAAGCTACGACAACGCTTGGGACCCTTGTGGTCCTCAGCTTTGTGGTGCATGGGTTTCATCTGGGGCGAAAGGGGAAGAATGCGCATTTTGAGTGGCCTTGAAGAGTGTATATTGTCATCCTCAAATGAAGATCTCTCCTTCATAGACCAACCCTGTAGTCTTCTCATGAGAGGTCTGATGCAGACCTCTGGGTTGGTGCTTAGTGACGTGTGCTGTGATTGGGGTGGTGTGGGAGGGTGCCTGTGTCTCGGGATGGTGTGGGAGGGCGTGTTCCTCTTTCAGTGCGAATAGGACCGCTATGCCTGCTGTCAGTGTGGCTTCCTGTTGCTGTGAAGAGACAGCGTCACCGCGGCAGCTTTTTTTTTTTTTTTTTCAGTTTTTACGAGACAGGGTTTCTCTGAATTGTTTTAGAGGCTGTCAGTCCAGCCCAGCCTCGAACTCACAGAGATCCGCCTGCCTCTGCCTCCCGAGTGCTGGGATTAAAGGCGTGCGCCACCACCGCCCGGCTCCACAGCAGTTCTTAATGGAGGGTGGCGGCTTACAGTTTCAGGGGTGCAGTCCATTATGGTGGGGAGCATGGCAGCTGACATGGTGTTGGAGGAGTAGCCGAGAGTCCTACTGGTTTTTTCATTTATTTATTAATTATGTATGCAGTGTTCTACCTGCATGTCTGCCTGCACACCAGAAGAGGGCGCCAGATCTCATCATGGATGGTTGTGAGTCACCATGTGGTTGCTGGGAATCAAACTCAAGATCTCTGGAAGAGCAGCCACTGCTGCTCTTAACCTCTGAGCCATCTCTCCATTCCCAAGAGTCCTACATCTTACAGGCAACAGGAAGTCGACTAAGACACTGGATGGTGTCCTGAGCATAGGAAACTTCAAAGCCCACCCCCGCAATGATACACTTCTTCCAAGAAAGCCATACCCACACCCGTACCCACAAAGCCACATCTAATAGTGCCACTCCCTGTGAGATTCTTGGGGTCAGTTACATTCAGATGACCCTACCTGGTGTCCTCATGTCTTAAATCACAGCACTCTGAAGGAAGCAGAGGTTGGCAGATTTCTGAGTTCGAAGTCAGCCTGATAGATATGCAGCAAGTTACAGGACAGCCAAGTCATTATGTCCCCTGTCTGCGGGAGATAAAGTGGGGTGGAAAATGCTTGAAAGAAGAGAGCTCATGAGCCTCCATGTTTCTTTCATGAGAGGCTGTTAACAGGCCGCTATGACCCAAGCTGGTGGCGCTCATAGCTGGCTTGAAGGAAACGGCTACAGGACAAGAGAAGATGACGTAAACAAGCCAGGTGTTCTTCATTGGACGGGCTCAGATTGGAGGAGTGACGAGGAGGCCTGGGGAGGCAGGGAGGAACCTGCTTACAGCAAGAGCAGGACGTGATGGTCCCAAGGCTGGAGTGGCCAGGGCCAGCGGGGAGCTATAGGGAGGAGCTGGAAGCTGCTGTGGGAGGGAGCAGCCAGGGAAGAGAGGAGTGCTGTCTGCCTAGAAAAGTGATACAAGACAGACTCACTTTCTGGAGCGTTGAGGGGAGATGGGTCCAGTGGCCATCTGGGAAGGTTGGAGGAACAGGAAAGAACGGAAGAGAGGCAAGGGTGTGCAGGAGATAGACTGAGCCCTTTTTTATACAAGTATCACAAGATTTATCTACATATCCTTGATGCCTGTTGTACTGTCCTTCCAAAGGATACTTTGTATTCAGAAATCAAATACTTTTGTTTTTTAGCATGCTAAAATTTTTGTGGGTGGGTGGGTATGAACATGTCTGGGTCAGAGCACAACTAGTGAAAATAAGTCTGTTTTTAACCACGTGGGTCCTGGGTTGTCCGGTTAGGTGGCAAGCACCCTTCCTGTTGAGTCGTCTTGCTGGCCCAGATAGCTGTATCTTTAAGTTAGAGCACAGAACATACCTTTTTTTGTTGTTTCAGACAAGGTACCAGGCTGATCTGCAATTAATACATTCTGTCTGCTTCTTGACTGTCGGGATTATAAAATAATTTACTTGGCCAAACATAATGTATGGTGCTGTTACAATAACAAGAGCATTACCAGAAGATTGATAGAAGGGAATGTGAAATAGTCTTTTCCCCTTTTTTGAGACGTGGTCTAGGCACCATACATTATTATTATTTTTTAGATTCTTTTTTTAATTTAAATTAAAAACAAGCTTTCTTCACATGTCAGTCCCAGGTCCCTCTCCCTCCCCTCCTCCCCTACCCCCCATCTCCCCTCTGCTCCCCAGGGAGGGTGATGCCCTCCATGGGGATATGCAGAGTCTGTCACATCATCCGGGCCAGGGCCTAGACCCTCCCCCAAGTATCCAGGCTGAGAGAGCATCCATCCATGTGGGATGGGCTCCCGAAGTCCATTTGTACGCCAGGGATAAATACTGATCTACTATCTGAGGCCCAGAGATTGCCGAGGCCTCCTCACTGACACCATGTTCAGGGGGTCTGGATCAGTCCATGCTGTCCTCCCAGCCATCAGTCTGGGGTCCATGAGCTCCCCCTTGTTCAGGTCAGCTGTTTCTGTGGGTTTCTCCAGCCTGGTCTTGACCCCTTTGCTCATTAGTTCTCCCTCTCTGTCACTTGGGTTCCAGGAGTTCAGTTTAGTGTTTAGCCGTGGGTGTGGCAGGTAGATTTCTATGAGTTGGAGGCCAGCCTGGTCTACAGAGTGAGCTCCAGGACAGCCTCCAAAACAATACAGAGAAACCCTGTCTCGAAAAACAAAACAACAACAACAAAAAAGAATACTGCTTACTGCCTTGCTTTCTACTCATTTTGCATTTTGAAAAGTATATAACTAAGGACTACCTACCTGCCCAGGAGTGGCCTGGGCCCTTCCACATCAATCATTAGTCATGAAAAGGCCCCCAGAGACTTGCCCACCAGCCAATCTGATGGAGGCATTTCCCCTAATTGTGGTTCCCTCTTCCTAGATGACTGTAATTTGCAAAGGTGACCAAAAAAAAAAAAAAACCAACTAAATAGCACAAATTATCCTTTGTTGTTAGACACATAAACTGATAACCTGAGTTGCAGAGATGGCTCAACAGTTAAGAACACTAGTTGCTTCCAGGGGATCTGTGTTTGATTCCCATTACCCACACGCAGGCTAACAACCATTTACAACTCAAGTTTCAAGGATCAGTCACTCTTCTGGTCTCTATGGGCACTGCATGTAAAACAAAAATCTTAGCCAGGCAGTGGTGGTGCACACCTGTAATCCCAGCACTTGGGAGGCAGAGGCAGGTGTGAGTTCGAGGGCAGCCTGGTCTACAAAGTGAGTTCCAGGACAGCCAGAGCTGTTACATAGAGAAACCCAGTCTCGAAAACAAAACAAAAAATCTTTAATCAGAGAATTTAAGATCCAGAGGCAGGCAGGTTTCTGTGAGTTTGAGGACAGGGTGTTTGCTCTACATAGTTCCAAAATAGACTCTCTCAAAAAAAAAAAATTCAAACCCAACCAAGATCAATAAACCTTAAATTAATAACCTTTCCTAGTTTATCCCAACTATCACGTTAATATCAATATCACAATATAAATACAATTCGGTACTGGGTGTGGTGATACTTGCCTTTAATCCCAGCACTTGGGAGGCAGAGGCAGGCAGGCAGATGTGAATGCAAGGCCAGCCTGGTGTACAAAGGGAACTCCAGGGCAGTTAGGGCTACAATGAGCCCATGTCTCAGTGGCCCCCTCCCCCCCAAAACCAAACATATACCCACAGAAACCAAACCAAATATGCAAATAAATAGACTCCTTCAGTCAGGGCTGTGGAGAGGACCTAGCACAGCACTTTCTGTTCTTGCAGAGGATAAGGTGAGTGAGGGTTGGAGAGACTGTACAATGGTTAAGAACATTTGCTATTCTTGAAGAGAACCTGGATCGAATTCCTGGCAACGACATGGCAGCTCAGAGTGCCTGAAACTTCAATTCCAGGAAATCCAGTGCCCCCTTCTGTCCTCTTTGGGCAGCAGGCATGCCAGGGGTGCGCAGCCATTCATGCAGGCAAAACAGTCATACACACAAAAACTTACATGAAACCGTAACAACAAAGACAGGGTTACAGTCAAATCACAGTCGAGCTAACACCCAGCCATGTAAATCAAACCCTGTAGCTCCGTGTCCTCCACCTGGAGTCACCCCCAGTCCGGACGGCGAAGGCCTTGCGAACCTCAGCCATACCATTCTGCCATCCACAGCCTACGTGGCTCGTCTTGTAGGACCACGCCAGCCGCGTTCCACACCTGCTGGTGTCCTTGCCTGTCACCCCATGGCACCGGCATCACTAGTATGCTGGAAACCTCATTGCAATTGAGACTGTGTCTTCACCAATGCCTCTCTTGGCCTTTTCAGGGACTGACCCCCCACATGGGTGAGACCTCAGCTTCTTTCCCCAAGCCCTTCAATACTGGGGTCTCCATTGTAACTGAGGCTGCACCCTCACCAGTGGCCTCCAGATGTCTGTAAGGACTCCAGCCTTGTTACATGATGCTAACTCTTGGCTGCTCTTGAAAAGCTCTCCAAGCCTTCAAAACCAGTACCGAGTGGGAGATGCTTACATATTACCAAGTTCAGCTGATAGCTTCAGACGGTCTTGAGCCCTCTGATCATCTGGGTGCTATGACATGCCTACATGTACACACACAAACAAATAAAAGCTAAATATAAAGCTGGGAGTTGTTGATGCACACATTTAATCCCAGCACTCTGGAGGCAGAGAGAGAGGCAGGCGGATCTCTGTGAGTTCGAGACCAACCTGATCTATGAGAGTGAGTTCTAGGACAACCTCCAAAGCCACAGAGAAACCCTGTCTTGAAAAACCAAATATATAAAAATTATTTTAAAAGGGCTGGAGTGCCAGGCAGTGGTGGTTCACGCCTTTTATCCCAGCACTCGGGAGGCAGAGGCAGAGGCAGGCAGATCTCCCTGAGTTCGAGGCCAGCCCTGTCTACATAACCGAGTGCCAGGATAGGCTCCAAAGCTACAGAGAAACTCTTGTCTCAAAAAAAAAAAAAAAAGAACTTAAAAATTAAACAAATATACTTCTCAGGTATTTTTGTCATAAGGACAGAAAGGTGACTACTGAATTCACTGAGAAAAGAATAAACTTGCGCATCTTGGGGCTTGCAGGGGGGGCAGAACCAGCTGAAACCAGACATTCAAGAGCTGTGCGCAGGTTCCTTTGTAACCTTCTCCGTTATCACTCTTTCATGGCGTCCATATACTGAGCCGTTGGCTTCTAAGTGTTCCTGATTTTTATGCATCTGCCAATGCCAATTGGAGGACGTCTCAGGCTGTCTTTGGGCCTAGATTCAGAATCCTATAGAGCACCTACCCTCTTGTAGTCAGTAATGGCCTCCAGCAGCCTAGGCAGTAAGGACTTCCTCGGACTCTCCTTCCTCTCCACATCCCAGGCGCTGGTACCTCAAGCATGTCCCACCATGCCTGATTTATGTGATGTGGGGAGCAGATGAAGCCACGAGTGAATGTGTGTTTACAAGCGCAGCGATGTCAGGGACTCCAATGCCTGGAACCCATGGCGTCTTCATTAGGGTTTCTATCGCTGTGGAAAAACACCATGACCCAAAGCACTTGAGGAGGTTTATTTTGCTTACACTTCCAGATAACAGTCCTTCATCTCCTGAGAGAGGTCAGGGCAGGGGTGCAGAAGACAGAGGAGTGATACTCACTGGCTTGCTCTCTGTAACCTTTTTCTTTTTTTGGTTTTTCAAGACAGGGTTTCTCTGTATTGTTTTGGAGGCTGTCCTGGAACTCGCTCTGTAGACCAGGCTGGCCTCGAACTCACAGAGATCCGCCTGCCTCTGCCTCCCGAGTGCTGGGATAAAAGGCGTGCGCCACCACCGCCCGTGGTTTTTTTTTTTTGAGACAGGATTTCATTGTGTAACTGTCTCGGTCTCTCAAGTGGTTCGGATTCGCAGCGCGCGCCGCCCCTGCCGGTGTGAGCAGGTGTCTCGGTTGGCTTCGTGAAATGGGACGTCTCTGCGAGCACCCATGACAGCTCACCCGGCGAAGAAAGTCAGCAAGGCTAAGACGAGGGCTCCGGCGTCGGGCTCTCCCAGCCCAGGCCCCGCCCCTCACCCGCGCGCATGCTCCTCCCAGGGAGACCCGCGGTCTCGGCGCGCGTGACGTAGCAGCCGTGCGAGGCCGTGATGACGCACGGGCGCACGCTCGGTGGCTCCTCGGGGAAGATGGCGGCCGCATCTTTGAAGGAGAGGGCCTGAGAGCGGGGAGAAGGGACGAGGACCGGACGGGAGAGACATCGCCCGCCGCGCCGGAGGACACCGCGCTGGCGGCTGGGCGCCCCTGCGTCCCGGCCCGCACGGTGAGTGCGCGGCGGGGCCCGAGAGCGCCGCGGGCGGGTCGCGCTCCGCCATTTTCGGGCCCGGCCGTTGCGTGCTGCTGCTGCTGCTGCTTTGGGGGGCGCCGCGGGGACCGGGTCGCGGGAGACGGGAGGACGGCGTCTGCGGGGCCGGCCGCGTCTGGCGGCGGCGACGGAGATGGGGGTGGGTCCCGGCGGAGCGGCTGCGGCGAGAGAAGGGGGCCCGCGAGGCCTGGCCGGGACGGCGACGCCGGCCGCGGAGCCCCGGAGTCGGGAGGAAGGAAGCGCGGCGTCGGGCGGGAGGGGAGTGGGAGCGAGGGCGGCCTAGAGCGCGGCCCCGCGGGGCCGCAGAAGTTCCTGGGACCCGGAGGGGACCCCGAGGGGCAGCTGCGGGCGGAGGTCCGGGCCGGGGACGCGGAGACGGCGGCGCCCCGCTCTTCGCACGAGCCCGCGGTTGCTCCCAAACGCCCCACTAAGCGCCGGCTCTCCGCTCTCAGTACGTGCGAGACAAAGCCGCCCGGCAGCCCGGTGTTTGCGGTGTCCGAGAGCGGTCGGGTGGTGTGGGTTTGCCCCGGGGTGGCCGAGGCTTTCCAGGCCTCCACCTGCCGGGGCACAAGCCAGGGGTGACCCCGAGCGCGCGCGCGCGAGCGAGCGAGCGCTGCCTGGCCCGGCCGGCGGTGCCTTTCTGTTCGTTTCTATTTCGTTTTTGGTTCAGGGTTCCCCCCCGGGTGGCCAGGCTGGCCTAGAAGCGCACCGTGCGGTCTGCCGTTTGGAACTTAGCGGTGGTGATCGCGTCTCCTCCCCCCCACCCCGCCTGAGCCCCGCTAGCCTTGGCGGCTGCAGCCAGGCTGGCACTAACTTGCTTCGGTGCCTTACACTCTTTGATCCTCCTCCTGCTTCACTTCCCGAGTGGGATCAAAGGCGCGGGCCACGCCTGACCTAGAATTCCCGTTTTTCTTTTCTCTTCTGTTTTGAATCGAGGAATTGCACTTCTGTTTGTGTGCGCGCTCGGCGTCCCCCCCCTCCCGCCCCCGCCCCCGCCCCCGCCCCCTGGTCAGAGGACAGTTGGCTGGAGAACGCTTTCCCACCGAGTCTCGATTGAATTTAGGTTGCAGTGGGTGCTTTAACGCTGAATGATTTATTGGGCCACATTCCTGTGTTTGTTTATTTATTTAAAGAATGTAAGTGTTGATATTTGGTTGTAACCCTTGTGGTATCGCCTTTCAGAGTAAGGGAAGAGGCTGGTTGTAGAGATTATTACCTCCGCGGATTAGGAATCCAAGTCAGAAAAGTGTTAACTAATGCGAGTAAGGACCGTCAGGAACGCGACCGTCAGGAACGCTATTAGGCATTAGCTATTCGGGAACTTTGGATGACAGGAACCAAGCCACAGTGGTAACTTACACCACTTGGGAACAAAACTTTCACGTACACGCTGGATATAATGCAGGCAGCCTTTTGCCTATGAGTGTTTAACCCAAACAAAGAACAAAGCTCTTAGTGACTGTTAAAGAAAACACTTTAATTGTTTCCCTGGTGGCATTTTTTCTTTTCCTAATCTTAATTGCATTCGAGACCCATCTTTGTTACTATTGGTACTTTTCGTTTTTAACTTGTTTCCTTGCCCAGTAGAGGCAAAGTACTGTATAGTTTTGGGCCAAAAACTTGAAGTACTGTATTTAGCTTATTTACTATAGAGACTTGGGGAACATTTTGACACCCTTCCCCCAATCCTGGCAAGGATTTTGATAGAAAGTTGGCTTACATCACAGTGCATTAGAAAACGTAGTTTGACTGCCGGGTGTGATGGCACATTCATTTAATTGGGAGAGACAGGCAGCTCTGAGTTTCAGGCCAGCCTGATATACAGCGTGAGTTCCAGGACAGCCAGGACTACACAGAGAAATCCTGTGTCAAAAAACAAGCAATCGAACAAACAACAATAAAAAAGAAATAATAAATTGTTATTTATGAAGCTGAAAGCTTAGTTGCTACCATTTCTTTTTTTGTTGGTAAAGCTACCAGATTACGTGTTTTGTCTTCACAGTTCCATCCTGACTAAACCTTTAATGATGTTTTTACCTCTTTTTTTTTTTTTTTTTTTTTTTTTTTTGGTTTTTCGAGACAGGGTTTCTCTGTGGCTTTGGAGGTTGTCCTGGAACTCACTCTGTAGACCAGGCTGGCCTCGAACTCACAGAGATCCGCCTGCCTCTGCCTCCCGAGTGCTGGGATTAAAGGCATGCGCCACCAACGCCGGGCTGCTTTTACCTCTTAAGTCCTTGCTTTGCTAAATAGCACAAAGTCCATTATCAAAAAAAGCCCATTAGGTAGCAGAAAGTCTTTTTTTGTTTTGTTTTTGGTTGATATTATTTGATTATTGCCAGGCTCAAATGTTTGCATTTTAGAATGAAAAGTGAGATTATGGTAAAGTTTCATAACTCCAACAAAGATATCAGTGAAAGTTTTTTTATTTTAAATTTGCAGGATTGAATTTATGTAATCCTTTTGAGGTTATTTAACATACATGTGGTATTTTACTCTTGTTTTTACCTTGTAGGTAAAGCAGTATTAGTTGGAGCTAAATGTTCATTGTCAATGTTTTTTATTAGAAATTTACTTTGTTATGATTGTAGAGGTCAGAAGACAAACTAAAGGGGTTGGTTTTCTTTCTTTTCTTTCTTTTTTCCCTCGAGACAGGGTTTCTCTGTGTAGCTTTTAACCCTGCCCTAGAATTCGTTCTAGATTAGGCTGGTCTGGAACTCACAGAGCTCCGCCCGCCTCTCTCTGCCTCCCGAGGGCTGGGATTAAAGGCGTCCACCACCACCAGACCACCAGTAAGGGTTGGTCCTCTTGTTCCACCATGTGGACTCTGCTCTGTCACTGCCTCTTTCCCCTGAGCCCCTGAGCACACCTGCCCAGGACCAGGGTTTAGTACATAAGGATTTTATCTCCGTTGTTCGCTGTGGACATGTTTTCCTAGTGACATACCCTTTGTCTTAGACTCCAAAGCTTGTCAGCATGTTAGAAAGTATGACCTACATTACTGTTAACTCTTTCTGGGCTATAAACATTTTTAGCAATTTTCAGGTAGAGTAACAGCTTCACAAATTTTGTAGTGCCTTATTTTCATAATTTAAATGTTTTAAAAATTTCAGAACCGAGGGAGAGGTATTGAAAGAAAATCATGGGATGCTGTTGCAGGTGACCTATGTTTGCAAGCTGAGTTCATAAACTAGTTTTAGATGAGGAAGGATGTGATGAGTATAGAATTAAGAGTTTACCTATTTTAAGTGTGTATTACATCATTGAGCTGTACCATCAACTCTAAAGCAGTTTGTTTTTAAATAGGTCAGTTAAACTCTGTCTCAGTTTCCTTATATATAAGAATAATTGTTACGGGTGGGATAGTACACACCTTTAATCCCAGCACTCCAGGGGGCAGAGGCAGGCATAGTGAGTTCCAGGCCATACCATATAGTTAGTGAATATAGGCTATGTAGTGAAATCCTGTTTCCAAAAGTAAGTGATTTCACTATTTTCCAGTCACAGTAGGAAATAGGAATTTTTATTATTTATTAATTTAGTTTTAGTTTTTTGAGGCAGGGTTTCTCTGTGTAGCCCTGGCTGTCCTGGAACTCACTCTTGTAGACCAGGCTGGCCATGAACTCATAGAGATCCTCCTGCCTCTGCCTCCTGAGTGCTGGGGTTAAAGGCGTGTGCCACTGCTTAGCAAAGGCAAATGAGTTTAAGGCCAGCCCTGGTAACACTGAGACTGTGTTGGCAGTCCCTTTAATCCTGAGCACTCAGGAGGCAGAGGCAGAGGCAGGTGGATCTCTGAGTTCAAGGATAGCCTGGTCTACAAAGTGGCTTCCAGGACAGCCAGGGCTACATAGAGAGAAACCCTGTCTGGATCTGCAGGTCCCCACCCCTAAAATTAAACTTTACAATTGCTCTCGGATTTGCTTGGTGACTTGGGCACCCTGCTGTGAGGACTTGTTTCTCAGTTTTAACTAGTGATTGATGATTGTTGACTAAGCCATTGGGGATTCTAATAAAACATTAACTGTTTCTGCTTTAAGATGTTGGTATGTCAAAGGTGTAGTACAGTCTTAGCATGTATGCGCCTCAGTCCAGTATGCTAAGAAGTGTTTTTACTGCTGGGCCACACCTCCAGCAGTCTCTACTTTGGTGTTTTTTAATTTTTTTCTCTTTTCTTTCTTCTGTCTTTCTTTTTCTTGTCTTTTGAGACAGGGTTGTACTGTGTAGCTCTGGGTGGTCTGGAGCTTACTGTATAGACCAGGCTGGCCTCAAAACCTCTTGTTGCCCTGCTTTTTAGTGCTGGAACTACAGGCCTGTGACGTCACAATCAGCTTTAATAATTACTATTTTTTTATTGGGTTGGGGTAGATGTATCCCAGAATAGTTTCCATGAGATATACCTAGCCTAATATGTACCTTGCTATTTTTGTTGTTTTGATGGTTGAAGTGCTGAGTGAGAATTGAATCTGGGACCTTGTGCGTGTTAGTCCAGCACTTTTATCATTAAGCTATATACATTTCTGGCCTTTATTTAAACCTTGCCAAAGCTAGTCTTGAACTTAAGTGTTCCTCCTAGTTCAGCTGTACTCTATTGTTTATCCTAAAACAATTTTTTTCTTGTAGCTGGGCATTGGTGGTGCACACCTTTGATCTCAGCACTCGGGAGGCAGAGGCAGGTGGATCTCTTGAGTTCCAGGCCAGCCTGGTCTACAAAGCAAGTTCTAGGCCAGCCAGGGGGGAAAAACTTATTTCATTTAAGAAGATGATTTATTTCTCCTTTTTTCATCTTTAGATATTTTTGTGTTTTTTGCTTGCATGTGTGCCGCATGCCACTGGAGTTGCAGAAGAGGATGCAGGGTCACCTAGAACTGCACATACAGATGGGTTGTAAGTCACCCTGTGGGTGCTGGGAATTGAACCTGAATCCTCTGCAAGCACAGCAAGCGCCCTGGACTGCTAAGCCTTCTCTCCAGCCTGGGTTCTTTTTTCTTTTTCTTACTGAGTTGTGAGAGTTCTTTACACATTCCTGTCTGCCTGTGTGGGGCAGGTCTCTTTACCGAGATTATGCACTGTGCTGACATGCTCTAATGCAAGACTCTCATTAGACACATGATTTGCAGATATTTTCTCTGTAGATTTTCACTTCTTTTTTTGTGTTGCATGGGATCAGAACCTAGAGCCTCATACATGCTAGGCTGTTTGCTGTCACTGAGCTGTTCTCCCAGCTTTCTTTTTCACTTCCCTAAAAAATTTATTTATTTATTTATTTATTTATTTATTTATTGTTTCTTTTTTCTTTCTTTTTTTTAGAGACAGGGTTTCTCTGTGGTTTTGGAGGCTGTCCTGTCTCAGTTTCCTTATATATAAGAATAATTGTTACGGGTGGGATAGTACACACCTTTAATCCCAGCACTCCAGGGGGCAGAGGCAGGCATAGTGCGTTCCAGGCCATACCATGTAGTTAGTGAATATAGGCTATGTAGTGAAGTCCTGTTTCCAAAAGTAAGTGATTTCACTATTTTCCAGTCACAGTAGGAAATAGGAATTTTTATTATTTATTAATTTAGTTTTTTGAGGCAGGGTTTCTCTGTGTAGCCCTGGCTGTCCTGGAACTCACTCTTGTAGACCAGGCTGGCCATGAACTCATAGAGATCCTCCTGCCTCTGCCTCCTGAGTGCTGGGATTAAAGGCATGTGCCACCAACGCCTTGCCCCCCCTCCTTTTTTTTTTTTTTTTTTTAACAAGGCTCTCTTAATCTGGACCCAAGTTGGAAATCAGCAAACCCTGGTAATCCTGTTTTTGCCCCCCACAGTGTTTGGGGTTACAGGTATGTGTGGCCACACTTGCCTTTTAAAAAACTTAACTAGGTGTCTGAAGCTGGCTTGAGTTCACAGGTCTGCCTTTGGAGTGCTGGGATTAAAGGCATGTGTCAGCACACCTGGTAGTTTTACAAAGCTGTGCACCACTGCTGATGTTATTGATAGTACCTGTAAGTGTTGTGACTGTACCAAAAAAGCTCTCTTTTATTTTCTTTTCAACCTTCGATTTCATGGTCTAGTACTTTCTCTTGTACATGGCTTTTTTGAAATATATAGGTTGGGAGTATTTGTTAGTCCCTTGGCAGGGTTTCTGCAATAGCGGGGCTTCATCTTCTTGGGCTTTTAGCATTAAGGGTTACCCTTCTTATCCATGCCAATAGCTATGGGCTTTTTAAAAAGCTCCAGGTTATTTATTCTTTCGTTTGCTCATTTACCCACCCACCCACCCACCCACCCACCCACCCACCCACCCATCCATCTTGGAGACAAGGTTTCTCTGTGTAGCTCTGGCTGTCCTGGAGCTAGCTCTGTAGGCCAGGTTGGCTTTGAACTCAGAGTTCCTCCTGCCTCTATCCCTGCCTCTGTTTCTTGAGTTCTGGGATTAAAGGCATTCACAACCACCTATAAGTCTTTTTGTGTATGTGTGTGCATCTGTTTGAAGTTATGTGCATCACATGTGTAGGAGCCCTCAGAGAGCAGAAGAGGGCATGAGATATCCTGGAATTAGAGTCACTGGTAGTTTTAAACCCCCATGTGGTTCTGAACATGGGTCCTCTGCAAGAGCTTAGGTCCTCTTAACCCAGTGAGTCATCTCTTCAGTCCCTCATTTGGTTTATCTTTATGTGACTGTTTTAAGCTTGCTATTCCATACAATCAAGGTAGCTTCATTTTTTGTTTTGTTTTCTTTCATTTACTTTTTTAAAAAAAGATTTATTATGTATACAATGTTCTGCTTGCATGTATCCCTGCAGGCCAGAAGAAGGCACCAGATCTCATTACAGATGGTTGTGAGCCACCATGTGGCTTTTTTTTTAAAAGACTTATTTATTATGTATACAACATTCTGCCCCCATATACGCCTGCACACCAGAAGAGGGCACTGGATGGCTGTGAGCCACCATGTGGTTGCTGGGAATTGAACTCAGGACCTCTGGGAGAGCAATCAGTCCTCTCTTAACCTCTGAGCCACATCTCTCCAGCTCCCGCAGCAAATATTTTTAACTGCTGAGGCTTCCCTGTCCCCCCCCCCCCCATTTACCTTTTAAGATCCTGGCTTTCAATGTATTCAGGTGCTGAGTTGTGGCTCTCCTGCCTCAGCCTCCTGAGTTCTGTGACTACAGGTGTGTACCACCACCGTGCCTGGCTCATCCCTAGCTCTTCTGACTGCACTTGTAATTCTAAAACGGGTGATGGATAAAACAATACCATCAAATATGCTGCTGGTCATGGTGTGTTGATTTCCTGTCTCACTAGCACAGTGGTTCTCAAGCTGTGGGTTGCAGGCTCTTGGGGATTGAAGACTCTTTTACAGGGGGTACCTGAGACCATCAGAAAACAAATGTTTACATTATAATTCATAACTAGCAAAATTACAGTTATGAAGTAGCAACAGAAATAATTTTATGGTTGGGGTCACCACAGCATGAGGAACTGCATTGAAGGGCTGAGAGTCACTTCACAGTAGTACACAGAAAACATGCAGCTATGCAGTGCACGCCTGTAATCCCAGCACCCAGGAGACAGAGGCAGGTGGATTCTTTTGAGTTCAAGGACAGCCTCATCTACAGAGCAAGTTCCAGGACAGCCAGGGCTACTCAAAGAAACTCTGTCAACAAAACAAAACAACCCCCACAAAAGGAAAAAAGAAAACATGCCCCAGCACTCAGGAGGCAGAGGCAGGCGGATCTCTGTAAGTTCGAGACCAGCCTGGACTACCAAGCGAGTTCCAGGACAGCCTCCAAAGCCACAGAGAAACCCTGTCTCGAAAAACCAAAAAAAAAAAAAAAATGCAGTTTTACTAAAGAATATAATTTTTAAAAGTGCTAAAAATAGTTCCATTAATATCTTTACATTTTTTTATTTTTTATGTGTTCATGTGCCATTACCCATGGAAGCCAGAGGTTGGTGTCAACACTTTTCCTCTGCCTCTCCTCTTACTTTTGAGACAGGGTTTTACTATGTAGTCCTGGGACTTGGTGTGTTGGCTTTAAACTCATAAGAGATCTGCTTCCTCTGTCTCTAGTTTTTTTGTTTTTGTTTTTCAAGACAGGGTTTCTCTGTGGCATTGGAGGCTGTCCTGGAACTAGCTCTTGTAGACCAGGCTGGCCTCGAATTCAGAGATCAGCCTGCCTTTGCCTCCCGAGTGCTGGGATTAAAGGTGTGGGCCACCAATGCCGGCTACCACCACCTTTCTCTATCTCATTTTTTGTCTCTTTGTTTTGAGACAGGGTCTTTCTATGTAGACTAGGCTGGCTTTGAACTCACAGAGATCACCATGCTTGGCTGAGACAGGGCCTCTTACTGAGCCTGGGGCTTGTCCTTTTGGCTAGAATGGCTGACACTTGTTCCAGGGGTCTTCCCGTCTCCCTGCTACCTACCCTCTATAAGCATCGGGGTTGCAGATGTGCATTGCTGTGCCTAGCTTTGTGTGTTTACTTGTATTTTTACTTGCTTAGTCTGCACTGTGCATGTGGAGGTCAGAGGACAACATGGGGGAGGGGTTAAACTCCCCAAATAATCACTCAGAAGCTTACTATTAATTAAAAATGCTCAGCCTATAGCTCAGGCTTGTTTCTAGCTAACTCTTGCATTTAAATTAACCCATATTTCTTATCTGTCTCACTTGGCCTACCCTTCTTCACTTCATCCCATTGTTTTCCTGGTCTGGTTGTCCTGTCTATACTTCCTGCCTGACTACTTGGCCAGTCAGCTTTTTATTAAACTAAATGCAGTGCACAAAAGGACTGTTCACAGCAGTTAAGTTAGACTTGGTAGCAAAAACCTTCACCTACTGAGCTTTCCTGCCAACCCTGGCCCTAGCTTTTTTTTAATGTGGATATCTCAACTCTGGCCCTCAGTCTTGTGTAGCAAACACTTTATCTCTCCAGCCCCAATACCCGCTCACTTTTTTTTTTTTTAAAGTTTTGAGACAGCAGTTTACTGTGTAGTCTTGGCTGGGCTGGACTTCCCCAGTAGACCAGCTAGCCTTGAATTTAGAGATCCTTTATGTCTCCCGCAGTGCTGTTATTAAAGGAGTGACCTATGGAGTCTAGAGAGATGGCTCAGCACTTAGGAACGCTCGCTGCTCTTGGAGAAGGCCTGGCTTCGTTTACCAGCACCCACCTGGTGGCTCACAACCATCTGTAACTCCGATTCCTAGCATTCCGTGCCGTATTCTGATCTCTCTGGACCCTAAGCATAAACATGGCATTTATGCAAGCAGGCAAAAAAAAAAAAACACACTTAGGCATGTGTGAATAAATTTATGTTAAAGGAAAAAAACCTTTTATGTACTATTATGTCTTTTTGTTATTTAAATGATTAATTTTTAGTGTTTTTGGGTTTTTTTGTTTTGTTTTGTTTTTCAAGACAGGGTTTCTCTGCCTTACAGTCCTGGCTGTCCTGGAACACTGAGATCCACCTGCCTCTGCCTCCCGAGTGCTGGGATGGGCGTATGCCACCAAGGCCCGACTTAGTTCCTTATTTTGGGTACTAGGAGCTGAGGTTCTCTGGAAGAGCAGGAAGTACTCCTGAGCGTTGAGCCAGCTCTCTAGCCTGCTTTTTGGGGTTTTGTTTTTAAGTAGAGTTCTCCTAAGTGGCTCAGGTTCACTTGGAGCTTGCTGTTTTGCTGCCCATCTCCTGAGTGCTGGGGTTGTAGGACACCACCTCGTCTGACCTAGTCATTTCGTGACACCACAAGGGGATGCTGCCTGTCTGCCTGTCTGCCTGTCTGCCTGTCTGCCTGTCTGCCTGTCTGTCTGTCTGTCTGTCTGCCTGCCTGCCTGCCTGCCTGCCTGCCTGCCTGCCTGCCTGCCTATCTATCTATCTATCTATCTATCTATCTATCTATCTATCTATCTATCTATCGATCGTGTTTTTGAGTCAGGGTCTCACTATAGATAGCACTGACTGTCCTGGAACTCACTATGTAGACTCAGAGATCTGCCTGCCTCCGCTTCTGGAGTGCTGGAATTAAAGGTGTGTACCATCACTGCCTGGCTTCTACATGACTTTTTTTTTTTATGTATCTGCCTGATTGTATGCCTGCACACCAATAGAAAGTGCCAGATCTCATTACAGATGGCTGTGAGCCACCCTGTGGTTGATGGGAATTGAACGCAGGTCCTCTGGAAGAACAGCCACCTCTGAGGCATGACTTCTTCGTGTGTATGCACACAAAGAGAAAATACAAGTGTAGTGATAGGTGTGTTCATCACAGGCTTGCCTCAGACTCTGGCTGAACTTGGTCTTGAACTTCTGGTCTTCCTGCTGCCACCTTTTGAGCCACTGTGACAGTGTGCAGTTCAAACCCAAACTCCAGGCATGCTAGCAAGCATCCTGCCGACTGAGCTATGTCTTTAGCGCCAGGGTGTATATTTTGATTGCATAAATGAATATGAAAATTAATTTTAATTGTGTGTATCTGTGTATGATTGTGGGTTGCACTCATTTGAGTGTAGGTACCGGAAGTAGGTGTTGAGTGCCTTGGAGTTGGAATTCTGAAGTTGCTGACGTGGGAATTGTGTGTAATAGTCAAATTTAGTGCTCAGTGTTAGGGATGCCGTGGTGATGCTTTGCTTGCATAAATAAAGCTTGTCTGAGAGTCAGAATGGAACTTGCCACCAACTAACCATAGAGGTCTGGAGGTCTGTACAGATAGACAGGAAATGAGGTAGCTGAGCAGAAAGGATATAATAAGCAGGGAGAAATAGGAAGTGTTCTCTTGTCTGCTGAGATGCTAAGGAGTAAGGTGTGCTGTGGCTTGCTCCTTCTCAGCATTTCCCTCTGCAGCTGACGCTGGCTTTTTATTATCTAGACCAAGTAAGAACTCCACTTTACAGATGCTTGTCTAGCTGTATGCAAGAGTTTGTCTGGGTTTGATCTCCAGTACTCCAAAAATAAATATAAATAAGCAAGTAAATAAACTTCAGTTACAAGAATAAGCAGAAAAGCCAGAGATCATGAGAAACATTCTTGGGAAAAATATCTCACCAGGCACGATGGTGCTCATCTTTAATCCCAGCACTCAGGAGGCAGAGACAGATGGATCTCTGAGTTAAAGGTCAGCCTGGTCTACAGAGAGAGTTCTGGGGCAGCCAGGAGAGATCCTGTCCCCAAAACAAAAACTAAATCAAACGAAACCAAACCAAACCTCAAAACTCATTAAGGATGAGATATCTAAATCATCTGGGCAGTGGTGGCGTGTGCCTTTGGTCCCAGCCCTTGGAAAGCAGATGTAGGTGAGTCTGGTCTATGGGACAGCCTCCAAAGCTACACAGAAAAATCCTGCCTCAAACCTCCCCCAAAAGATATCTGAAATATACAAAGAGCTCATAAAACATATTAAAAAGCCACTTAGGAAAATGGACACAAAGGTCTGAATAGAACCATTACCATATAGATGTCAGATAAGCATGTGGAAAAATGCTGAACTAGGAGTTATGCTTGTGTACACTGTTATAATGTCAGAGCTCTGGAGGCTAAGGCGGAAAATTTGCTGCCTGCCTCTGTGTCCCTAATGCTGGGACTAAAGATGTGTGCCTGGCCTGTTTGTTTATTATAACATTAAAAAATATGGAATCTCTATATGTAGACTGGATGTCCTTGAATTCAAAGAGTTGGCCTGCCTTGTTTGACCTCCTAAATTTTGGGTTAATGACATAGGCCACCACACCGGGCAAATTTCCTATTTATTAATGTTAGGATAAAATGAAGAGAGTGGGCATGTTGATAGTTTTATTACTGGCCCAGTTAACCAGCAGTTTAAGTCTGACAGATTAGGGATCACGTGTCTTTTGGGGTAGTATCTAAGGTTTGATTTTCCAGTCCAGAACCTAGATGGGTAATCTAGAACAGCTGCTATTACAGCTGATATTAGATAACACTTCCTGCTCTTAAAAACAAAACAAAACGCCAGGTGGCGGCGGCACACACCTTTAATCCCAGCATTGGAGGCAGAGGTGATCGGATCTCTGTGAGTTTGAGACCAGCCTGTCTACAAGAACTAGTTCCAGGACGGCCTCCAAAGCCACAGAAACCCTGTCTCAAAAAACAAAAAACAAACAAGCAAAAACCAAAAAAGAAAAGAAAATGAAACAAAAACTAAGGACATACACTGTTAAAGGTTATAAGAAACTATTTCAAAAGTTCCCTTTGTATTAGCATTGGATCACGGAATACTAATATATTCATCTATGTAACCCAAGGTTAGTCTTACAGAGACTGTAGGAGGAGCCTGAGTGTTAGCCTTGAATGTGTGTTCCTACCTGTGCTGGAAGGCTGGCTTGGCCTCTGGTAATAGTCTCTGTTGCACTAGACCCTAACTGTGGCCTCTGCTGGGATGTCAGTGAATGGTTGGCTTCTCCCCGCTTCCCCCTCCCGCCTGATTGATCCTTTTTCTTTCTCCCTGCCTCACTTGGCCAAGACTGGTCTCAAACTTGATGTGCAGCCAAACAACTCCTCCTACCCCCCAAGTACTGGGAATATAGGTGTGTCTGCTACACTCTCCAGGCGTATTTGTTCTTAATGGTGTAAAGTCTGTCAGAATTCGGAAGGCACCTTGGCCAGACCCTATATTAAAAACAAGCAAAATAAACAGGAGTCCTGAACAAATCAGGATCTGTTTTTTCCTTTTTTGAGACATGGTCTCATTACGTAGCTCTGACAGCCCTAGAATTTACAGTGTAGATCACACTGGCCTGGAACTTACAGAGATCTACTTGTCTCTGCCTCCTGAGTGCTGGCAAATCAGGGAAATTTGTACGGAAACCACTTTGTTTTCTAAAGAACAAACATAGACTAGAAAAGGGGGCAGGAGTCTCTCGTTGAGCAAAGAATACCCGACTGTAACCTCTACATAGACCTTTGGAATAGTTAGGTCCTCCTAGGTGGTTTGTTTTGGAGAATATTGACTTTATGTGTATGTTTGAGTGTATGTGTATATACCACATGTGTGCAGTAGTAGCCCATGGGCGTCAGAAGGTATTAACTATCCTGCAACTGGAGTTAGCGGTGTTGTGAGCTTTTATGTGGGCTTTAAGAATGGCACCTCTGTAAGAGCAGTGACCACTTTTACTGACTGCTAAGTTATCTGTCCAGCTCCTCCTGAGCAGAGAGGTGTGCTCCAACAGGTGTGTGCACGCGCGTGTGCTAGAGTTTTCCATTTTTCCCTAGTGCTAGGATTACAGGTCTTTGCTGTCAGCCTGGGTTTATGCAGTGTTAGAGATATAGAACAAGCACTCTACCAGCCCTTGCTGAACAATTGCTTTTTGTGGCATTGGACCCTAGTCATTCACACCATCAGTCCTTGCCGTGGGTCTTGGGTAGTGGGTGCTCTGTCTGTCCAGTTGAAGCCTGTCTTTTTTGTTATTGCTTCATTTGATACCCTTTTGAATTTTTCCCTTACATTTCCCATTTTTAGTTGATGTGTAAGTCACACATCATTAAGGTCACTTGGAGGCGGGAACATTTCAAGACAGGGTTTCTCTGTAGCCCTGGCTGTCCTAGAACTCCCTCTGTAGACCAGGATGGGCTCAATCTCAGAGATCTTCCTGCCTCTGCCTCCTGAGTGCTGGGATTAAAGGCGTGCGCCACCAGTGCCCAGCTTTTAAATCAATTTGAAGTGCACCTTTGGGCTCATTGAGCACATTTGGTGTTGTATAGCAGCCTCCTTTTCCTAGTTCTAACCTTTTCTTATCCTCAAGGGAAAGACCATTCATTCTTCGGAAGTCGTCTTCCTGGACTCTTGTAGTCTGTAGTTGAGAGGCTTCATCTCTGTGTGCGTATTCTGGGTTTTTCCTGTAAAAAGAGTCATCACACATGGCCTTGTGTGTTTGACTGTTTTCATTTGACACACTTCTCAGTTATACATGTTATAATTAGTATAACTTTTTTGTTGAAATGCATTTGAGTAAAATTAGAAAATTTATAGTTATAAAAAATAGAATTTTCAGCTGGGCAGTGGTGGCATTTGGGAGACAGGCAGATGCAGACAGATATCTCTGTGAGTAGGCCAGCCTAGTCTACAGAAGGAGTTCCAGGACAGCATGCAGAGCTATAGAGAAACCCTGTTTCTTTCCAGCCTGGTCCTGCAGCTCTTTGTCCCAAATAAACACACAGAGGCTTCTATCAATTATAACCTGGCCAATGGCTGAGGCTTCTTACTTGCTATCTCTCTTAATTATTAACCCATTTATATTAAATTATGTATTGCCACGAGGCTGTGGCTTACCTGTAAATGCTCAGTTGTGTTACTCTTTGGTGGCTACATCTCTCTCCTAGCCTTTCCTCTTCCCAGAATTCTCCTTGTCTTGCAGCCCATCCTATACTTCCTGCCTGTCAACTGGCCAACCAGTGTTTATTCATCAACCAAATAAGAGAAATACATATTCACAGCATGCAGAAGGACCTCCCCCATCAAAACAAAACAAAAATAGAACTTTCTTAAGTATGCTTTTTTGGGACTTGGGCCTGTACCTCAGTACCATACTCTATTTCCTAAATTTAAGAATTTTTATTTTTTGTTCTTTTGATTTTACTTAAAAATACTACGTTTATTTTTGTGGTGTGTGTGTGTATGTGTGCAAGCATACATCCATGTTTGCATGTATGTATGTATGCGTGTATGTATGAAAGAATGCAAACACATGGCTTTAGAAATGAGAGGGTCTACAGAAGTTGGGGGTGTAACGTTGGATCTGCCCTCCTTCCATGTGAGTGCTGGAAATCAAGCCCATGTTGGCAGCTTGCCAGCAAGTACCTTTAACTGTTGGGCCATCGTGACAGCTCAGAATGTGCCCCCCTCCACTTTCTTTGTGTAATCCTGGCTGTACTGGAACTCTGTGTAGAACAGGCTAACCCAGAACTTAGAGGTCTACCCGTTTCTGCCTTCCCAGTGCTAGGATTGAAAGCACGCATTGCCACACTGTCTGTCCCAGAACACTCTTGAAAAGGGGTTGGGCACACAGCTCAGCATTGGGGGCAGAGAGCGGAGGGTTGTGAGCTTAGAACTAGACTGTGCTGCATAAAGAGATCATGTCTCAAAACAAATTCAGAAAAAATTTACGCCTTCAGAAAAATTGGCGTAGATATCTGGATCGAAGCTCTTAAATCTCATTGCTGTGACGTAGCTGTATTTGTGAGGTGTCTGAGTAAGCAGATTCCTCAGCAGCCTCTAACTGCTCTTTGTACACAATAATTAATGCACAACTCTAATAGGGATATTTCTCATCTCATTATAAACTAACATGCTGGGGCTGTAGTTCAAGAACTGCTTCCTAGTAGTGCAGAGACACATTAAACACTTGCTTTGCTGTCCTGTTTACTGGTGTGTGTCAGGGTTTCTTTTTGTCCTTGACATCACCACCACCCTCTTTTGTATCATTGCTGTTACACTTGCAGGGGCCGAAGTTGTAACATTGTCTTCCCACCAGCCTGGTCCCTGAGCCGCATCAGTCCCAAATAACACACACGGGACTGTATTAATTATGAAGCTGTTGGCCATTTGCTTGGTTTCGTATAGGCTAGGTCTGACTTGATTATTAACCCATAATTACTCATATATATTTTACAAGAACTTATCTTTGTTAGGACGCACTCCTGCTGCGTCTGTTCTTCCCGGGAGTCACATGGCAACCGCTTCTTCACTACACTTCCCAGAATCCTCCTAGACTCCTAGTCCCACCTATCTTGCTTCCCTATTGGCCAATAGTGCTTTATTGACATATACACAGGACTCTACCATCACGGGAAGTGATAACGATGAAGTAGTACCAAGACTCACCCACCCTCCGGGTCTCCCTCCCCCCTCTCCCTTCCTCCCCATCCCTTCCTCCCCATCCCTCCCTCCCTCCCTCCCTCCCTCCCTCCCTCCCTCCCTCCCTCCCTCCCTCCCTCCCTCCCTCCCTCCCTCCCTCCCTCTGTGTAGCTTTGTGGACCAGACTGGCCTTGAACTCAGAGATCCATCTGCCTCTGCTTCCCGAGTGCTGGGACTAAAGGTGTGCGCCACCACCACTAGGCCCTCTCTTTTCTTTTTTTATTACTATTCTCTCACATATTACAATCCAGCTGCTGTTTTTCCTCCCTCCTCTCCAGTCCTTGCCTGCCACATCCCCTCTCCCCCTTCCCTTCAGAAAAGGGCAGACCTCACAGGGCCATCAACCAAACATGGCATATCAAGTTGTAGTAAATCTAGGCACATCCCCTTATTAGGGCTGGATGAGTCAACCAAGTAAGAGGAAAAGGGTCCTAAAAGCAAGTGGAAGAGTTGGAGGTGGTGGGGCACTCCCACTGTTAGTTCACAGCCGTGACATAAGCAGAGGACCTACGCCAGACCCATCCAGGCTCCCTGACTGTCTCTGCATTCAGTCTCTGCCAGCCCCCAGGAGCCCTGGTCAGCTGACTCTGTGGCTGTTTTCTTGTGGTGTCTTGACCCCTCTGCCTCCTATTATCCTCCCTCACAACCTTCTGCAGGGTTCCCTAGGCTCCACCTAATGTTTGCTGTGGGTCTCTGCATCTGCTCCCATAACAGTTGCTGAATGAAACCTCACCAATGATGCCAGGGCCATTTTTTACCTGAAGAATATCATTAATTTTTTTCTAAACTCTTTTAAAAAATATCTGAGAGTAACATAAACCAAGTGTAAGAACAGAAAAATAGTGGAAATTACAATCTTTCATTTGAATTAAGAACAATTGTGGCCAGGTGGTGTTGGTACACATCTTCAATCCCAAGCACTTAGGGAGGCAGTGGATCTAAGTGAGTTCAAGGCCAGCCTGGTCTACAGAGTGAGTGCAGGACAGGCTCCAAAGCTACACAGAGAAATCCTGTCTTGGGGGAAAAATTAATAACTAGGTCGGTGATGGTACACACCTTTAATTCCAGCACTCAGGAGGCAGAGCCAGGCGGATGGATCTCTGTGAGGTCAAGGCCAGCCTGGTCTATAGAATTAGTTCCAGGACAGCCAAGGCTGCACAGAGAAACCACCTATAAAAAACAAAAGCAAATAAATAAATAAATATCATTAAACAAGTACTCACTTAAGTTTGACTGGAGGTGGCTCATTGGTTACAAGGGCTGGCTGCCCTTCCAGAGGACCCGGTTTGATTTTCAGCATGTGCGTGGCCGCGCACATTCAGCTGTGCTCCAGTTCAAAGGATCCGGTGCCCTCTCCTAGCCTTTTCAGACACATTCTTGTAGGCAAAACACCCACACACTTTTTAAAAGTTTAAAAATGATTTCAGGTTAAAAATAATGTTTTTAGACACTGTTGTCATACTGACATGTGTACTGAAAATATTTCCTCTTGTATTCTAGTGACCTAGTAGGAAAACATCACCATGGCTACAGAAATTGGCTCTCCTCCACGATTTTTCCATATGCCAAGGTTTCAACACCAGGCACCCCGACAACTATTTTATAAGCGACCTGATTTTGCACAGCAGCAAGCAATGCAGCAACTCACCTTCGATGGAAAACGAATGAGAAAAGCCGTAAACCGAAAAACCATAGACTATAACCCTTCTGTAATTAAGTATTTGGAGGTAAGTCCAGTGAGTGTACTTTGTGCAAAGGGGTTTTCTTTTTTAAACTGAAGGGTAGTAAGTATTACTGGTATTTTTGAATTAGTGGGATGGATTAGTGTTTTAGATGCAGAGTTCATTAGTCATGTTCTGAAAATGACCACTGTGTATGTGAAATAAGTGACTACCTATAGTAATATTTCTGAGACACTGGCACTGAGAACATCCCTTGCCCCACTTCTGAGTTCCCAAGGGTAAGAAATTGTAGTCTGGAGGACTTGGAGACTGAGTCTCTGCTATACTCAGGGAATACAGTGATAGGCTGAAGTGTTTTCAGCTCTGTCTCTGCTTCTGAGTGCTTTATGAGCTTGTGTTGGCCTCCTAAATGTTACTGCTCCATTATTGTTTGTTCAGTGGTTAAAGGCCTGTTTACACATTGAACTAATTACTAATTAGTGTATTACAGGCAAATGGCAAAACGTGTCAGAGGTAAGGACAGATTCAGACTTTAATTTTTCCTCTTTTTAAGACAGGATCTTACATAACACAACCTGGTTTTGGATTCCCTCCATTCCCCAAGTACTGAGATTAGCATGTGACGCCACACTGGTTGATTTAGAGTTTCTCGGCAGTTTCTTTTGGGAAACTAGTTAGAGTATGAAGCTCGACTTGGGAAAGAGTGAAGAAGGAACTGTTTTATGCTTTGGTCATGGCAGGAGTACGGTTGCCATTCTTCTTCACCCCCTCACCAACTTGGATGTGTCTGAGTAGTTTGCTCGCATGTGTGTATGCCCGCTGTGTGTGCCTGTGCCCATGTAGGGAAGAGGAGGATGTTACGTCCTCCGGAACTGGAGTTGACAAGCTGTGAGCCATTTGGGTACTGGCATCCCGGTCCTCTGCAGAAGCAGCCTGTGCTGGTAACACTGAGCCACCTCTCCAGGGCCCCCTCTCACTTCCATGTATCAGGGTGACGGTGAGTGAGGATGTGTTGGGGACCAGAAGAAGAGGGTGAGTAGGGAAAATGCTAAGCAGGGAAGGGAGCATCTCAGACACGCCATCATTCTTGTCTGCACCGGAGGAGATAGCTGGTGTGTCGGTGCATTCCTTTTATCCCAGTGCCATGGAAGCAACAAACTCCGAGTTCCACGCCACACTGGTGCATATATAGGGGTTGCTGACTAGCCAGGGCTATATACAGTGAGACCCTGTTGTAAAGAAAACAAAAATAAAACTCAAAACATACATGAATCCTGCTACATTTGGGGGCTGGAGACGTGGCTCAGTGCTTAAGAGCACAGGCTGCTCTTCTAGAGGACCTGGGTTTGATTCTCATAAGCATCTGTCATTCCAGTTTCAGAGTATCTCATGCTCTTCTGACCTCTGTGGCTTGGTACCCACATACATACACATGCAGGCAAAAATCTGTACACATAAATGAAAGTATACATTAGAATTCATTATTAATTAAATTTTATATGAAGGCCACAAGACCAAATACTCATTAGTTAATTTGTCTTAAACAGAATAGGATATGGCAAAGAGACCAGAGAGATATGCGGGCCATTCAGCCGGATGCAGGTTATTATAATGACGTAAGTATAAATTCTGTCACATTAGTTTAGTAAGAACCTCCTTGTGTGGTCCTGTAAACCTCAAATCATGTGAATTCAAGGTCAAGGTTGTCTTTTCTCCTTTCATTTTTATAGTTAGCATATTTCCCAAAGTATAATTAGTATGTCTGATCTACCTTGATTTAATTTTGTCTCAGCTTAAATATTCCTTTAAATTTAATGATGGCTAAACTTTGGAGGCAAAAGCAATGTTGAAAGATTGAACAGCCTTAATTCTTTTTTTTTTTTTTTTTTTTTTTTTTTGGTTTTTCGCGACAGGGTTTCTCTGTGGCTTTGGAGGCTGTCTTGGAACTCGCTCTGTAGACCAGGCTGGCCTCGAACTCACAGAGATCCGCCTGCCTCTGCCTCCCGAGTGCTGGGATTAAAGGCGTGCGCCACCAATGCCCAGCGCCTTAATTCTTTTAATAGAAAAATTGATTTTAAATTTGGGTTTTGCAAACATGCTTTGGTGTATTGGCCTTGAGAAGTAATTTAGAAAATCTGATATTTAAACAGACGTTGAAATTAAGTTTCAGATTAATACTAATGGGGCTTAACCTTTTATCTTGGTTTTCTTTTAATTAATGTAGAATACTTTTAATCTGAAAACTTGGAAAGTTATCCTGAAAATTTCTTTAGGTGTTGAAATAGTTATCTTGTCCTGTGATGAAATTGTTTGTTTGTTTGTTTGTTTTTTTTAAGATTTATTTATTACATATACAGTGTTCTGCCTACATGCCAGAAGAGGGCACCAGATTGAATTGTAGATGGTTGTGAGCCACCATGTGGTTGCTGGGAATTGAACTCAGAACCCTGGGAAGAGCATGCGGTGCTCTTAACCTCTGAGCCATCTCTCCAGCCCCTGTGATGAAATAGTTAATCTTGCTATGTTCCTCCTTTCTTCCCTGTGAGTTATCAGATATTACAAAAACCTAATGTTCTTTTTTTTTCTGTTTCTTTTTAATAGCTGGTCCCACCTATAGGAATGTTGAATAATCCTATGAACGCAGTTACAACAAAATTTGTTAGGACATCAACAAACAAAGTGAAATGCCCAGTATTTGTTGTGAGGGTAAGTATTCTTTAGGTATTTTTTTGAAAAATTAATCTTTAGTTTTACAAATGTATTTGACAAGGTTGGGCCAGACGGCTTTGTTGCTGTTGGAAAAACAGCATCCCAAGATGAATGAAAAGCTGTCGGGTGTTGATAGGAAATGATGTTTAGGAGAGCTGAAAAACTATGATACATCATACTTAACAGCTCTGGGAAGGTACCTAGTAGGTTTTTTTTAGATTATAAAATACAGTTTTATGACAGTCGATGGTGGCACTCGCCCTTAATCCCAACACTCAGGAGGCAGAGGCAGGCGGATCTCTGTGAGTTCAAGGCCAGCCTGGTCTACAGAGCAAGTTCCAGGACAGGCTCCAAAGCTACACAGAGAAATCCTGTCTTGAAAATAACAACATCAAAGTACACATACACACACAAGTTTTATAATCAGGGTTATAGCCACACTACTTAATATTTTGAAGGGATTTTGCAGTAAAAAACGTTCTTTTCCATATCAACAAGACATTCAATTCACATTCCTACAGATTCTAATCTAATCATATATTTCATTTCCTTTCTCTTTCCATCTCTTAGTTTTTTTTTTAGAATTTTTTGTTTGTTTTTGCTTTTTGTTTTCTGAGGCAAGGATTCTCTGTGTATTCCTGACTGTCCTGAAACTCTTTCTGTAGACTAGGCTGGCATCAAACTCAGAGATCCCTCCTGCCTTTGCCTACAGAGTGCTGGGATTAAAAGCGGGTGCCACTACCACCTGGCTTGTTCATTTTCAGTGATGAGTATACATGCATGTCTGTGTGCATGTTAGTGCAGGTGTGTTTGGAGGCTAGAAGAGAGCATCCAATCCATTGGAGCTGGAGTTGACTGCCTTATGTGAGTGCTGGCAACCCAACTCAGGCCTCTGTAAAGTCAGTATGTTCTCTTAACTTGAGCCATCTCTTCAGCTCCCTTGTTTTTGATTTGATTTTTTAATTACTATTATGTGCGTATGTGGGGAGCTCTCCCTTGTGTATATGTGGAGGGCAGGATCACCCATAGAGTTGCATCTCTTCTTTTGTGTTTATGTGGGTTCCAGGAATTGAGCTTAGACTGTCAGGGTTCTCAGGAGCTGGAGGTGACAGGTGGTTGTGAGCTGTCTGATGTTGCTGTTGGGAACCAGCGCTGGTCCTCTGGGAGAGCTGCAAACACTCTGAGCTGCTGCATCCTTCTCCAGCCCTTCACCTTTTTGTAGGACAGAGAACCTGTATGAAATTAAACCTTCACATCCTGTATTTTTATTTTCTCCCCTTATTACTAGGGATAGAACCTAGGGCCTAACAAAAGTTCTGAATTACATCGCTTAAGGAAAAAAACAAAACAATAATAAACCTCATGCTGGTTTGAACTCATCTTGTATTGTAACCCAGGCCACCCTAAAACTCCTTTACCTTTTTCGTGTGGTGGAGTTTTCTTCTTTGGAGATCAAGGTGTGAGATCTTGAGGAAAATTTGTGTGTATTAGAGATACACATTGTTGAAAGTTATTAAGAAGTGTTCTATTTACAGTTTGGTTTACTACAGAATTGATGGGTTGGGGTCATAGCAGGTAACAAAAATCTAAGAAGATAGGAGTTCCTTATTTAGAATCATCAAAATGATGATTTATTGATAAAAGCAATTAAGAGCCAAGTGGTCACACTTCTCTGTATCTTTTTTCCAAATAAACTTCATTTTGTTTTATTATTATTTTTTGTTTTTATGTTTTGAGACAGGGTTTCTCTGTTTTGGAGGCTGTCCTGGAACTCCCTCTGTAGACCAGGCTGGCCTCAAACTCACTTAGATCTGCCTGCCTCTGCCTCCCGAGTGCTGGGATTACTTATTTTATCCAGGGCCTCTCTCATGTAGCTACAGGTGGCCTTGACCTTCTGCTTCCTGCATCTGCCTGGAGAGTGCTGTGCTCCTGGGCCTCTGCCTGCCACAGAGCTGACTTTGTGGTTTTTGAGGTGATGCCTTACAGTGGAGCTGAGGCCACCTGGCCTCAAACTAGTGATCCTTGTCCATTCGGCTCTCAAGTGCTTTATAATGTATATACCTCCACATTGGTTATTTTATGTATATGTATACATATATGTACATGTCAAACAGCATTTGAAAGATTCCTTGTTTTTCATTGAGTCATTTGAACTTTTCTGGTGATTGCCTACCTAATTTATATTAGTAGCTATGTGGTCTAGATAAAAGCGAAGTCTACATATTATGAATTAACGTGATTTTTAAGTACATAGGGGCATTCATAATATATTTCTTTTTAAATTTAGCTGATGAGCCCAGAGTGTTACTGCTTTTCTTGCACAGTGTGATACAAGTTCTTTTCAGACAATATACTTGTTTATAAAGGTACATTAACTGTAAAACTTAGTGCTGTCCTCTTTATTTTGGTTATTTACTGTTTTATGCATAAAGGTTTTGGGGAACGGGAGAGATACTTAGCAATTAAGGACAGCTACTGCTCTTCCAGAGGACTTGAGCTCAGTTTCCCGCACTCACGCTGGTGGACAACTGCCCTGTGACTCTAGCTCAAGAGAATGTGATACCCTCTTCAGGCCTCCACGTTCACACGCATGCACACACACCCTTAAACAGGCAAACAAAAACACCTTTGAAAATATTTCTTCAATTCCTTAAGTTGCAAGACTTGTGATTATGTATAACCTGTCTCTCTTTTCCTCCTCCAGTGGACTCCAGAAGGAAGACGGTTGGTCACTGGGGCTTCTAGTGGAGAGTTCACCTTGTGGAATGGGCTGACTTTCAACTTTGAAACCATATTGCAGGTAACAGTAGCCACCAGATGGTAGCCCATCTAAGAACTTGAGTGCACAGTCAACTTCATTGACATTGTAAAACTTAACAATTGGATAGTTTACTGCTCTGAGCTGTAATATAGGTAGGTTCCTATTAGTCTCAGCCGTATGTTCTCTTAAAGAAAAATTTAAAAAATGTTTTTTTTTCCCACAGGCTCATGATAGCCCTGTGAGGGCCATGACTTGGTCACATAATGACATGTGGATGTTGACAGCAGATCATGGAGGATATGTGAAATATTGGCAATCCAACATGAACAACGTCAAGATGTTCCAGGCACATAAGGAGGCGATTAGAGAGGCCAGGTTTATACACAATATACCATTTTCTGTAGTCCCTATTGTCATGGCTAAACTACTCTCTAAGTGTATTCTGGGTGCAGAGATGCATGGGCTCTCTCAGATTCTGGGAAACTTTCTGCACCTTATGAACACGATATTTCTCTTTGTTTTCACATACTCACCATTTTGCTGGCACCTTTCTGAAGTAGTTTTGTCCTGGTATCAGCCTTTGCAATATGTTAGAGATGTATTGTCTGCCACATTTTGCACTGGTTTTCTCTTTTCATTTATGGTTAATAATGTGTATACGTTATTCCTTTTTATTATCTACTGTGTAAGACAAGAATATTCCAAATAAAGAATTCAGTCTTTAATTATACAACTGAATAAAATCTAAAGCCTACAGAAATCACCTTCAGAATCCACACAAAAGTCAAGGAAAAAAAGAGGCTTAAGTGAAGACCTGGTTGGCTTGGTTCTGCCACGACTTCAAAAAGCAAGTATAGGACTAAAAACCTCACAGTAACTCTCTGGACGTGGCAAACAGTAACGGAGTAATGAATGGGTTCCTCATGCTTTCAGCTGTAAGCAGACCTTTGTCAAAGAAGACTCTAGGACTTTTCTTCTGATTCACTGTTGAGAACATGACTTATGCAAATGTATGAGTGGAGTTAAAACGTTTCCAGTGAGTTGTATGTTTTTACACAACAGTGAGAAATGTATAGTAAAACTGGGGGAAAGAGTTTCAAAAAGAAGCCTGAAGAATGGCTGCAGCCTCAGAATAAAGCTAAGCAGCATTCTTTTAAGGTCGTCCATTCACATGTGGGAAGAGGTTGACTTTAGAAACACCATTGGCAGGCACTTATTTCTACTTTCAGAATCCACAGAACTTGTTGCATATACACGTTTCTGCTTTATAGACTTGGCCCCAGTGTCGTGCTCATAATTTTTTTCACTGTTAGTCATTCAGAAGTTCAAGGGAGTTTATACAGTTCATTGAAAATCTTGATGGTTTTTCACACCCAGGAAGAAAATTGGCTCCTTCTTGTGTAGCAGAGTCATTGGCTTTAAAAGGAAATCTGATGTATATTTTTAAGTTTTGCTCCAAAGGTACAACATACATGGTTTTGCTTTACACCTGGAAGAAGGCATGCGGTTTTTGTAAGCTTTTTAAATAAGTGAGAAACATGGTATAGAAGGATGTTGAGCAGTCAGTCTTACTAGCCTGCTTAAAAGTGTTTTAGCCTATCAGTTTTGACGTTTAAGTGTCTGAGGCAGAGACTGATGCTCATGTTTTGAGCAGTGTTCCTCTGTGGCTTAACTGATTATATGCAGACATTAAGAGTAGAATACATCAGTCTTCACTAGTAAGGCAGTTTCTCATGTTTTGTTGACACAGGAAATAGACTAAAAGGAGCACAGGTAATCATAGGACTAGTAATGCACTGAGAACTTCTCAATATTGATGGAAACTGGAAAGAAACAAACCCTGTTCCTTTGAGTCTTGATGAGATGCATATGTTAGCTGACTACATTCTCTTTGAGGGTTTCCTCACTGGACACTGCCTTCTCCTGTTTATAATACAGCACAGTGTTTTTATTTTTCCCTGTCTGAGAAGCATGGATGATCTGTTAAATGCTGACCTCTTTCCCCTGCTGTGTGTCTTCATGTAACAGTTTCTCACCCACGGATAATAAATTTGCTACATGCTCTGATGACGGCACTGTTAGAATCTGGGATTTTCTTCGTTGCCATGAGGAAAGAATTCTCCGAGGTATGTGTACTAACAGTACTGATTGAAATATTTAAATAGGGAAGGCATTTGTGGTTAAATCTTCACAATACACAATACTGGCTTGTATTTCCATTAAAGTATTTCCACCATCTCTACCAAGGAAACACAGCTGTTCTCTAGTTTGCATTCATTTTGTAAATTTTCACTAATAGTACCTTCACTGTCTTTGAATTCTTTGAGCTGTAAATTAAAATATAACCTCTCCCTTTTCTCCATCACTTCTTAACTTTGTGTGTCCTTTAGGGAAGTATTCTTTCCTGACTTAGACATTTCAAAATAATAGGCTACTCACATACTCTGACAGCTCTAATAGGTAACAAATTAACCGGTAAAATAGGGGTATTAGTAGCTGTGCTTACTGATACTCATTAACCCTCTTTTTAAGGAAAGGTCACCATCCTGAAGCTTAAGCTGGCCTGGAACTTAGTCCTTAGTCCTTGTCTCAGACCCCGAGGCTCCCCGAGTGCTGGAACTTAGTCCTCAGTCCTTGTCTCAGACCTCCAGTCTCCCCGAGTGCTGGAACTTAGTCCTCAGTCCTTGTCTCAGACCCCGAGGCTCCCCGAGTGCCGCTGTGCTTTGTCGCAGCTGGCTTGCTCCGCATTTGTGGATTATCTCACTTTGTGTAGTGGGACTGTTCATACCCTTTATTCACTATGTTGTATATTTCTTTAGTGCAATACGTACTGCAGTATAACCATTTGTACTCAGTTCCTTTTTCACTAGGAATGTAGTATTTTCAAGGGTTAGTTTAAACCTGTACTGACTTTTGCTCCATGCCATGATTCCATAATGCCTCAGAAGTAACACCATGTGAAAGGGAGATTCAGGGTTAAAGAATGGGCACCAGACATTATGATTTACAGATTTTCCTTCATGTTAAAGAGTCAGAAGTTAATTGTCTTGGTGGAATTGCAAATTTCTTGTAGTGTGCACACCCTTTAGTCCTAGGAGAGGCAGGCAGATCTCCGTGAGTTCCAAGTTAGTCTGGCCTAGATAGACAGTTCCAGGCCAGCACTATATAATGAAACCCTGTCTCAGAGTAAAGCAAACAAAACTAAACTTAAAAAAAAATTAAAGACATATTTCTAGCTATTATCATTGAATGTATTGTCACATTGGCTTGGACTCATGTGCATTTGTGCATAACCATAGCTAAGGTAGGGGTCTTGTCGGTACCTGTTAAATTTTAAGAGCCATATGTACTGTGAAGGTCATACATAATGCAGCTTAAGAATGAGGTAGAGTCTTGGGAAGCTTAGTCTGAATTGTTTTATTGATGAGTACCATGACCCAGAAGATTTAAGTGACATGTTAACAAAACAAAAACAAAAAACAGATCCAGTGTCATAACTAGAATCTTAACCATTTGACTTTTATCCTCATAGTATACTTAAATTGGATCTTTCCTCACTATTTTTAGAAGTATTAGTTGCTAAACAGACATAGTTTAATGTTTTCTAGGCTTTCAAAAATCCTCAGGAATAAATAAGAACATTATTTATTTAAAATAATTCTGAGGGGTTACAATGATTAACTTTACAATATTTTGAAATATAACAGAATTGTCTTAGAAGACTGCTCCACAGTTTGTATTGAACTAAAATCTTTTACATGTTTCTTTCTTTTTTTTTTTTAACCTTACATGCCAATGAAGAGCTATTCATTTCTGGTAATGAAAACAGCTCTAAATATGCCTTGTAATGTCTCTAAAATTAAGTGTTATAAATAGCAGTTGATATTTTTAGATTTGAGTTAAAGTGAACTTTTTTATTATTAGTTTGAGTCCAGGTGAATTTAGATAAAATGGATGTTATTAAATAGGCAATATAGACTCAAGTACATTAATATCATCTCTACTAACTACATGAGTATTTTATTCTCTATATGAGAACTGTCCATTTTAGACTTTATACGAGTGTTTCAAGTGTTCCAAATATACACAGAAGTATGCTGGATGTCCATGCACTTCACGGTTCATGTTCTTGGATGTGCATATGTATGTCATTTTCTACCTTGTAAGAACATTTTTACTGCTGAATGGTCCTACCCTTAAGTACCTCCATAGTATATGAGGCAAATGTGAACTAAATTAAACAGTCAAGGGGTTTTGAGAGCGAGTCTCACATAATCCTTGAGATTTGAGATTCCAGTTACCAGTTTTCTAAATTCCGTGAGACTAAAAGCATTTCTGTTCTACTTGATGGTTGGAGAGCAGATTTGCAATCATGTCTCGGAAAATGCAAAATTGTTCAACAAAACTTAGCAGAAAGAACTTGAAGGTGGCTTCTCATGGAAAACTTGGATCCCCGAGTGAGATTGGGATAGATGAGTGTTCTGTCTTGTAAAACAGCAGTTGCTCTGTATCATAGTCAGAGTTCACCCATACCCAGCTGGCAGACAAGCAGGCACACTCCTTTCTCTTGTGGTTTGTGTGAGGCACTCAATTTGAGAAGTTAGATATTTAGAAAATGGAAAAAAAAAACACTATTTGAGTGGAGGAGATGATCAAATCACATACTTTATCACATATTTAATCTTTTCTTCATCATCCCTAAAAATCAGACTTTTACTCAGAGTTTTAGTGATAAAGTATTTGTTACCTCATGTTTCCATTTACTGATATCATCTAAATTTTAGAGAATTCTTCCATTATGTTAGTAATTAGCTTTTCTATAACTTGCTCTTCCACTTGGGACATCAAAGGAAAATAGCAAACACAGTGTGTGGCTATAATCTCAACACTTGAGAGGTGGAGCACAGCCTGTGTAAGACACTCAGGAACAAAATAAAAACCTTTATTCTGTCTGACAAACAGTTAAATATTTAAAAATAATAATCATGTCTTCTTTTTTCCCTCCAAGTATTTCAGCTTTAAGCACACAGTATTCTTCCGGAGCCACAGTACCATTTCAATACAAAATTTACAGTTGCTGTTTTTTAGTGTCATTTCTAAGCTTGTTGTTAAATCTTCATGTAAAATAAGTTATACAAGGAAAGCATAATGTTTAAAACGGGACTGGTTAGCCGGGCGTTGGTGTCACACGCCTTTAATCCCAGCACTTGGGAGGAAGAGGCAGGCGGATCTCTGTGAGTTCGAGGCCAGCTTGGTCTACAAGAGCTAGTTCAAGGACAGCCTCCAAAGCCACAGAGAAACCCTGTCTTGGAAAACCAAAAAAAAAAAAAAAGAAACACGGGACTGCTTGTTGATTGATAAAATTATGAAATTGAGTGTAGCATAGAATTGGGGACATATTGTAAATGTCCCTTGTATACCAGAGTTTAGACACCTTTGTCCTTTTCTTCTAGTAAAGTGCTTTAAGCTGTTAGCGTCTTAAGAGCAGACCAGATAGTAGACTTCATAATGCTGGTTAGAAATACTTTCATTGACACAGAAGAGCGCAGAAGATTGCCACCCTGTCTCTAAAAGCAAAGCAAGCTTTGCTACCAAGTTGAAAACATATAACCGTTGAGAATGCTAAAATACATTTTACTGAGTGGTGTATACTTACAGAAGTGCACTTGAGGTTTTACCTTCTGGATTTTAGCACTGATAGCTGGCACACTGATCAGGCATAGTTTAAGTACTTAATTTAGCATCAGCAGCAACACTTTGGGATAAAAATTGAGTATTTCTCACTTTACAAATGAATGACATGGTCACTAGGAAGTTAAATTAACCTGCCAGAGATCGTACATACAGTATAAGAAGTAGGGCTTGGATTTGAAGGTAGGATGTTTGACTTGAGTTTATTTTATGTATGTAGCCCAGGGCACAAGCTAGGCCAGTAACCCAACCACTGAATTATATCCCTAACCTTTATATTTTAAAAGAAATGTCATCATTGATTGTTTAGCTGGGCTATGGTGATAGTCTTTGAAGTAGAGATTTTGATAGGGGTGGAGGGAGAGTGTGGGCAGAAGGAAATTCAGTTCAGTACTTTTCTTTGAAAAACTGACCATATAGGTAGGTTACATTTTTTTTTTATGTACCACATATTGAACCACAAAAACATTAAATCACACTGAATAGTTGAAACTGCAAATGGGCTGCACGGTATCTGCTAGATTATATAAACGTACAGAAAGGGCACCTGCGGTAGTTCAAGAGGCAGTGCCTGGGTTCCGAATGAGTCTGTTTGAATGTGCTTGCTTAGCGTGCAGTAAGTCTTGGGATCATTCCCAGCACTGCATAAAACAGATTGGTAGCTCGGACCTTCCATCCAACCTTAGCAGTGAGGAGGTGGAGAGAGCGGGATCAGAACTCAAGGTCATCCTTTGCTACATAGCATTTGAGGTCAGTCTGGGCAAGGTGCAACTCTGTCTCTAAAAGCAAAACGAAATCATACCTGTTTATTAAAGGGTCTTGCTATGCAGTTCAGGCTGGTTTTGAATTCACTGTGTAGCATATGCTGGCCTAAAACTCACGACATTTTTCCCGACTTACCCTCTAAGGTGCTGGCTGTCTTTTCAAATACTAACACTGAGTAAGAAGAAATGAACTCATATATTCACCCCACAGTCTAAGACAAAGAATAGCATTCATACTTTGTTTTTCCTTTTTGTTTTTTGTTTTTTTTTTCCAAGGTAAGGTTTCTTTGTGTTGCTTTGACTGTCCTGCAACTAGCTCTCTTCACCAGGCTGGCTTCACAGAGATCCGCCTGCCTCTGCCTCTTGGGTGCTGCGTTTGAAGGCGTGTGCCCCCCCCCCCCCGCAGCATTCATGATAAGTTTCCATGTGTAGTTTTCTTGAGTGCTTTCAACTGTGCTGTGTGATTCCCGGCTGGATCCCCTCGCCTCTTTAGAGCCCCCAAATACCACACGGAGACTCTATTAGTTACAGTGCTGTTGGCCAATGTCTAGGGCTTCTTATAGGCTAGTTCTGTCTTAAGTATTAATCTATAACTACTAATATATGTATTTCTATAAGGTCTTAACTTACTGAGAAAGCCAGACTCATGGGGCCTGTGCTTTCAGGATCACATGGCAACTCCTTAGTACATTTTCCAGAATCCTGTTTCTCTCCTAGTCCTGCCTATCTTGCTTCCCTATTGGTCAACAGTGTTTTATTCATTAACCAATAAGACATATACACAGAAAGACTTCTCCCATCAACTGTGGTTTTTCCTCCACTACAAAGATCTTTTAGTTTGGTAGAAGACTTAAACTATGTAAAGACGTGTTTACAGAGACTTGGTATTCAAGGGGAAAAATAGAGTCTTTATTGTGAATAATTTGCTTACTACCTATCTATAATATTTGTATAGCATTATGCAAAATCCTATCTATATATTTGTAAAGACAAAAACATAGTGTTATCTTTATAATATAGTCTGTATTGCTGTCCTGGCTGCTCTCCTTGTTGCTATTGGAAGGCACCTTGATGAAGGCAAATGATAGAAGAAAGAGCTTTTTGGGGGTGATTGACAGTTTAGAGGGTTAGAGCCCATGGGCTTCATTGAGGGAAGCATGCCGGCAGCAGACAAGAGAGGCAACTGGAAACCATCAAAACCTGCCCCCAGTGACTCCTCCAGGAAGGCCGCAGCTTCTGATCTTCCCACCAGTTGTGAACCAAGAATTCACTCATGAACCTATGGTGACATTTCTCATTCACACCACCACATTCCACTCCCAGGTCCTCATGGGCTTGCAAAAATGCGTTTTGTTCAAAAGCCAGGAGTAGTGGCACATGGCTGTAATTCCAGCACTTGGGAGTCAAGAAGCAGGCTGATCTTTGAGTTGAAGGCTAGTCTGTCTACACAGTGAGTTCCAGAACAGCCAGAGCTACATAGCAAGACCTGTCTTGAAAAAACAACAAAAAACGCCAGGTGGTGATGGCACATACCTTTAATCCTAGCATTCCAGAGACAGAGGGAGATGGATGTTTTGCAAGTTTGAGGCCAGCCTACTCTACAAGGAGAGTTCCAGGACAGTTAAACACAGAAACCCTGTCTCACAGCAACAAAACTAAACTAATTCAACTTCAAAAGCCCTTAGTCTTTCACAGTCACATTACAATTTAAAAGTCCCTTCTGAGACTCAAGGCAGTCTCTTAATCACTTTCTATAAGATCACAAAGCAGGTACATGCTTCCAACATACAGTGACACAATGAGAGAATGATTTACTGGATAAAGCAAGACTGAAACCCAGCAGGACAGACTATGTAGCTCTGTGTCTGATGTCAGAGGGTTTAGGCAGCTCTGTTCTTGCAGCTTTGTTGTAGATCAGGATGTCGGCTACTAGCTGCTGTCTGAGTACCACTTCTGCCTGCTGCCTGCCTGCCGTCTCCTGCTATGCTTCCTGCCATGCTGATTTTGGACACTTATCCTCTAAGATTGTAAGCACCAAATGAACGCTTCCTTCGTTCAGTTGCCTTGGCCATGGTGTCTTATCACAGTGATGGAGAAGTAACTAAGACACCAGAGTAACTCCTTCCATTGGCAGAATGTGTGCTGGTATTTAAATACTTCTGACAACTCATTTAATCAAACAACTAGGTGGTTTTGTATTTTATACACACAAGCTTATCTTTATCTCTGTGGTAGTGTCTTATTCTGAGGAAGAGTTTTTCTCTTGTATTTCCTGAAAAGACTGGGAAGAGACAATACATAACTTTCGAAGCATGTCATCGATACTTTATGCGCATTCATATTTTTACAGGAATCTTTTGAGCTTTATTCTTTCCATCTTTGCTTACCTTAACTGTTGTACATAAAGTGAAAAATGGTTTGAAGACCAATTTGGTTTTCTTGGAGTAGTAGAGTTGTATGCTGTTATAATACCTAGTGTTTTTTAATTTTTCTTTTCTTTCTTTTGTTTTTTTGAGACAAGGTTTTTACTCTGGAACTCACTCTGTAGACCGGGCTGGCTTAAACTCACAGAGATCCGCCTGTCTCTGCCTCCCGAGTGCTGGGATTAAATGCGTGCGCCACCACCTTTACTATTTATCCAATGGTATCCTGGAAGTCTTCATTGTCCTGCCTTGGCCCCCCAAGTGCAGGGATCACATGTGTATATTATACGCCTAGCCTCTACGGTTGGTTTGTTTGCTTGTTTACTGTGTAGACCAGGCTGACCTGACACTCGGCCTCTGCATCTGCCTCCCGTCCTTGTGCACACTGTCCTTGTGCACACTGTCCTTGTGCACACTGTCCTTGTGCACACTGTCCTTGTGCACACTGTCCTTGTGCACACTGTCCTTGTGCACACTGTCCTTGTGCATACTGTCCTTGTGCACACTGTCCTTGTGCACACTGTCCTTGTGCACACTGTCCTTGCCCTTAGTTCTGGGGATAGAGCTAAGTCAGTGTGTTCCTAACTTGCTTAACGGGTTAAAAGCAGGAAGCAGGAGGATCAGGAGTTGAAGGGCAGTTTAGACTACATGAGACCCTCTCTCAAAAAAGCCAGCGACTGGGAATGTAGCACAGTAGCGGAGTGCTCACTCTCCATGCTGGGTGTTCTTGCAGAGTCATGCACAAGAGCCAGGAGCCATCCGACGCGGTCAGTCCCTACTGCCCCACCCCACCCCCACCCCCAGATGGGTTTTAATACGTTCACTCTTTATTGGTTTTGAACTCATAGATGACCTACCTGATAGGACCCCAGTCTATTTTTTGAGCCAGGGTTGCTATGTAACTTTGGCTATCCTGGAGCTTGCTATGTAGACGAAGCTGGCCTTGAACTTAGATTCACCTGCCTGTGCCTCCTGAGAACTGGAACTAAAGGCATGTGCCACTAAGGCAGCCCACGATCTCAGGTTTTTACAGCAGTCAGTCAGTATTAGTAATGGAAGCAGTCAGCCTCACCAGAGGTGGTGGTGCACACCTTTAAACCCAGCACTTGGGAGGCACAGGCAGGGGACTCAACACCATCACACAGGCATATGGCAGGCAAAACACCAACGCACATAAAAGTACATAAATCAGTTCTTTTATTCATGTCTTGACTGCCTGTATGTCTGCATTACTCAGAAGAGTGCTGGATTTCCTGAAACTAGAGTTACAGATGGTGATGAGCTACCTACCATATGGATGATGGGGGTAAAACCTGAGTTCTCTGCCTGGGAAATTGAAGAACAACAGGTGTTCTTGACTGCTGGCTGTCTCTCCAGCCTCAAGAATTCCTACTCGAAGAAATGGTGGTTTCTAGGTCTTCGTACTTATGTCTTTTAAAAATAAGCCATGCCCACTATTAAATCTCTTGAAGCTTATCTTGAACTTAACTTTCCCCCTTGAATGTATTTTATTTCAGGTTTTTTATTTTATTTTATTTTATTTTTGATTTTTCGAGACAGGGTTTCTCTGTATTGTTTTGGAGGCTGTCCTGGAACTCGCTTTGTAGACCAGGCTGGCCTCGAACTCTCAGAGATCTGCCTGCCTCTGCCTCCCGAGTGCTGGGATTAAAGGCGTGCGCCACCAACGCCCGGCCCAGGTTTTTTTTTTTTAATGATTTATTTTTAAATTGTGTGTGTAAGTGGATGCCATGTATTGACACTTGAGTTATAGGTAGTGGTGAGTTGCCCCACATGGGTGCTAGGAATCAAACTTGTATCCTCCAGAAGAGCGTATAGGCATCTTAACTGTTGGTCTGTCTCTCCAGTCCTTGAATGCATTTAACACTTAACTGTTGGTGTCATTTGTAGAACTTCTCTTTGCTTGTTAAAGATTTTGAGAAGTCCTCTTAGTATCCAGGTTTGAAATACCAAACATAGAAATTTTCAGTGCTGGAAATGACTCACTGGTTAAAAATGGTCCAGGTTTCATTCCCAGAAACCACATCATGGTTCACAGCTGTCTGTAACTTTATTTACAGGGGATCTAATGCCCTCCTCTGGCACATAGGTGGTACATAGATACACATCTAGGCAAAATACATACAAAGGTACATAGTAGTTTGATCCCCCCTTCGTAACTTTTTTTTTTGTTGTTGTTGCTTTTTTGTTTTTGTTTTTTTTTGGTCTCACTATGTCCTGTAAGCCTCAAAGTCCCACAGATCTGCCTGCTTCTGTTTCTCCACTGCTGGGATTAAAGGCGTTTGCCACTATGCCTGACTGAATAATTTTAAAAGTGGAAACCTTAATTAGTCCTCCATATTGAAACAATTAGGAAATACTCATGGAAACACAGTGGTACAAAGTTGTACACAGGTAGACTCCAGAAACTCAGGCGGCGCAAGACTTTATTTCCAACAGAAGCCTTTGTGATATTAAGCAATATTTATTGTGCTAAAGAAGACCGATTCTTGTTTTTAATTCTTGTCAGGTCTGATGAATGCTTTTTCTCTCTTTTGTTTGTTTAAAGATTTATTTATTTACTATGTATAGTACGCCAGAAGAGGGCACCAGATCTCATTACAAATGGTTGTGAGCCACCATGTGGTTGCTGGGAATTGAACTCAGGAGCTCTGGAAGAGCAGCCAGTGCTCTTAACCTCTGAACCATCACTCCAGCCCGACTGCATTTTCTTACATTTAATATTCTGTACTCTTCTAAAAGGTACTGTAGCAAAAGACTGCTACATATATTTTAAAACATGGTAGCAGCGTGCTATATTGCACAGGCTCTGAACAGACAGAGGTAAGGGATCTTTCCAAAATGCTAGAGCTGGGGATATTCATTTTGTAAAGTACTTGCTGTGCAGGCACATGAAGACCAGAGTCTAGATCCCCAGTACCGTGTACAGTCTGGATGTGACCTGCTGCCGGGAAGGAGTCAGGTCTCCTTGGGCTTGCTGGCTAGTCAGGCTGGCTGAAATAGTGAGCCTCGGATCCCGGAGTGTCCCTGTCTCAAGAAAAAAGATGGAGAATTGGCATTCAAGAGCATAGCCCCGCTCCCACTTGACACAACGTGCTTATCCGGGGCATTATAGGTTCCGTTGCGAAACAGTGTTTTGGAATACAAGTTGCCTGGAGGACGGCACCTTGATACTGTAATAAGACATAGGTCCTTTTTTAAAAAAGAAAAAATGAGTATTTGGCTTGCATGTATGTCTGTATACCACGTGTGCCTGGTGTCCTTGGAGGTCTGAAGAAGGTGTTGGATCCCCAGGAGCTGGACTTACAGGTGTTTGTGAACCATCGTGAGGATGGAACTCTATCCTGAGCAATGCAGCGAAACATGTGCACCTACATCTGCACCCCAGCCTGCACCAGAGTCTCACATAGCGCGGCCAACCTGGAATTCATTGTGTTGGCTGCAATTACCTTGAATTCACAGAGCTCCCTGCCTCCCTCCCAAGTTCTGGGTTACAGGTATATATGACCACATCCAGCCTTCTCACAATCTACATACCTATAGCTGATGTCTAGACTGGCTGACTAGCAAGCCTCAGGGATCCTGCTGTATTTGTATTCCCAGCACTGAAATTGAAGTGCACGCACTTCCCTCACTATCTATGTGGGGTGGGGGTAGGGATAAATTCTGGTTCTTACCTTGTGTGGTAGGTACCTAATCAACTGACCCATTTCCTCAGCCCTCATTCAGAGACACTTAGATGATTTTGTGGGGAGGAAGGATTGGGTTTATCTTGTATGGGTCTCTAGAATGTTGAGGATGGAGACTATAGTACATACTTGGATTTGATTGTGGAAAGGTTTTGTGTAGAAGAGTATAGAGTGGATGGTTACATAAACTGTTGAAATTGTGCTTCATTTTCTTACTGGCTGTCAGGGAAATTATGTTTAGTGGTTGGTTGGCTTTCACGGTGTTTAAGCAGACTGCATTTCTATATAGTTTTTAAAAAGGGTTAAGGAGGTTAAGGATGCAGTGTTGCCTGTCTGTCCTAAGGTGTGTATATGTACACATGTATGCTACTGCTCAAGTCACGCATTTGCACCAAGACTAGAGAACATTTGCGTATTCTGTTTTAGCTCTCTTACCATCCTGCGGTGAGGTCTCCAGTGACTTTATCTAGCCTCGAGTTTGAGGATTCATGGCTATGCTGGCTGGCCAGCAAGCTCAAACCACCCTCCTCCCTCCACCCTTGAGGTGCTGGGGTCTGGTGAGCACACTGGGCCTTTTACCTGGGGGCTGTGCATCTTCACTTGTGCACCAAGCAGTCTACCCCAAGCCATCTCCTTATTTAGACTGTTGAAGCAGAGAGAGCCTCATTGTGTAGCATGAGCTAGTTTCAAACTCATGGTGGTCTTATGTCTCAGGTGCTGGGCTTACAGGCATGAGCTACTGTGCTGATTTGATACTACTCTTAAGTTGTTTCCGTGCGTGCGTGCGTGCGTGCGTGCGTGTGTGTGTGTGTGTGTGTGTGTGTGTGTGTGTGTGCGTATGGTATTTACACTAAACACATCAAGCTCCTTGTTTGTTAACATGAGATTTTTCAGAGCTCCAGAGAGTCTGTCATGCCTCCTTTCCCTTTTTAGTATGCTAACCTCCTAGGTTAGAAAAATGCTTCGATTAAACTATTTTCTTCTAGTATATTTTTAGATTCCTTTATGTCATTTTTTTGTTTGTTAGAATTGTCCTAATTTCTTTAATTGGTTTACATTAATTTTTCCCACTAAATTAAACATGAGACAAGTTAGTATACTGAAGTAAACAGGGTGGCTTGTCACGTTGTTATGGCTCCTGGGAGGCCTACTTCAGATCTCTTGACCCCAGGATTTTAAGGTCAGTCTAGTAGAGTAGTGTCCCAGTTTGGCTTCTGTTTCTATGAGAGACACTGACCGGAAGGTAACTTGGGGAGGAGGGGTTGGCTTCTTTCATTGAGGAAGCTGGGGTGTGGACGTGGAGGCGACTGCGACTGTGACTGAGCTGCAGAGAATAGTGCTCACTGTCTGCTGTCCCTTGTTCATGTGGCTTTCTTGTGCAACTGTGTCATCTGTCCAGGGCTGGCACTGATCTCCTTCAGTGGGCCTCCTCATCAGCCAGTCAGGAAAAAGCCCCTACAGCCGTGCCCATAGTCATAGTAAATGTTCTGCTTCAAAGAACACCTCCTCCCCAACAAAATCAAACCAGCAATACCAAAATGGGTGTGTAAGAAAGGGTGCTATATAGAATTATAAGCACACAGTCATATATCTATAAAACACCATCCTAACCCTACATGTTAACCATAGCAACATGATGGAACCCTGGGGAAGTTCTACTGCTGAAAAAGTGATGATTTAATAATAACCCCTTTGAGTTAGTTTGTGAGTGAAATGAGTTTATGAGAACCGTCACACTAGTTATTACATGTACAGTATTCAATGTTAGATACTGTTAGGTGATTTACAGAGCTAATTTCACAGGCTCCTGGATTCTACTATAAAAGTGGTTATTTTAGAAGCATATGGCTGTTCCTTCACAATGGGTTCCAGGATCTCTGCAGATACCAAAGTTGCAGATGCTCTAATTGTTTATATACAATGGTAGTTGCAGATAGCCTAAACATATTCTCTCATGCCCTTTTATTTATTTTGGCACTAGGGGTTAAACTCAGAGCTACGCAAGCTGTCCATTGTTGTGTGCACCTCCAACCCTCCTGTATTCTTTTAAATAATCTCTACATTACCTGTACTACATAATACATTGTCGGGGGTAGATAAATAGTTGTTTAGGGAAGAAGGACAAGAAAAAAATATACATGCTAGTCTCAGTGTTTTACTCCTGATGCCACGGGTTGAGGTGGGTTTAGTTTGCAGGTGTGGGATACATGGATGCAAACAGCTGACTATTCTGTGGCACTAGGATTTTGTGCGTGTTAGCCTATACCCCCAATATATCCATCCATCCGTCCGTCCGTCCATCCATCCATCAGTACAACATTAAAGTTGGCCTTATCAAGCTCTTCTAGAAGTATTTAATGATCTGTCTTGTTAGGTGAATCTAGTGTTTGTGATTATTCATTGTGACAAGGATGTGGAACTTTGGTTGGTGATGTATATTTGGATGATCTGTCCTTTTCCCTGCATCAGTATTTTGGTAATCCTGGTTTCTCTGCCTTGTTCAGACAAAATTTTGTGACTTGGCAAAGTTCTGTAAGTAAACGGGAATGCCATAGATATCTAACAGCTAACTTAACTTGGATGTGTCATGAGCAGAAAGTTAGGAGTTTTGGGGAAGGGCCTTGGCAGTTTTGGTAGAGGTGGATAAGATGGTTAGGCTTCTTCATCAGTCTCTTGGCAGTTTTGGTAGAGGTGGATAAGATGGTTAGGCTTCTTCATCAGTCTCTCCAGTATGTCCTGCTCTCACACATGTTAGGCCAACAACTGGCTGGCTGGGGAGTAAAGAGATACTGGTTAGTTGTAGTGCGGGAGCCAAATTCATCCTAGGATATAGAGAGTGCAGGGTCTGACCAAGCAATTACAGAGAACAGGGATAGAAGCAAAGGCGATGTCTTGAATTGAAGAGCATTTTGTTTTTGTATTTAACTCCTACCCATTTCTTGAGGTTTCCCAGCACAGTACCCAGGGTTAGTTGTGTTTCCATGGACCCCCGATTATTAAGTTGCCAGTTTGATGTTAATAATGTTCCATAATGTTTTCTCTGCTGATGAAATCATTTAATTTCTAGAAATTGATGCAGACTCTCATTTACTTATTTTTCAAATATATTGCCAGTCTAGACTTGAATTTTTATTTGTTTAGCTTTATGGTTATAAGCTTTAATTTCTTGAGCGATGCAAATTACCTATAATCTGAGTGATTTGCCTTACTGAAATAATTAAATCAGTTGCCATAAAATATTGTATTTTGTAGAATTGTTTTAAATATAGTTTCTTTCCTTTATGTTTAAATCCCTTTTAAAATGAGGGTTGGGGAGATGGCTCATTTGGTAGCATTTGGTATAAGCATGAGGACTCAGGTTTAGGTCTCTAACACAAACATGCAAGCCTTTACATTGGTTGTACCTGTAGTCCTAGAGCTGGGGAGGCAGAGATGGGAGGATTCCTGGAGCGCTCTGGCCAGCCAGCCTAGCTTTATGGGTGAGCTCCCGGTTCAGCGAGAGAGTCTGTGTCAGAAAATTAGGTAGAGAATGATCCAGGGAATTATCTGTGGTTGATTTCTGGCATGGGCACATGTGTGCGCGCGGGCACCCCCCCCCCATATGTATTCTTCTGTAATGACAGAGTCTTGATTTAGGAAACTGATACTGGAAACTGAAGCTTGTTGAAACAGTAACTAATTGAAAGACTAGTCTGAAGGAGGCTTGGTTAATTCCTTAATCAGGGAGCATGTGTAGTGTCAGTGAAGGAAGGCTGTTTTAGTGATCTAGTCAACATTCACTCATGGTGCAAATACCTACAAGACAGTGCTTTAGACTTTACACAAAGGCTCCAAACTCACACCTTCATGGCCAGAAAGGAAGTCATAAAAACTTGGGCAGCTTATATTTATTTATTCCAAACCCCAATACCGTAGACAGGTATGTATATATTGGTTTGTTTGTCTTAATAGCCTGGGTTTTACTTTGTTGGCCAAGCTGGCCTCAAACTCGCAGGGACCCGCTGCCTCTGCCTCCTGAGAGGTAGGTCACACACAGGTTTGTACTACTACATCTGGTTCTTTTAGTTTTTTGGAAATGGAGACATTGGTCTTTGTTTGTTCTTAAACCATATTTTTTTTTATTTAAAGCTAGGTTTATATTTGACTACATAGTTTGATTTCATTGGAACAGAGATGGCTACCCCTGTATTTAATATTCCCTTCAATTTCTGTGGGACTTCCTGATTTTACATCTGTCATTTTTATCCGCCGTACTGGGGATTCAAACCCAGTGCTTTGCATGGTACACAGTAAATGTTCTCCTACAGAAACTCACTCTCTGCATCCTTTATGTAATTTAATGTGTTGAACATTCAAGTATGAGTTTTTGCCTGCATATGTGTATGTGCATTTGTGGAACACTGGATCACCCTGATCCCCTGGAACTAGTTAAAGATGGTTGTAAGCTATCATGAGGTGCTGGGAACCAAGCCCAGGTCCTCTACAAGACAGTAGACCACTGACCCGTCTCTCCAGCTCTACCTACACCAGTTAAAAACACTTGTTCCGGGCTGGAGAGATGGCTCAGAGTTAACGTTAAGAGCACTTGCTGCTCTTCTACAGGTCCTGAGTTCAATTCCCAGCAATTATATGGTGACTCACAACCATCTGTAATGAAGTCTGATGCCCTCTTCTGGCATGCAGGCATACATGCAGGTAGAACACTGCATACATAATGAATAAATAAATCTTACACACACACACACCACAAAGCCCACCTTTAATGACACACCTCCTCCAGCAAGGCCACTCTTTTCCTTTGCCTCCTTTTCCCTGTCCCTTTCCCCTCTGTCCTCTCTTCTCTTTTTCTCTCTCTTCCCCTCTATTGCCTCTAGAGTTTCTCTGAGTAGCCCTGGCTGTCCTGAAACTCACTCTGTAGACCAGGTTGCCTCTGCCTCCTGAGTGCTGAAATTAAAGGCCACTGGTAAGGCCACATTTTTTTTGTTTGCATGTTTGTTTTTTGGTTTTTCAAGACAGGGTTTCTCTGTGACTTTCGAACCTGTCCTGGAACTTGCTCTGTAGACCAGGCTGGCCTGTAATTTAGAGATTATTCCCCCTGCCTCAGCCTCGAGTGCCACCACTGTCAGGAGAGGGCACACTTTCTAATCCTTCCACTTTCTAAAATACTTCCACTTACTGGTGACCAGATATTCAGACAGATGAACCTATGGGGGCCATGTCTCGTTCAAACCATCATCCAGGCTGTTGTGAATTGCCATGTGGGTTCTGGGAATAAAACGCAGGTCCTCTGGAAGAGCAGCAGGTGCTTCTAACTGTTAAGCCATCACTAGCTCCCTGTGATACTAGAAAAGCAGAAGAGTATAGTACACTAAGCTTATTATCTAAAAGTGAGACCTTGGCACTTAATGAGTTGTGTCTTTACAGTTGGCGAGAGTCGGTTCATTTTATGTAGGATCCAACTTAGCAGGAGGTAGTAAATGAAGACTTTTAAAGATGATGATGTGCGAACTGTTACCTTACATTAACAACGTATATTAATTGTGGTATTCTCTGTTAGCTGTCAAGTTGACTATAGGCAAAGAAAAGGGTTTTCTCTTTGGTTTTGTTTTACCTTGTTGGGGGTGGAGCTACCACTAACATCGCCATGAGCAGTGAAAATGATGGCCGGAGATGCTTGGTCTGAAAGTCTTATTTTTAATGCTATCTTCTTTTGCACTATATTTACTTTAAAATCAGCACTGTGTACTTGTATGATAGGGTGAAGACTGTTTCTATATGATGACGTATTTTTTCTGATTATAAACGTGACAACTTTTAGCCGGGGGTGGTGGTGCATGCCTTTAATCCCAGCAGAGATGGGCAGATCTCTGTGAGTTCAAAGGACGGCCAGAAGAGTTACACAGGGAAACCCAGTCTCAAAAAACAAATGTAACAAAACAGCAACGATAACAAAAAGTAGTATTTCACACCCCCTTTTAAAATTTATTTTTATTTATGTGCATATCTTTGAGGGTGTCAGGGAGTTATGGACACTTGTAAACTGCTATGTGGGTGCTGGGGATGAATCCCGGTCCTCCTGAAGAGCAGTCAGTGTTCTTAACTACTGAGCTATCTCTCCAGCCCCCAAAAGTAGTAATTTTATTTTTGTTTGTTTTGTTTTGTTTTTTGAGACAGGGTTTTTCTGTAGCTTTGGAGTTTGTCCTGGAAATCCCTCTGTAGACCTGGCTGGCCTCTAACACACAGAGATCCACCTTCCTCTGCCTCCCGAGTGCTGGGATTAAAGGTGTGTGCAACCAACGCCTGGCGCCAAAAGTGGTAATTTTTAAACATTACTTTTAATTGAAGGTTTTAGAAGAAAATGTGTCTTTTAGTAAGCTCCAGGTTATATTTTCATGAAAAATCAAGGATAGTCTCGTATGTGTTTAATTTTTGGGTTTGGGTTTTTGAGACAGGGTCACTATGTAGCCCTGGCTGCCTTGGAACTCACTCTGTAGACCAGGCTGACCTTGAACTCACAGAGATCCATCTGCTTCTGCCTCCAGAGGGCTGGGATTAAAGGCATGTGTCACCTCACTCAGCTGAGCATATTCTGTTTAAGATCGAATTCCTTATGTAAGCATTTGTGGGTTTATGCAGGTACATGTCCTCGTGTGTGTGTGTGTGTGTGTGTGTGTGTGTGTGTGTGTGTGTGTGTGTGTGTGTGTGTGTGTGTGTGTGTCTGTCAGTGTCAGAAGTCATTGTTGGTTCCTCGGGAGTCATCTTCATTTTGCTGTTGTTGAGTCTGGGCCTGTCATTGAGGATTAGGGACTGTAATTAGGCCACACTGGCCCGCCAGCACACCTCCCCATCCTTACAAGAATAAATGAAATTTCAAAAGTGTGTGTGAGCGCTTTGCCTGCCTGCATTTCCGTGCACCATGTGCTTATGTGGCTCCTGTGCAGGTCAAAGGAGGACGTGGGACAGTTCTAGGTTGTCACATGCTTACTGGAAATTGAACTTGCGGCCTCAGAAAGAATAGCTGGTGTCTTTAGCAGCTGAGCCTTCTCCTCATCCTTATACACATGCTTTTTCCCCTCATGGATTCTGAGGTGAACTCAAGTCCTCCTCTTGTATAGCAGACACTTCCCTGACTGAGTCACCTTCATCCCATAGACCTCAACTCTCTCATAATTAATTAAAGCTTGAGTGAAATTTAAAACCAGAAAAGTTAGGCTTATTGATAGGGCTTATTCAGCATTTATTAAGAATTGAGAGCACATTTGTGAGTTGTCTGTAGTAAATTGAACAAGCAAGGCATATGTTTCTTTGAGAAGTGGTAACACACACTTTTAATCCCAGTACTCAGTCACCATACCTGGTTGATATCAAGATTTCAGAACAGGATTTTTCACATGAAAAGATTGGTCCAAGTTAAGATTGTGTTTTTACAGGGCTGTAGAGACAACCCTGGGCCTTGTACATGACAGAGAGATGTACCCCTGAATTTTGCCCACAATCCATTTTAGGTTTAGGGGTGTGTTTATCAGTGTGTGTGTGTGTACTTGTAACTGTGTGACAGTGTGTTCTTTAAATCTTAGTATTTGTGAGGCTGAGGCAGGAGACTCACAGTGATTTTAAGGACTGCCTAGGCTGGGTTGTGTTTCAAAAAAAAAAAGAAAGAAAAAAGAAAAACAAACACTGGTTTATATCTTCATCCTTTCTGTAACAGATGAGGGCAAATTTGCTCCTAGCTTGTCTATTGTTTCTTTGGAAAAGGAGGATAAAGTTGGAAAACAAACCCCTTCTCTAAATAAATTAAATAAGTAAAAAATATAAAGAGGAATGACCTATTAGGTGTATCACTACCTTTAAAAAGGAATGAACTATTAGGTGTATCACCACCTTTAAAGAGGAATGAACTACTAGGTGTATCACCACCTTTAAATACAGAATTAAAACAAGAGGGCTCAACAGGTAAATGTACTTGCCAACCAACCTTGATGTCAACCACTGTTTGACTTTCCAAGACACAAATGATGAAGAAACTCCCAAAATTGTCCTCTGACTTCCATATACATTTAATTGAATGCTTGTGCTCTCTCCCAAAGAAATAAATGTCATTAAAAATGTTAACAAAAAATGTAATTGCTGCTTACATGGTGGAGCTTCTCACGTCCGCAGCTCCGGAGTCAAAGTTCACGTGTATGGGTTTGTAGAGCGTGTTCATGCATGCCCTCTTCTGTGGGTGTATCCCTGTATGCCTGGGCTATGCTGTGGCAGCCTGAGGTTTGTGTCACTCAGGAGTTTGTGCACTGCTCTCTGCTTCATTCGTTGAGGTAGGGTCTCGCTTGCATCCAGACCTTGTCTGTGCTGCTGGTTGTTCAGAAACCCTGCCCCAGTGAGCCCCCACGTCTACCTTCTGAGCACTGGGATTGCAGGTGGATCACTCTCTTGGCATTTATGTGGTTCTGGGGTTGATGTATCTCCTGAGCTCTTAACTCTTTCTCTGATTTACATCATTCAGCTGTGGCCAACAATCTTGGCTTTGCTACTCGGGTAGTCTTCTTGACTGTGTCTCTTGGTCTAAATTATGGTTAATGACACTTTCCTCTGAGTGTGGGGCAAAGTACATGTGTGTTGCCTATGTCAGATGTACCAAGGGAAGATACTAAAAGTCATGCATGAGTGTGAGTTAGAATGCACACTTTAGCTGAGTTAAGAGGAGGTTGGAAGTGATCAGGATAGGAAAAGCTTTGCTTAGGGGAGAAGATTGAGATGATAGCATGTGATTACTGTTTTCAGTGATGACTCTTAATTTAGGTGTATCATTCATTGATAATACCCACTGTATGTAAGCCACATGCACAATATTACAGTCTTGGCTGGCTAGAGATCCGCCTGCCTGTCTCAAGTGCTGGGACTAAAGATGTGTGCTGTCTGTCATTCAAGGCTTTAAAAACCTTTCTTTTATGTTATTCTGGGTTCACTTAAGGAAATGTCACTCCCTACATTTCCCATCTGTAGGGTTACTTTTCCTTTGTCTACTAGCGTGCGATAGTTGTTTCTTTGTTTGAGAGACAGTCTCGCAGTTGTAGTTCAGGCTAGCCTTGGAATGGTGGTTCCCCAGCCTCATTGTGGGTGTGTACTCTTACACTTGGCCCCTTCTTCCATTTTTGAATACATGATTTTCAAATGTTTTCTGACCCATTAGCTGCTTTGTAAGCTTTCTAGGTAAGTAAATTCTTGTTTATTGAGATATTACAATGAATTTTGCTATACAGATCTAAAACAGACTGGACAGATTTTGGGACTCGGTCTCTTTCACTGCAGGTTCCAGGACTCAAACTCAGTTTGTCAGGCTTATGTAGCAAGTACTCTCCTCACTGAGCCACATTATTGGCCAACATTGAAGACTACAGTGAGTGTGTGGCTGAGGTGTGTGCCTGTAATCACAGTGCTTGGTAGACAGAGTTTGCCAACTAGGGCTGCGTAGCCAGTTCTAGGTCACACTGGGTACAGAGTGAGGTCCTGTTCTAATGAAACAAGAACGAGTAAGCAGGACAACCAAGTCCTCCACTATGAATCTTTGAGAATTAGAACTTTGGTTGCCTTCTAACCTGTTTCTCCATCACCATCTGCTTTTTTCTTCTATTGTTGGTGCTCCTAAGATTGTGCAATGAAAGGAAACATTTTTTCCAAGTTTTACTTATTTTTATGTATGTGTTTGTACGTGCCTACATGAGTTTATAGGTATCCCCTGCACACAGGTGCCAGCAGAGGCCATCGATCTCTTGGATCTGGAGCGACAGGCTGCGGCGAGCGGCCTGGTGTGGGTGCTGGGAAGTAAGCGCGTCCTCTGCAGGAGCGGCCAGTGCTCTACGCAGTGAGCGTCTCTCCAGCCCAGGACACACTCCTAAGTACAGAGGAGGGTGAGACAGAGGCCTTGCTCTCCACGGCTTAGACCTTGGTTTTATGTTCCCTCCGATGACTGAAGCTAAGTTCAGTCCAGAAACTGGGAGCCACACTGTCACACATTCTGACATCACACTAGTCCCCAGACAGAGGCAGCCCTGTTACACATATCTGGTTAACCAGCGTTTTTGTCACTGGGACACATTGATCATGTGGTTTCTGCATGCTTAGCTTATAAGTGACACATAATCTGTGGTTATATAGGAAACACTCTTGAGGAAACACAAGCATGCCACTCTTGCCTGCTTTTGGTATAGTTGTTTTCATTCGACCTGGTTAAATACTCTGGTGTTGACATGTGTTGTCCTGTAAAGTTGGGAAAGTCAGTTGATGACAGTGACAGCGAGTATAACACATGGACCTCTGTGGAATCACGCTTGTCATTTGGTTTCCTAACCAACCCAGCTGAAGATGAAGTGCACCGCCTGAGGGTGTTTATCCCCTGCAGCCGTGCCTGGTAACACATGGGCTCTGTCTGTTTTCCTCATCCAGGGGAAGGAAGTTAGAATGGAGGGTTGTAAGACCCGTTAAACACACCAGTAGGAAAGAACTGACTGGGCTAAATGTGGAAGGGATTTCTCCTGAAAATGTCTACTTTTTACAAAAGTAGTAAGTACTCATTGAAAATTTAAGCCAGATCTTGGTGGTGGTGGCCCTCACCTTTAGTCTCAGCACTCAGGAGGCAGAGGCAGGCAGTTCTGTGTGAGTTCAAGACCAGCTTGGTCTACAGAGTGAGCTCCAAGACAGCCAGGACTACACAGGGAAGCTCTATTTTGAAAATCAAAAAAGAAAAAGAATATTGAAAGCAGAAGTAAAATAGTACAATGCCAGCCTCAGGTTCCCTTTCAGTCTCCATTCAAAGTCAGCACCATTTTATTAGTAGTTTGCTGTGGCCCCCCCCTTTGTTTTCTTCTGTTTGAAACAAGAATAGTGGCCTCAAACCTGACGATAATGGAGGATGACCTTGAACTTCTCTTTATCCTGTCTGTGCCACCAAGTGCTGGCCTTGTGATCAACATGCCTGACCTTGCTGTATACCTAGAATTCCTATAAAAATATATACAAATGTTTTAGTCACCTTTAATGGTGGTGCATGCTTTTAATCCCAGCACTCTGGAGACAGAGGCAGGTGGATTTCTGTGAGTTCCATGCCAGCTTGGTCTACAGAGTGAGTACCAGAACAGCCAGGGCTACACAGAGAAACCTTGTCTCAAAAAACAACAACAAAATCCCATTTTTAAAAAAATGACCTCAGAAAGTAGTTTGCCTTACATATACTCATGTGCTTGCTATTTCTCTCTCTAGGCTATCAGGATTCCTATACACATACAAAAATATTTTTAGAAAACTTCCTTAGAAAACGGCTTACATGACCATAGTCAGGTGCTCTTTGCTTTTCTCTCTGGGCTATCTCACGCTCTTCTTTCTCTGGGCTATCTCATGCTCATCTTTCTCTGTTGTTACTTCTCACTCTTTGACTGCTTAGTGACATTGCAGACTATAGCTGTTTGCCACATACACATGCTCGCTCCCCTCCCCTCCCCTCCCCTCCCTCTCCTCCCCTCCCCTCCCCTCCCTCCCCTCCCCTCCCCTCCCCTCCCTCCCCTCCCCTCCCCTCCCCTCCCCTCCTCACAATTCTCCTGCCTTAGTTTCATGTTCTGGGGCTAAAGCCAGAGCCATGTATTTTCCAAGGTAAATGGCCTTTTCTTTTCTGTGGGAAAAACAGCGGGGGATGGGATAAGTTGAAATTTCATCTCTTAAGTTCTGATTGGTGTGGAACATAGACCATGGTGACCTGGAGCTCATATTGATCCTCCTGCCTCTTCCTCCCTAGTGCTGAGATTACAGGAATGCTTTGCTGAGACAGAGTTTTATTCTAAGTTTCTTTGTACATTTCTATTTGTATCTACTCATGGGAATGCATCCTTAGCATCATGTGTGTAATCATTTATACTCTGGTAAGATGATCCTTAAAAATCAATAAGAGTATTTTAAAAAGTTGTTTTAGGAAATCTTCGTATTTAATTAAAAAAATCTTTATTTTATATGTATGAGTATTTGCCTGGATATGTACATTTGTGGAACACTGGATCACCCAGATCCCCTGGAACTAGTTAAAAATGGTTGTAAGCTTTCATGAGGTGCTGGGAACCAAGCCACTGACCTGTCTCTCCAGCTCTACCTACACCAGTTAAAAACACTTGTTCCGGGCTGGAGAGATGGGTCAGTGGTTAAGAGCACTGACTGCTCTTCCAGAGGATTCTGGTTCAGTTCCCAGCACCCACATGACAGCTAACAACTGTCTGAACTCCAAGATCTGGCACCTTCACACAGGCATACATACATGGACACCAAACACAAATGAATGTAAAATAAAAATAGCCCCCTTAGTGTATGGATATAGGCCATTTGTGTGTAGGAGCCTTTGGAGGCTCGTAGCTGCTATGTGGGAACCAAACTCAGGTCCTCTGCAGAAACATTAAACTGCTGAGACATCTCCAACCCCACTATTCAGGTTTTTAACATTTTTTTTAATTATAAAAATATTACAAGGTACAATCTTACACCACATAAGGAAGAATTTTAGAATGTGGGAATCTTCCAGTCTTCTCCAGAGATCCTCAAAGATGGTTTTTATTTAAAAACTGTGCTTATTAGAATATCAGTAACACATTCTTTTTTATACACCTGGTATAGTATGCTGGCTTGTTTGGTTGATTCGTTTATTTATTTATTATTTATAATTTATTAATTTTAGGCAGTGTATCACTGTTCACCATTAGTTTTTGAAGGAAATCTCTTCCTCTTTTTTCCTTTCACTTTTCTACCTTTAATTTCCTTTTACGTTTTAAAAGATGTAAATAATTTTTGTTCTGTTGTTCAACAACAGCTGTTGTCTATTCTCTCGTTTTATTTAAGACTTTAAAAGTGGGGACTGGAGCGATAGCTTAGTTGCTCAGGAACTTGCCCCACAGGTATAAGCACCTGAGTCCAGTCCCCAGAACTCACACGGGTTGGGGGCTTCACTCTAGGGGTGGAAACAGGTGAATCCCTTGGGTTTACTGACCAGGCAACCTAGTTTACCCAGTGAGCTCAGGCCACTGAGAGATGATGCCTTAAAAAACAATCCATAAATAAAGACGAATGTGGAAATATCAGCACCTGGGGACAACAGGCAAGGTTATTCCCCCCCCCCCCCCCATTGTAGGGCACGTGTGTGCACGCCCTTGACCTCACCTCCAACACACATTCTGAGGAGTGGGAGCCGAGCAGCAGCGTTTGCACTAAGAATGATACTATTAGTCACAGGCAGAACACAGCAAGGTCATTAGACCTTAGGAATGGTATTGCTGTGTCGATTGAAAGCTGTCCTGCCTGTTGAATATCTAACTAAGATGATCTGTGCATTATTTTTTAAAATGTTACTTTAATGTTTCATGTGTATGTGAATCTGTATACAAGTATTGAGGTCAGAAGACAGCTTTTGAAAATTGGTTCTTTCCAGTGGGTTCCATGGATCAAACTCAGGTTGTGAGATTTCCACAGCAAGCCGCCTTGCTGGCTGGCCCATGATAATTTTTTCTTGGCTCCTTCATTTTATGAGCTATTGAGAATGCCACTGTTAAGTTGTCTTTAGTTTTCCTCACAGGTTTTCTAAATGTCATTAAAACTTTCATCTGTGCAAATTAAAGATTTATTTACTTATATTTTATTCATGTGGGTGTTTTCGTCTGCATGTAAAGAACACTGTGTGTGGAGACCAGAAGAGGGCACTAAATTCCCTGGAACTGGCGTTCTGGACTGTTGTAAACCAGTAAATGGATGCTTGGGAACAAACTCAGTGTCTATGCAAGAGCAGCCAGTGCTCATAACTGCCGAGCCACCTCTCCAGCCCCAAATTTTAGGTTCTTAGTTTTGCTTCTTGAGCAAATAAATTTTATCGTACTTACATTATTTTTAGTTATATTTTATTTTAATGTATGTGAGTATTTTGCCTACATGTATGACCGTGTACATGAGTGCCTTTGTGCCACATGGGTGCCCGGTGTCCAAGAGGTCAGACAAAGATGTTGGATCCACCGGAGCTGAATTTACACAGTTGGGAGCCACCGTGCCAGGGCTGGGGCTCAAACCCAGTTCCTGTGGAAGAGCAGCCAGTGCTCTGAACTGCTCGGCCAACTCTCTAGTGGGGTGTAAATCCCTGAAGAATTCTATCTGTTTGTTGAGACAACAGTCTTCATTATTTACTCCTGGCTGACCTCATCTCTCCAGTAGGGTTGTAAATTCCTGAAGTTTTCCCCTAAGGAATCTTTAATTTTTAAGATGTTTTTGACAATTCACTTTAGTGTTTGTTTGTTGAGACAGTGGTGTTCTGGTGTCATTATGTACTCCTGCTGGCCTCAGCTGGCCTGGAGTTCACAGAGACCCAGTTCTTGCCTCCGCCTCCCACAGGCTGGTTTAAAGGCTTCGCAACCGTGGCAGACTTCCCTCAGAAATGTGAAGACAACAGTGTATTTATTATCAGCTTTCCTGACAAGAAGTCAGATGATAGTTTGAGCCTCCTGGTTTGTGTCTTAGTTTAATGTCCCCACCCCTTTAATTTCGAGACAGTCTCACCAGCCTGGTACTTAGTATGCACAGCAAGTTGGCTTCCTTGGCACTTGTACACATTTTTAGAAACTTTTTTCCTTTTTTTCCTTTTTTTTTTTTTTTTTTTTTTTTTTTTGGTTTTTCGAGACAGGGTTTCTCTGTGGCTTTGGAGGCTGTCCTGGAACTCGCTTGGTAATCCAGGCTGGTCTCGAACTCACAGAGATCCGCCTTGCCTCTGCCTCCCGAGTGCTGGGATTAAAGGCGTGCGCCACCAATGCCCGGCTGAGAAACTTTTTTTTTAAAGAATGTGTATGTGTGTGTCCCTGGAGGCCAGAAGAGGACGTCAGATCCCTTGGAACTGCAGTTAAAGGTCCTGGAACTCTGCTCCTGAAGAGTAGCAAGTTATTTTAACCACTAGACCATCTCACCAGCCCTTCTATGCACTTTAAGTTATTATTTTTCTGTGTTTAGGTCAAAATGCGCTTAACTTCAGCTTCCTTGGACTCCTTTTGAATTTGCAGTCTATTCCATTTGAATATTTTCCTTCTTTGTTTCTGTGTCTCTGTGCCGTATGGAATCAGCAGACGGATGTTGTCTTACTCAGCACATCTGATGATGCTTATTTTACAAACTTCCTTTTTCTTAGTGGTCTGTTTTATTCTTCTCTGCTGTCTTTATTACTCCCCTCCCCCAGGTACCCAGCACCTTGCGCATGCTAGGCAAACACTTCACCCCTGAGCCATACCTCAGTCCATCATTTGCTTTTAATGACTGAAATCTCCTAACTCTTGTGTAGCTGTTTTGTCTGCTTCCAAATTCTCATTCATTAGAGCCACTTTAAGCTGTTCCTTTGTCTTGATCTTTCTATTTAATTATCAGACTTCTTTCTATATGTGCTACTGAATCGAGCACAACTCTTCTCAGACTTGTAATCCTCAGTTGATCCTATATTTGAATAGTAATTTGTGTGACTGGTAAAATTGGTTACTTATCTCATCCTTCTTTTGGAGTTAGGTCTATTTTTCCTAGAGAGTAACCCTCACTGTGCTCAGTGTACAGTGAAGAGAGTGCTGTCGTCTGATGTGGAATTGCTTTAGTTTATTCTGTTCTTAGATGGAGTTGCCTTTTCTTTTCCCTTTCTCCCTCTTTCCTTTTCTTCCTTTTTCTAGAGACAGGGTTTCTCTGTATTGTTTTGGAGGCTGTTCTGGAACTTACTCTGTAGACCAGGCGGACCGCCAACTCACAGAGATCCGCCTGCCTCTGCCTCCCGAGTGCTGGGATTGAAGGCGTGCGCCACCTTAGTTTGGCTTTCTCTTTTCCCTTTTCTTTATTCTCCTTTCCATCCATCAACGTCCATATTGTGGCACTTTTATAAGCTTTATGCTGTCTAATTTTTCCAATTTACTCTTTGCTAAGAAGTACTTTTATTGACTCCAAATTATTTTACTTGTTCTATTTAGTTCTATCTTTTCAAAGTTTTAAAAACTATTCATATTAGTATTTTGCTTACATGTGTGTTTGTGTGAGGGTGTGTGCAGTGCCTAAGGAATTGGGAAGACATCAGACCCCAGACTGGAGTCACAGCTGTCTGTGCTCTGCGAACCAAACCCAGGGCTTCAGGAAAAGTACCAAGTGCTCTTAGCTGCTCAGCGTCTCTAGTCCATTGTTCTACTTTTTTTTAATTTTCATTTTTTAAAAAAACATGCACTTTTATTTATTTACTTTCCATTAGTTTAAATGCTGGAAGGGAACAGCATCACACGGATTCTGTGTCCAATTGCCTTCGCAGGAAGGTTGCTTCGGAACAGGGCACAAACCATGCCACTGTTTCCAAATCAATCTGGTTTTGTTTGGTTTGCCTTGGGTGTCACTCTGTTGTTTTTTGCTTTATACCTGTAAGCACATCTCTTGTCCACGTAGAATCCAGTTTCATCACCTCCAACACACACATTCTGCAGAGTGGGAGCCGAGCAGCAGCGTTTGTACTAAGAATGATACTATTAGTCACAGGAAGGACACAGCAAGGTCATTAGACCTTAGGAATGGTATTGCTGTGTGGATTGAAAGCTGTCCTGCCTGTTGACTATCTAGCCAAGATGGTCTTTGCATTTTTTAAATGTTACACCTTCAGTTTTAAGAAGAGCTGTATTCTCTCTCTGGTTCTGGAGACCTCACTTATAGCCAGCAAAAAAGGCCTTACACACTGTCTCCCAGACACACTTGCTTTTTAGAAGTCCTGATCCCAGCAGGCCTCCTCAGGCACCAAGATGGCGGAAAGCATTATTCTACCTTTTAAAGTCTCCCTGTTGATTTTAAAAGAGTTTATTTTTGGAATGTCTGTGTGTATGAATGCCCTAAGGACATGCCTAGTTCTGGAGGAGACTGGAAGGTGATGGAACCCCTGGAACTGAAGTTAGGGATGATTCTAGGTTCTAGAAATTCAACTTGGGCCCTTTCCCGTGTCAACAAGTGCTCTCAACTGCTGAGCCATTGTCCGCCTGTTCCCTTTTACTTAAACAGCATCTCTGTAGCCGGGGACCTCAGACTGGCGCTCCCCTGCTGTAGTTTTTTGAATACTGGTACTACAAGTGTGTGCCCAAGGATTATTCCTTTACTGTGCAAGGGAATCACTGAAGGTTGTATTTAGAAATGAGAATTCTCATGGTTCATTCTCGATACTACTCAGAGAAGAGCGAGGGCAGAATGAAACTGTGTTTGATAAAGGATAGTTTTGGGTCTGGTTTGTGTTGTGTGGAATCGAGTCTGAACTCAGTAGTTCTCAAGTAATCTGCCGCTGCGCTACACTCTTACTCCTACCTAACAAATGTAGGTTATTTGTTTTGTTTTCTTTTGTACCACTGTGTAGCCCTGGTTGGCAGAAACTCAAAAAGACCTGCCTGCCTCTGCCTCCCAAGTGCCACCTGGCCCATACTTTTGTCTTCTAATAAATGTGTATATCCCCTCCATCTGTCTTTCATTTCCTTCTTTCCCTTCTCCTCCTTCCTTCCTTTTCTTGTCGATTTGAGACAGGGTTTCTCTGTGTAGCCCTGGTTCTCGTGGAATGCCATCTGTAGACCAGGCTGGCCTCGAACTCAGAGATCTACCTGTCCCTGCCTCCTGAGTGCTGAGGCTAAAGGCGTGCGTCACTACCTCCCGGATTTAATAAACACTTTCCATATCTGGGGTTGTCATTACTTACCTGATAAGGAAGTTCAAACCTGCAGTAGCGGCACACACGGGCTGAAGCAGGATCTGTGCCATTGTCAGGCCTAGCTGGCCTGTAGCAGAGAGAGAAAGACAGGGAAAGAAGAAGAAGCAAAACCTAAACGTTCCTACGATCTTTATGGCATGCCTTTATTATAATAAGGTCCTGACTAGCTCCAGAATTCGAGATGCAAAGCTTTTTTTGTTTGCTGAGACAGTTCTCACAGTGTAGCCTTGCCTGGCCTGTAACTCACTGTGTAGAACAAGCTTACATGTGTGCTCTGTGTGTCTCGGGATTGCTGGGCTTAAAGGCCTGTACCACCACACACTGGTCAGAGGTTTTTTTTTTCTTCCTCTCAGAACTACCAGGATTTTTTCCCACTGGCTTGGAGTCTATTTCTGAAAGATTTTGTTGTATTTTGTAACCCATCCATCACCTGTGATTTATCAGGTACTTCCTCATGATTACACTGGAGATTTCTCTTGGGGGGAAAACAGCTGCTGTCTTGATCTCATTATCAAGGATGAATACTGTTGCTATGACTTGATGTTACCCCTGGTTATATCCCTTGTCTACACTGCACTACACTTGTCTACACTTTAGAATGAAGCCATGGTCCATAGCTTCCACTCAATACTCAGGGAGTTAAGTTCTTAGCCTCCTTGAGAGTAGAGTAACTACTTGAATTATCCAGTATGTGTGTTCAGTTATTTAACCAGTGTGGACGCAATTGTATTTATTAAGGTACTTTTAATATGATGGGAACTAAGTAGTATATAATCATCTCCCATTTGAAGTTTCTCATTTCTGCTGCCGCTCCCCTCCCACACCCCCAAGCTGTCCTGGGACTCACTTTGTAGACCAGGCTGGCCTTGAACTCACAGGGATCCACCTGCCTCTGCCTCCCGAGTGCTGGGATTCATACCTGCTTTTAACAACTGAGGATAAGCCGGGCGGTGGTGGCGCACACCTTTAATCCCAGCACTCGGGAGGCAGAGGCAGACGGATCTCTGAGTTCGAGGCTGGGCTGGACCGACAGCCTCCAAAACAATACAGAGAAACCCTGTCTCTTAAAAACAAAAAACAAAAACAACTGAGGAAAATTGTCAGGATCCAGTTGGGATACATTTCGTCTCAGCATCCTCAGAGGCTTAGAGTGATGAGTCTCGCTGTAGAAGGCTGGGCAGTGGGGCCTGTTCAGGAGTATTTGGGTTCTGATGAAGATGTGCTTTTGTCACAGCTCTTCTTTAAGATATGGGTACCATTGAAAAGAATGTTAGTTACAGTTGATGCTGCACGTAGCCTTGATTATCATGAGGTTAATGAAAGGCCAGACTAGGATATGTGGTGCTTTTATGTACCTAAACTTAGGACGGTAAAAAAAATCATTATCTGACCAATTGAAAATGAGCCAATTCGCCTTCTGTCTTACTTTTTGGGAGGAAGGCTTACCTGAGCGTGTCACTTAATCAGCTCTTGTTGTTATTCTTGATTGGACTTTGTGAGAATTTCAGTCGTGCCTCTGGTGTTTCCTTGGCCCTGGTGACCTGTACAGGTGAATACTGTTACTGCAGCGTAGACCCAGCTTAGCTTCTCTACTCCCTTTTAAAGAGAAATCTCCCTATATTACCATGCTGAGCGTAAACTGTCAGTTCAAACGTTGTTCCCACCTCCCATTCCTGAGCACGTTAAGCTCTGCACATGTACTCTGGCATTTGATGTGTAGGTCTTTGTGTTAATCTTGTCACTGCCAGGCTTCTGGGTGCCCCCCCTCCCGCTCTGTAGACCAGCTCGTCCTCAAACTCACAGAGGTCTGCTGAGTGCCAGAGCTACAGGCTCAGTGTGTGTGTCTCCTTACCCCCTTTGAACTCAGGCTGGCATACACGTGCTGCAGCTGAGGATGGTCTTGAACTGATGACCATCTTGTCTTCCCAAGTTGCTGGGCCCCACCATCAATCCTGTACATGGTTTTTTGTTTTTTGTTTTAATTTAAATTAGAAACAAGGTTGCTTCACATGTCAATTCCAGGTCCCTCTCTGTTTCCCTCCCCTCCTCCCGTGCCCTCCCAATATCCCCTCATTTCCCCAGGGAGGGTGAGACCCTCCATGGGAGTGTCCATAGTCTGTCAATTCATCCAGGGCAGGACCTAGACCCTTCCCCAAGAGTTCAGGGTGAGAGTGCATCTCACATTGTTGGATGGGAGTCCAAAGTCCATTTGTATACCCAGGATAAATACTCCTGTACATGTTTTAGTGATGACATTTTTTTAGCTTTCCAGATAACAACTTTGACTATCCTGCTTTGTATGGAAATGTTTGCTCGAGGTATTTGACTATTGAACTGTACACATCCACACATCCATACCTCAGTAGACCAGTTTTCTAACGCACTTCGTATTGCTTTCTGCATCAGTGTAGGGGAGTGTCTCTTAAACCTACGACCCTGGTGTTCACCCCAGCAGTTGGGAGAGCAGAGCACTGAAGAATATGAGGTTGTTACATTCTTCCCCTTTAATCTTTGATGAAGACTAAACATCACCTTTAAGCAGGTTTTAAATTTTTAAAAAGTCATTTGGCACAAAACATCTAAATTGTTTCTTGGTTGTAACAGAAGATTCTAGAAGACTGACAAACATTCTGGTTGTGCAAGGCTGTCATAGTTTCCTGTTATGTCAACCTGCTTCTGTTGCCTCCTTTGAAAACCCTCAAGGCTTTTCTGTACTGTGGAAAGTGTGCCCTTGTTTATACTCTCTTCACATACTGTACACAACACTGGCTGCAGTCTAACGTTTAAGTAAGCAGAATTCATGCCTGTATGGCTTTGTTGGACTCATATAGTTTATCATATGTGCACAGAATTCACTTCGATATTAGAAGTACTCAGGTAGTTACACGATAATAACTTTTAAATTATACCCTTAATTTCACTTTCTAAGCTACTTAGCAGTTTCTTTTAGGTCTAACTTTGGGAATTTTCCATGTAAGCATGCAGTTAGTAGAAAACTGTAGAAACTAATTCACCTGCTTATACAAGAGTGACATCAGTAGGAAATTGGAAGATCTGGGATACATCTCCCTGCTCATTCCATTGGGTTTGAGTTTGTGTACTTTTGCACTTTTAACACCATGCATCTGAAAACTGTTACAGGTTTGTTGAATAGTCTGCACTAGTATGTCAGTTTAGTTAAGTCTTTACATCTTGTCATTTATTTCGCATTTCCTTTTGAATAAATACACATTACAGATAATGGTTGCGGGCTCTTCCTTCTCATTGTCCAAATGTGTCTCAGGCAGCATAGTGAGCTAGCATTTCAAATTTCCCAAATTAGAGGAAATGTGGCAATGCGCTGAGAAAAACTTGGTAAGCAAGTTCCCCCACAAATTTATAATACATGTTGTAAGCATTGAAGCTCTGAGATGGGGGAGTGGGCACAAACAAACTTGTCCTTTTAAAAAGTTCATCATTGCCTATGAGTCTATGTGATGCTGCTTAGAACATACACTGAAAACTGCCTACAAGTATACCCACTCTGGAATTAGCCTTGAGTTCCATAGTTTGTCACTGGTGTGATTTTTCTAGATTTGGATGACAAGCATACAACTAGCAATCATTCCCAGGCAATCTTGCTACTGGATAAGTTAAGCATGATTTTGAAAAATGGGAAGATAAACATTGAGCAAGTCCCACACTCACTCACACAGTTCTCAAGTTACTTTTGCTCCTCAAGTGTCTCAGTTGTGGAGTCCTCTGATCTTTGGAAGTGTCTATCCTGTGGATCATGGCTCTGCTTACACCTAAACTGGTGGTACATTTTATGTTTCCATAGCTGGCAATAAGCCTGAACTTGCTGTTAACATTTAACACATTTTCTGAGTGACAGTTCTCTAACTGTTAACATTGTACAAAATGGTACTTGAATTCATTGTTTGCCTGTTTTCTTTCTGTATTAGAAAAACTGGTGTTTTTGTAAGTCATGTATATTCTTCTTAATATTTGTTCATATAATGACCTGATCCAGGAAAAATAAAATGGGAAAATGGACATTACTTCTGACCTTCAAATAAAACTCATTATGTATTGGTTTTCAGACTGTTTACCGAGCCTTCGGTCATATGTACCGTGTTAAGTCAAGGCTGTTTACCTGTGTGGGATGACAGGCCCATGATCTGAGTCCTCGAGGTTGTGGGCAGGGCATGAGGTCCTGGGAAGTGCACAGTCACAAAGGCTATAGTAAGATTCATGGAAGCCAGGGAACTTCTATGAAGGGAAGTATCAAGGACATCCTGTATCAAGCCATTCTGGCTTCAAGTCTTCACACCACACTCCTATTTTAGGAAACTATGGGAATTTTCCACTTGGTGTAAAAGCTTAGTCTATTTGTTCACCAATTTAACTAAAACTTAAACATCCTATTAGTCTTAGAACTTTTTCTTATAAAATATTGGGAGAGGGCAAGATATCTTGTAGCCCAGGTTAGCCATGAAATCCTTATCCTCATCCTCTGAGTGCTGGGATCACAGGTGTGTATGACCACACCACGTTCATGCCATGCATAGGATTGAAGCCAGTGCTATGTGCACACTAGGCAATCACTCCTACCTTCCAAGCGGGCAGCATCCTCAACCCCAGAACCATCTTTTCATTAGAAAAGTTATATGTGAAAGATTTAAGTATGTCCGTGTCCAGTGTGTGTGTGTGTGTGTGTGTGTGTGTGTGTGTGTGTGTGTGTGTGTGTGTGTGTGTGTGTGTGTGTGTTCGTTCTACACTTGAACCATCTTAAACAACGGAGTGTGGCTAGTACCTCCTGTATTAGGCCATGCAGGTTAATTTCATAGGTAGTTGTGTTTAGAGGGAATTCGAGAGTCATATAAACAACAAGTATTTGGAATTTTGCAGTTGCACCTCTTTGTCTCCCTGCATATTTCCCATGTCCACATGTAACCTGAATAAAAATGGATAAATATCGTGACCTTCCAGTCACCCTAGACTCAACCCTTATGCCTCCCTGCTGCTTCCTCTGTAGGGCTAAATGTGTCAGTCACATTCCCCTTGGGGATTCTCATGTTCCCCTACAGGGCCACAATTTATCACTGATAGACCTTTAAGAGAAGTGTGTGTGTGGAGGCCTGAGGACAGTTTGTGGCGGTTGGTTCTCCGCGCATGTGAGAACTGAGGCTGTCAGCCGCACATCCAGTACCTGACCTGCCGGACCATCTCCCGGGCCCACCTGTGGCAGGCCTGAAGCGACTTACGGGCCTGGCAGGTTATTATTGTCCGGTGTTTTAACCCTTTTAAGAGGAATTTTGGATTTGTCTGTTTTGTTTTTTGAGACAGGGTTTCTCCGTGTAGCCCTGGATCTTGCTCTGTAGACCAGGCTGGCCTCAAACTAAAGAGGTCTGTCATCTCCTGAATGCTGTGATTAAAGGCGTGCTCCACCACACCACTTTTAGAGAAGTCCTTGCCAACAGCAAGAAGTTGTCATTCCTAAAGACATTACTCATTACCAAATGACTTCAGAGTATAGGCGCTACCTGAGAAAACTTTACATCAAGTTAGTATTCCCTTTTTTAGGATTTCTATGTTTGGGGTTACAAAGTGTTGAATGATTTCTGAAATTGTGTTCTTTTAAAAATGGGATGATCATGCTAGATGTGATGGCACATGCCTCTAATCCCCGCGCTCAGGACGCAGAGACAGGAGGATCTCTGCCAGCCTGGTCTACAGAGTGAGTTTGAGGATAGCCTACACAGAGAGACCCTGTGTCCAAGAAAGAAAAAACATTAACCATCAAGTGTAATACAGTGATTCCTTTTAAATGCATGTGAGCCTGGGATGCACAGGGAGGAGGAGCTGAAGGTCAGCGAGGGGTCTGTCGCTCTTCACCTTGGCCGTTGATCCCGGGGACCACCACTTGACCGCTTGGCTATTGACTGTCTGCCCAGTGAGCCTCAGGAATCTGCCTCTCTGGCCAGTGTGGTATCTCACCCCCAAAAAAAAACCACACTAGGTACAGACACTCCACTGTGCTCAGCTTTACCCTGGTGCTAAGCACTCAGACGCAGGTGTCTGAGCTTCAGTGGGAGGTATTTTAGTGGCCCAGCCACTTCCCTAGCCACAATGTGAGGGATTTTTAGGGTTGAAGTTTGAGATCAATGAGCCATATGTTTGTTCATTTCCCCCCTGGTGATTATGTGTACGTTGAAGAGCTTTAGATGTGTCTTGCTAGGTCCCATGTGTCCTTGAAATGAAGCCATCTGTTTTGAGTGTGAGCTTCTTACTGAGGCTTGAGGCTCATTTTCCTGGGCTCAAAGGCCTCCTTACCTCTGTGTTGGCAAGTGAAGCTGTTAGAGTATAAGCCATTCCCTTGACTTTTGAGTAGAGTAATAGGAGCCCATGCAGGAAATTTCAAGTGTACAGAAGAGTGATGTGTGACTTTAAATTCCCACACAGTGACTCTTTGCTGGAAGATTATTACTAATTAAACCTTCCTTTAGATACCTGGGATCACATTGTACCTTGCTTTTCTGCCTATATATTTATATTGGGAAGTGTGTAGTGTGTGATGTGTGTGATGTGTAGTGTGTAGTGTGTAGTGTGTGATGTGTAGGTCCGACAGACAACAACTTGTTAGAGTCGGTATCTCCCCCATGTGAGTCCCAGGGATCAAACTCAGGTCTTGGGTTTTGTGCAAGTAATTTTACACACTAATCCGTCTCTGGCACTGCCTACATTTATTTAAAGACTGGCTTACTGTAGTATATTTGCATAAAACAACACCAACTTTAGGTAGTTTTATGCATTTTCACAAATACATGCACAGTGTCCAATATGCAGCACCAAAAATCCGTATTTCTGCTTTAGTTTCAAAAGCTGTGTTGTACTATTATTTGTGTTTATCTTGGTTTCCCTAAGTAACTACTCATTGACTCAGGCGTAGATGATTTCAGTCTTGTCAGTTCTGACATGATCATGCAGTAAACACCTTTGAACTTCACGCAAGGCACGCTTCTGCAGGCACAGAATCAGTTTCTACAAGGGATTTGTCATACCGAAGGTTATGTGCCAGTAAGATTTTGATAGTGTGCATGGCCACATGTTTTCTCTGAGTCGTACTAGTCTGCTGCCCCAGTGCTACAGAGGAGCCTGTGTCTTTGACCAACGGGGAACAGTGCCACACATAGGTTTTGCTAATGTGGGACTTGGTACCAAGAGGGTTGCCTGGCAGAGTGCCTTCACATCTGGAACATGGTGGAGAGTGTTACCTGATTGATTTAGAGAAATGTTACCTGAGTCACAATCAGTGATGTTTCTCTCCCTCCCTTTGTTCTTCTCCCTACCCCTCTGGAGACAGAATCTCTCTAAATAGCCCAAACTATTCTCATGACCCTCCTGCCTCGGCCTCCCAAGTGATGGGACAACAGGTTTGAGCCACCAAACAGTTTTCTTCTTATATTAAAATCATACCAAGAAAACTGTGCACAAACTTTATCCCACATTATTTATTTGCAAAACCCAACATCACACTCTTGACAACACAAATAGAATACCTTTGTTTCCACTATTCCACTATAAATTTCATTTTCTGCGTATCTGTTTATATTGAGACAAGATCTCCTTACGTAGTTCTGTCTCTCCTAGAGCTCACTATGTAGACCAAGCTGGCCCAGAACTCAAAGAGATCTGCCTGCCTTTGCCTCTCAAGTGTGTATCTACATTTATATAACCAGGCTTACTCTTAGAATCACCCCATAACATTTGTAGCATATAAATGTTGTTGTGTTCATCTTTATTAAATTAGATAAATATTACTGTTGTTGTGTGTGATGGATATGAGTGTAAATTTGAATGTTCCACAATGTGTATGTGTGCAGAGATCATAGGATACTTTTGGTACTTGGGTCTTCTTTTTCCTTGAGTTCTAAGATTTTAACTCAGGTCATCAGGCCTACAGTAAGCAAGCACTTTTATCTTATGAAACACCTGTCCTGTCCATTGCTTGTTTTCATGAGTCTTTTTCTCTGTTTCTAAAATCTTTCATTTTAGTGGTGGCATAATTTTTAAATTTGGGAACTGTGGCAAGACTTACCATTCTACTTCTAAAATTTATTTCCAAGTTCTGCTATTATGAACAGTGCTTTTGATACCATCTTTGTCATACAAAAGTGGTTTTTGTTTTGTTTTTTCATTTTGGGAGTGGGGGGGCTCTTTTTGAGACAGAATTATACTTGCTCTGAACTTCTGGGCTTAAGTGGTCCTTCTGTTTCAGCCTTCAGGTGTTCACTGCTATACCTGACTGTATTGTAAATTTTTAAAAATCCTCTTAAGTTATTTTCTTAGGATAAACCTATGGTAGTTTTTGTTGCTGTTTTCACATTCACTTACTTTGTGTGTGTGTGCGCGCGCGCGCGCGCGTGCGCGTGTGTGCGTGCCTTAATTTCACCTTGAGGGTTCCAGGTCACCAGTCTTGGGGGCAAAGTACCCTTAATGCTAAGCCATTTCATGTTATCACTTGAAGTACTTTTTGTTTTACTCCTGGTTTTTTGAGACAGGCTTTTTTTCTCTGTAACCCCAGCTGTTCTGGAACTTTCTCTGTTGACCAGACTGGCCTCAAGATCTTGGAGATCCTACTACTTTTAGCTCCTAAGTGCTGGGATTAAAGGCATGTGCCACCATGACCCTTGAAATGCTTTCTGTTGTGAAATGGGAAGTTTCCTTGCTCCTGAGAACAGAAGTGGGAGCAGTTGTAACCCTGTCCCCGGCAGCACTTGGGAGGCTGAGGGACTTGGCATGGGTGGCAGAGTGAGGCTTTGTGCCTGCCCCGTGCATTTTTCTTACTCCGTGTTGCCACTACCACTCTGGGCAGCCCAGGCCATCTGACACCCTCTTCTGACTTCCTCAGGCACCAGACACGTGGGGCGTGCATGCACATGGACACGTGTATGCACAGGTTAAAAAAAAAAACCTCACACAATACTCTAAAGATTCGTACCTACTTTCCAGAGTTGATCCAGTTGTTACAGGATTTCTCTGTATCTGCCCTGGCTGTCCTGGAACTGTCTCCCAAGTACTGGGATTAAAGGCATACACTACCATCACCTGGTTTAGTAGACTTTTTAAAATGAAACTATTTCTTAATATTGGATATTAACAGAATAATTTAGATGCCAAGTTATTTGCATGTGCATAATGAGTGATCATAGGGCTAGTGACCCAAAATCTAACATTAAATTTTTCTGCACATAATATGGTGGTAATCGTATACAGTAGTTTTAGTAATTTTGTACACAAAACCAGCTTTCATCATACGGAATTTGATGCTTGTGTATGCTGGTACATAAACAATTTCAGGTATTGAGTATTGGGGTTAGGGACACTCAATTTACACAGTGAAAAACCTTTTTTCTCCAAACTCACTGACTTGTCCTTGGAGGCAGTCAGTGTCATATTCTTGGAGATGGGTATGAGGTCTGTGTGCATTATTCTTGTTCGGGAGGTGCTGTACCACCGAGCGACATTCCCAGCTCCACTGGGTCCTTTGTATCCATGTTTTATGCAGTTTTGAGCACATGTATGTTTTTTGTTTAGTTTTGTTTGCTGGAACTCAGTATGTAACTCAGGCTTAATTTGGACTCCAGACCATCTGCCTCAGGCTTCAGAATGCTGGGGTTGCAGGTGTGCTTTGCATTCCCTAGTGTTGTCGTGTCGTGTGTGTCATTGCGTGTCCGTCCCCCTTCGGTCTGTTTAGGCCACAGATGTTAGTAGGCTGCACACACTTTCTTAACTCACTTTCATTTCTAAAGTCACTGCTGTGTGTGTGGGTCTCTTACCCGCATGCTCATGTGTCACACTCGTGCCCAGGGCTCATGAAGAACACAAGAGTGCGCTAGATTCCCTGGAAATCCCGCTGCAGATGGCCGTGACCACCGCACAGTTTCTGGGAAGGACAGCAGCAGTGCTCTTAAGAGGCCGAGTTGCCTCTCTACCCCCAGCTTGTTTGTATTCTAAGGATGGTGGGGCGGGGAGACGGCTCAGAGAATGATTTACTGCTGTGTGAGCACGCAGACCTGAATTTGGATCTCCAGACTCTATACAAGCTTGGTGTGTGCCCTGCAGCTGAAACTCCAGCCCTGTAGGGGTCAGAAACAGACAGTTCTGGGGACTCACTTATTAGCCACCTACTAGTCTCAAAAACAAAACAAAAACAAACCTGAGGTGACGTTGGTGTCAACCTCTGCCCTCCACACTGTCACACACCTAGAGCACCGGCGCACAGACACGCTCTAAAATGTTTTTATTAACAACAACAAGCAATAAAGAGTAGGTACCTCAAGTGCAGTATCAAGGCTGAGATGAATGCTCTCCCCATCCTGCTTCCTGTCCGCTGACCCCACCCTTCAGATGTCTTCATGCACACTGAACGAAACAGGGAAACGATGTTGGTTTTTTCTCCATGTACCTTTTATTTTTCTTCATTCACCTTAATTTATTTCATTTTTATTTACTTAGGGTTTTCTTTTGTTGTTGTTGTTTTTTAGTTTTTCGAGACAGGGTTTCTCTGTATAGCTTTGGAGCCTGTCCTGGAACTTGCTCTTGTGGACCAGGCTTTTCTTTTTTTTTCTTTTTTTTTTTTTTTATATGAGACAGAGTTTCTCTGTATTGTTTTGGAGGCTGTCGGTCCAGCCCGGCCTCGAACTCACAGAGATCCTCCTGCCTCTGCCTCCCGAGTGCTGGGATTAAAGGTGTGTGCCACCAAAATTTTATTATTTATTTCCTCTCTATATAGCCCTGACTGGCCTGGATGGAATTCACACTGTACACCAGGTTGGCCTGGAACTCCTGCCTCTGCTTCCTGAGTGCAGGGGTGGAAGGCCTGACTCTCCATGGCTTTTAAAGGCATTCTGATGCCTAAGAAGCCAGTGCTTAAGAGTGTAGCCTCCGGGCTGGGTCTGAGGAGCTTCAGCTTGTCTGCTTCTGCAAGAAGCCCCGCGTGAGCTGAGAGCGGTGGTTACATCTGCTGCCCCAGCACTTGGGAGACGGAGGCCAGGAGAACCAGCGGAGGCTCTGGGGCTGGCTTCTGTTACTTTGCAGTGATGCAGCCCAGGATGCCCATGTTCCCTCCTGTAGCACATTATGCTAGGGCATCTGTTGATTTTGTAGTGTAAGGTGATGACTCGGCACACGGTCCGTTCTTTGCTGGATGAGTACTGTACATGAGTTGTTCACATTACTCGTCTTTTAAAATTAACAACAGGGACTGGAGAGGTTGTGGCTCAATGGTAAGAGGTTTTGTATAAACTCCCATTTGGTTGGTTAAAGCCGCATATAAACATGGCTGTGCATTGCGTTTTTAGGTGGAAATGGCCCTAGACTTTATGTCCCCGGAATGCCAGTCTCATCAGGCAGGTTAGCAGGACACGTGGTTCTGTCTCTGGGGGGGGGGTGCTGTCATCTCTGGGGGGCACACTTGCCTGTGTCGGCACATGTGGAGGTTAGAGGCTGACATTGTGCTGTCTTTTTTCTGTCATTTTTCCACCATAGTTTTTGAGACAGGGTCCCTCATTGAACCCTGACCTAACCCTTCTGGCCTGATCGGCCGGATCTATCACTAGCTGAGTTGGAGTTACAGTTGCATAGAGCTGCACTAGCTTCATGTGGGGGCTGGGGATCTGAACTCAGGCCCTCATGCTTTAGCAAGAAGCCATCTCCCTCACCCTGGTTGTTTGTTTTTGAAATAGCATCTCATTATGTAGCCCTGGCTAGCCTGGGATTCTCTCTGTAGAGCAGGCTACTCTGCCTCTGCTTGGGATTAAAGGCTGTGCCACTGCATTCATTCCCTGACCCTACTGTTTTGAGACAGTCTCAGGTAGCACAGGCTGTCTTCTAACTTGTGTAGCTGAGGTTGGCCCTGAGCTCCTGACCCTGCTTGCCCCTACCTCCCAAGTGCCGAGACTGTAGGCATGCAGCACCATGCTCAGACGTACCAATCCTCTTTCACTTTTTTAAAAATTGTGTTTTAAGTTATTTTGTGTCTACCCCTGTGTATTTGTTTGGAATGCATGTACACGGTACGTATGTGGAGGTCAGGCGACAACTTTGAGTGAATTGGTTTTTTTCTACCACGTGGACTCCAGGGTGGGAACACTTTTGACTTGGTGACAGAATATGGCTCATTACCCACTGACCCATCTTGCTGGTCCCACTCTTTCTTAACAAGATTCCAAGTATAACTGCAGAGGTCCCCTTCCCGTCCTCACACCTCAGTTATAAAATATGCTCAGGGTTAAAAGATAATAGAAACACAGAGAAGGAAGGATCACCTTTCAGGTTTATGTCTTTCTCTTACACACCATCACTCAAACATTCACGTGTTTGCCTTTTACAGTGCCAGTGCACATAGATTTCCGCAGCAAATAAACTTAGAATGATGCTTGAGTCACACCATTAAATTAATTATACTCTTCTGAGTGCTGTGCTGTATGGCAATTATTTTGGAATATACCTGAACTCTGTTCAAGAAGTGTCCTTTAGAGAAATCCTTTTGAACATCTTTTATGACACAGGATGATGAGATGTGTGCTTCCCGGTCTGGTGCACCCCTCCCTGCCTGCCTGCCTGCCTGCCTGCCTGGAGGAGGGGGAGGACTGGTCTGAGCTCAAGCCCGGGTGGCCCGCACGCATGCACGCACGTTTGGTCTTCTGATGAATGCAGATCACTCCGACGCCCTGAGAGCGTCTGCCTTCCTCGCTTCTTTCTACCTTTGTTCACTTCCAAGACCTGGTTTCGCTTCAGGAAAAGGAGGGGTCTGTTTGAAAAGTTCTCACGCTGTACCTACTTCTTAGTGCATTTACCGCATAAATACTCTTGACCTTGGATAGTACAGCCTTTAAAACCATAAGCATTTCTTTGCTTTGTTCGTTGTAATGTTTCACATTTGTGATTTTTAATAACTCACATGTGAACCAGTCAGACATTGTTTCTCCTCTGATACTTGAGTAAATAACAGTAAAAACCCTGGAATACAGTCTTCCTGTTTAGAAATCAGTAGTGTATGGTAGCTGGGAAACCAGCATACGACCGATCCAGACCCCCTGAAAGTGGATGTCAGTTGGAGGACTGGTTAGTCTTTGGGGCCTCTGGTAGTGGATCAGTATTTATCCCTAGTGCACAAATGGACTTTGGGAGCCCACTCCACATAGAGGGATACTCTCTCAGCCCAGACACACGGGGCAGGGCCTAGGCCCTGCTCCAAATGATGTGGCAAACTTTGATGATCCCCCATGGAAGGCCTCGTCCTCCCTGGGGAGCAGGGGAGGGAGAGGGAACTGGGATTGACATGTAAAAGAAGCTTGTTTCTAATTTGAATTAAATAAAGAAATCAGTAGTGTGTGAAGTTGGGTTTAGGACTTTAGCTCTATCCAGACTACCGTAAAGAAGGAACACTGAAGTGAACAGTACAGGTTGACTCTTGGAACTGAGATAACCAGGAGTAGCATTAAAAGCTTCAAAAGCTTACAGAGTGCATATGCCAAGAAGCCTGTAGGTGATCAAGATGCACACAGTTCCCAGAGAGGAAGGCTGGCTGTGAGCTTGGCAGCATCGGAGGGTAGCTGGCCCAGCTGGGTCTGGCAGACCCCCAGACAGCCAAGAGCCTTTCAGGAACCAAATCAACCAAACAGGCAGAGCAGCTCATCTGCCAGGCTTTTCTGCTTTTGCCGTTTAGGACAGAGCCCACTTGCAGTGCGCATGAGCAGTGAAGTGTTGTTCTGACTTGTTCCCCTCAGGCCACGGAGCTGACGTGAAGTGTGTAGACTGGCACCCAACTAAGGGGCTGGTCGTCTCGGGAAGTAAAGACAGCCAGCAGCCAATCAAGTTCTGGGACCCCAAGACTGGCCAGAGTCTTGCAACACTGTAAGTGACAGGAGGCCACCTTGTCCCTCAAAGAAGAGGGACCAAAGGCTGCCTGCATTGCTTAACTTTTAGCTTTCTCCTGTTCTCCTTTAAAAAAAAAATAGTTTGGACTTCAGTCTTTGGATGTTTGGGTAGTTTGTTTTCTCTTGTTGGGATGTTAACTATGACTTACCTCTAAATCTCTAGTGAAGGATATTGACAGACTTAAATTTTACTGGATTATCCTACAGGGCTGTCCTCAGAGTACCCTGTCTTCTGTAGCTTTGACGTCTGCGCCTCTTACTATCCATGACCCAGATTTCCCCAGCTCACTCCATCCACATACAAAGATTCCCCAGCTCACTCCATCCACATACAAAGATTTCCCCAGCTCACTCCATCCACATACAAAGATTTCCCCAGCTCACTCCATCCACATACAAAGATCCCTCTTCATTTTTGTGTCAGTTCTCTCCTCTCTCCCTCCCCCTCCCCCCTGGTGTCCCCCCCTTCTCTGTCCTCTCTCCTGTTTTTGTCTCTCCTCCTTCTCTCCCGTCTCTGCTCTCTCTGTCCTCTCTCCTGTTCTCTTCTTACCTCTCCTTCCCTCCCCTCCCCTCTCCTCTCCTTTTTCCCTCCCTGTCCCCACCCATACCCTGTCGTCCCATCTGTCTCCCCTCAAGGAGACTTGCTTACTTAGGTAGCTGTGGTTTTTCTTGGCATTATTTGCAGCTGTTACAGCTACTTGAATGTGTTCTTTTGGGGCACATGGGTGCCATGTCCTGGCCCTAATCAGAAATGAAACATCCACAGCTCAGATTAATGAAGGCAAGGCTGCTGTTAAACATGACCGCACCCTTGGATATAAAAGCGATATGCAGGCCCCCATGACAAAGCATTGCTTTTAGTTCAAGCCAACCCTCAAACTATCTCCACACTAGTGCCTGCTTCCATACTTTGATTAATGACAGAACCCGCATTGAGTTTTTAAAATCAGATGCATTTGATTGGGTATCAGTGTACGTAGTGCAAGTACATTCCCCGTTTCTAGATGGACCTTTCTGTGCAGCACAATCCCCTTGTCCTTTTAGCTGTGTTTAGATACTAGACTTCGTTTCTGTCATCAACAGAGGTGGTTCTGCTTCGTTTATTTTTCAAGTGCCCCTCCCCCCCTTCTTCTTTTTGAGACAAGGTCTCTTTGTGTAGCCCAACCTGTTCTGGAACCTGTGTAGACCAGCCTGGCCTGGAACTCACAGAGACCCGCCTGCCTCTGCCTCCCGAGTGCTGGGTTAAAGTGTGCACCACATGCCTGGCGAAGAGTTGTCAAATGCATTTCAAGTGTTCTCTTACCCCGCTGTAGTCACGTGCTTTGCTGCAGGCCACCCTCTCACCGTCTCTGCCCGTCTCTGTGAAGGGATGGGTGCTTGCTGGCCATCCCACGTGCCTCGTTTGCCCTTTGTTTCTAGCCACGCCCACAAGAACACCGTGATGGAAGTGAAACTAAACCTCAACGGCAATTGGCTCCTCACGGCGTCACGTGACCATCTCTGCAAGCTGTTTGATATCCGGAACCTCAAAGAAGAGCTCCAAGTGTTCCGAGGTCACAAGAAGGAAGCCACAGGTCTGTGCTGTGGTGCGCTCCCCTTGGGGACCGCTCCCTGCGGCCATCTCACACTAACCGTTCACCTTTCTCTGGCTCCCTTTGCAGCGGTAGCCTGGCATCCTGTTCATGAGGGCCTTTTTGCCAGCGGAGGGTCCGACGGCTCTTTGTTATTCTGGCATGTTGGGTACGTACCGCCCACGTGTGCAGAGGTGATCGTGTTGGTCTGTACACACTCCCACGCTGTGTGGCAGCAGACACGTCTTGTGTTTTGGGCCTCAGCTTCAGAAATTGTGGTGGTTGGGGGCTGGGGTGTTCTGAAGCCTGACTCCATTGGAGCTCTCTTTGGAAACGACAGTATATGTCTGCTGCCTGTGACTTGGGCTTCTCCAAGTATAAAGACAGTCCTTGATGGCAGATTTGGGACAGATAGTGCACTGAGAGACTCAGATGAAGATGAATGGTCTTGGGCTTGGGAGACGGCTCAACAGGTAAAAAGCGTTTGCTGTGCAAGCCGGATGCCCGTCTCTGTGCCTGGAGCCCACGGCAGAGGGAGAGAGAGAGGGAGAGAGAACTGACTGCTGAAGTTAACCACGACTTCCCTTGCGTAGTCAGTGCATGCTCTCTCTCTCTCTCTCTCTCTCTCTCTCTCTCTCTCTCTCTCTCTCTCTCTCTCTCTCTCTCTCTCTCTCTCTCTCTCTCTCTCTCTCTCTCTCTCTCTCCCCCTCCCTCCCTCCCTCCCTCCCTCCCTCCCCCTGCCGTGGGCTCCAGGTAAGTTTAAACTTAAATTTAAGTCTGTTTTGAACCGCCCTCCAAATCATGCACTGTAAAGTTTGCAATGCTGTGATGATTATAAATGACTCCAAGGAGAATGCTTTGTGAAAAGAGTTCTCAAATATATATATAAATATGATCAAATTTTGCATTTTTCTATGTACAAATGTATCCTAAGATATTGCCTTGTAGTTTTCAATTTTGTAAATCTGGCTTGGAGTAGAAAAGACAGCATTTGTGTTTTGAATGTAGAAATCATTCTGGAAGAATAAAATAGATTCCTTAGTTGAAATAATTTATAAAGTATTTTTTCCTATTGCTGAAAAACCAGTGTAACACATGGCAGTGACAAAATTCAAAGTAAGAGATGTTGCTAGTTCTTTTTTATTTTTATTTATTCATTTATTTTTGCAGTTTATTTATTATGTATCCGTGTTCTGCCCCCTTGCGTGTATGCGTGCATGACAGAAGAGTGTATTCAACAGTTTTTCTCACTGGTGCTGTTGCAGGGTGGAGAAGGAGGTAGGCGGGATGGAGATGGCCCATGAGGGGATGATCTGGAGCCTGGCCTGGCACCCCCTGGGGCACATCCTTTGCTCGGGCTCCAATGACCACACCAGGTAAGCACCGCCCTGAAAACGGTAAGACGTGTGTGTGCTCGGGGGTAGCAGGGAATACACAGCTCTGGCTGTCCTGGAACTCACTCTGTAGACCAGGCTGGCCTCAAACTCAAAGACCTGCCTGCCTCTGCCTCCCGAGTGCTGGGGTTACGCCACCACCACCCAGCCACTTCAGATTATTTTTAGAGACTTTTTTATGGGAGATACTATTTTTGGGGGGTTAGCATCAAATAAATGGGTTTCATATTCATTGTACATGTGAATAATCTTTGTTCTTAGTTGTTCCTCTCCTCTACCCTATTTCTTCTGAATGTAGATAGGTACCTAGTTTTCTCAGTTTCTTGAAGTGCCATTTTTTCCGGTGTATGTTTTTGGCGCCTTTGTTAAAAAATTAAATGGCTGTAACATGTTGATCTATTCTGTCCTAGTCTACTGGGCTACGTGTCTTGTTTTTTGCTACTACCATGCAGTTTTGTTAACTATGGGTCTGTAGTGTAATTGAGATCAAGTATTGTAATACTTCTGCTATTATTCTGTTAAGAATTAATTTGGATGTTTTTTGAATTGTTGTTTGTTTTTTTTTATTTTTGTTTCCATATGAGTTTTAGAAATTTTTTCCCCTTTTCTGTGTAGAATGCCATTGGAATTTTGAGGGGATTGAGTTGAACCTCAAATCATTCTGACATAACAGTATTGAATTAATCCATGAGCATGGGAATTTCCGTTGATAATCTTCGGTGTTTGGTTAGTGCTTTAAAGTTTTTATTTTAGAGGTCTTTCGTCTCTTTGGTTAGTTTTCTTCTTTTATAAAGACAATGTCTCATGTATTCCAGGCTGGTCTTGAATTCACTGTGTAGCCAAGGAAGCCTTAAACTTTTGATACTGATACCTCATCTCGCAGGTACTTGGATTATAAGTATGGGCTGTCATGTCTGATTTTTTTTGTTGTTGTTGTTGAGAGTTCTTTCTCAGAGAGTTCGGTGTTGGCATATAGAAATGCTATTTTTGTTGTTGTTGAGAGTTCTTTCTCAGAAAGTTCGGTGTTGGCATATAGAAATGCTATTTTTGAAGATTGCTTTTTGTATCCTTTTGCTTTGTTTATCTAGCATAAGGATTTTCTGGTAGGTTCTTTAGGGATCTTTGAACTGTGTGCATGTCATCTGTCCGTAGGAACAATTGGGCTCTTTTTCTGTTTTATCACTTTTATTTTGTTGTTTTGTCTAATGTTCTAGCTGGGACTGAGCATTATTTGAATAAGGGGAGAGAATGGGTGTCCTCGTTTCATCTAGTTTTTAGGAAAAATACTTATTTTTTTCCACTTACTGTAATGTTGGCTGTAGATTTGTCATACATAGTTTTTATTATATTGAGAAATATATCCTTCTACTCCTGCTTTCTTCAGGGCTTTTATTATGAGGTGATATTGAACTTTGTCAGGGTTTTCCCACATCTATTGAGGATCCTGTGCCTTCTGTCTTTATTCTGTGCGTTGTATTGCACTTGTTGGTTTGCATACATTGAATTAGTCACATTCCTGGGATGAAGCCACTTTGGATGTTGTTCTAGTTTGCTTTTCTGTTGCTGTGACAACTACCATGGTATAAAGCAACTTGGAGGAAGGGTTTATTTCACCGGACAGCTCCTGGGCCACGCTCTGGTACTAAGAAAATCGGGACAGGGCCTGGGAGCAGAGCCATGGAGCACAGCGCTCCCTTTGTTCTCAGGGTCGTGTCCGGCTTCCTTTGTGACACAGCTCAGGCCGTCTGCCCGGGGAGGGCATCAGTAGTAACACACGTGCACACATACACTCACACACACACACACACACACACACACACACACACACACACACACACACACACACACACACACACGTTTACAGGCCAGTCTGACGGAGGCGCCCCACACATGTTTACAGGACAGTCTGATGGAGGCAGTTTTCCATGTGAGGTTTCTTTCCAGGTGTGTCTAGTTTGTGTCATGGACACTTGAAACTGTCAGTGATGGATATGTATTCACTTAATGTGTTCTTTAATTTGGTGTGGAGTTTATTTTCAGGGTTTAAATATTTCATCCCATGCTTTCCTGAATTTCAGGGTTGCCACTGAGAGAATTTCACTGAGATAGTGTATTAGTTATTTACTCCATGACCAAAGGCAACTTAAGAAAGACAGAGTTTATTTTGGCTCGTGGTTGCAGAGGGCATGGAGCACATCATAGCGGGGCAGAGGCGTGGCAGTAGGTGAAGTGGAGAAGGGAGCTGGAGTGGGCCAGGGCTGCTACAGTCTCCAGGGACATGCTGCTTGTGGCGTGGCTGTGCCACCCACACCCCCCAGTGCTGCCAGCTGTGAACCCGGGTCAAACCCCTGCAGGTCGTATAGAAATTGGGGTTGGGCAATGTATTATGTTAGTATCTGTGTATCAATTAGAATCAGATGATTTTCTTCCACCACAGTGAGTAAATAAAAGGAAATAAACAGCATCAGTCAGCATTTCTTCCTCAGTGGGTTGTAGCTGGCTCTGCAGGTGGAGAGAGAAATGCTGGTCTCAGGAATCCACAGGGCCAGATGTGTCTGTACTCCTAGCCCTCCAAGAGGCAGAGGCAGCTGATCTCTGTGAGTTTGAGGCCGAGCCAACCAGGACTACACAGGAGGCCTCGATGAAACAACAGAACCATGAGCGTCTGTGTTTGACTCGGTTGTGTGGGAGCTTCCCAGCCTGACACATCCTCACTGTGCTCACCTCCACTGCCGTTACCCTCTTCTCTCCGATGCACGGAGATTGCCCTTTTCACACCGGGATCTCTGTGTTTGGTCGTAGGGAGAAAGGACAGTGTACCCATGTTTGTATTTACATTTGTTGGGAGGTGTTTTCTTCCCAAAGAGACAGAAGCTGCTTTTTCAACATTGTTCCGCTGTCTGGGAACATTTGTTCATCTGTTGGCTGCATTGTGCAGGTTGGGGACTGGTCTCGTGTTCCCATGCTGTTGCTGGACTAGACAGTGGTTAAAGTCTCTGTAGCCAGAGTGTCTGTCCCCATGTAACCATCCCCTGGTCATTCTCCGCAGCCCACTCAGGGTCTTTTCCTCTGATGGCACCTCTGAAGGGTTAGTACATTCCAGGCTGGGCGACAGACTGTGTGACCCAGTGCTAGTTGGCAGCTGTTGCTGGTATTTCTCTCGCGGAGGGTTTTGTGGATCTCACTCTTTGCTTCCTACCGCTTCTTTCCCACCCTGTCACCCATTTCCGCTCTCTGTGTTTCTCATGGTTTTGTTTTCTTCCTCTGACTCTGGTCTCCACTCCCACTTGCCGTCCATGTAGCTGGAAACGACTGAGCGTCTGCCCCTGCCATCCGCCTCCAGAGTCTGGGATTACACGGGAGTCAGTCCCATCATATACAGCCTGAGTCCTAACCTGCCATTTTTGTAGTGATTGACTTAAGGGTTTTATAATAACTAGATGGAGTTGTTGCGGGATCCTGCCTGGGTCCTGTTGCCGCTTTAGCCCCAAATAACACACAAGGCACTATATTAATTATGAAGCTCTTGGCCATTTGTTATTGTTTCTCATTGGCTAGCTGTGACTTAATTATTGACCCATTATCACCAGTATTTATTTTTATAAGGATTTACCTTTCTGAGAACACAGACTTGTGTCCCCTCTTCCCGGGAACCACATGGCAATGGCCCAGTTCACTACATTTCCCAGAATCCTCCTAGACTCCTAGTCCCACCTATCTTGCTTCCCTATCAACCAACAGTGCTTTATTGACATATACACAGAAGGACTTCCCCCATCATGGAGTGTTAAATGCTAACTTTGGTTGCTTAAATTTTATTTTGTATTCTGATTTAAAATGCTCTTTCCACAATTAAAATGTTTCAGAGAGCGATATTTTAAAAACGTGATTATTATGTTTTCTCTATCATGCACAGAGAAAACACTGAAACCATCTTCCCCTGTCTCCCATTACTTTTTTTCTATCAGCAAATTCTGGACTCGAAACAGGCCAGGTGATAAAATGCGAGATCGATATAACCTGAACCTCTTACCTGGCATGTCTGAAGACGGAGTAGAGTATGGTAAGATCTGCATATTTGTCCTCCGAAGACTTGTGATATTCCATTGTAACTATTAAGTATTAAGAGGTTCGTACAAAACTAATTTGGGGCAAAGGATGTAACTGAGTGATCCAGTATTTACCTAGCATGCTTGATGCTCCGTTCTCAATCCTCACACCAAATAAACCAACCAACCAACCAAATAGTTTAAATCTCCCTGTGTCTGCCTTCCAGTCGTTGGGATTAAAGATTTGTGTCAGCTCACCCAACTTTAGTTTAATTTTATAATTTATTGAGTTGTAACTCACCAGGAATATCACCTGCTTCTTTTGTTTGTTTGGAGACATGGTCTGACTCTATTCCTGATTAACTTAACTTGCTATTGATATATAGTTTTGAACTCATAGAGATCTGTCTGCCTCTGTCTTGTGAATACAGTGATTAAGCCATGTGCTACTGTACCCAGCGATACTATGCATCTTTATAAAGCATCCTTTGTAGGGACTACTGTGAAACTATCTGTTGATGATGGCTGTATTGTTTGTAGATGACTTGGGACCTAAACTATCTGTTGATGATGGGTGTATTGTTTGTAGATGACTTGGAGCCTAATAGCCTGGCAGTGATCCCAGGGATGGGAATCCCAGAACAACTGAAATTAGCTATGGAGCAAGAACAGATGGGTAAGGGCAGTTATGTTTATCCATTTAATTTTTATAAGTTTTTGTAGACCTCTGTCTTATTTTCATGGTAAATTAATTTGTTAATAAATGGTGTTAAAATGTTCACATGGCCTATGTTGAGAATTGCGAATAAAAATGATTCAAAATATGTAATGTTTAAAAATTATGCTTCCAATAATTTGTTCATTTACTGAGTTGCCACATTGTTTCGTTTAAAGGACTAACTAGTTCCTTCTGTGGTTTCAGGAAAAGATGAATCGAATGAAATTGAAATGACAATTCCAGGCTTGGATTGGGGAATGGAGGAAGTAATGCAAAAGGACCAGAAAAAAGTCCCTCAGAAGAAGGTCCCTTATGCGAAGCCCATCCCTGCTCAGTTCCAGCAGGTGAGCTGCTCGCAGTGCCCTCGTGCGTGCTAAGAGCCTGTGGCGGCTTCCTGGAACTCACAGAGATCCGCCTGCCTCTGTCCCAAGTGCTAGGGTTAAAGGCGTGCGCCACCACCGCCCAGCAGTAATTTCCCATTACTAATGCACCTGCCCCACCCTATTCTTACGTCACAAAGAATTGGCTTTAGAAGTGAAAACATTTCAGCCTTGTATATTGATGATATTAGTGAATTTTTTTCAACCTATTATAATTTTCATGCTTGTTTTTAATTTAATTTTTTCTTTTTCGGAAGGCCTGGATGCAAAATAAAGTTCCAATTCCTGCTCCAAATGAGGTCCTGAATGACAGAAAAGAGGACATCAAATTGGAAGAGAAGAAAAAAACACAAGCAGAGATTGAGCAAGAAATGGCCACATTGCAGTATACTAACCCACAGCTTTTAGAGGTGTGTGAGCCAGGAAAGTAGAAATAGCATCTTCTGTTGATATCCTTTCTATCCTCTTTATTGTTTTTAAATGATGCTTTCCTCGTGCGTGTGTGTGTGTGTGTGTGTGTGTGTGTGTGTGTGTGTGTGTGTGTGTGTGTACGTGTACGTATGTATGTGCCGTGGTATACATGAGGATATCAGAAGGCAATACAACAGTCTTACTTGAGAGTTCTAGCTTATTTGTTCAGCACACTAATTTTTTTTTTCTTCTCCTTTCCAGCAACTTAAAATTGAAAGGCTTGCACAGAAACAGGCTGATCAGATCCAGCCACCACCGTCGTCTGGTACCCCTCTCCTCGGGCCTCAGCCCTTCTCGGGACAGGGTCCAGTACCTCAGATCCCTCAAGGCTTCCCGCAGCCTCACCCATCCCAGCAGATGCCATTGGTGGCTCAGATGGGGCCTCCAGGTCCTCAGGGCCAGTTCAGAGCCCCTGGGCCCCAGGGACAGATGGGACCGCAGGGCCCTCCATTGCATCAAGGAGGTGGGGGGCCGCAAGGGTTCATGGGACCACAAGGACCCCAGGGCCCTCCCCAGGGACTGCCACGGCCGCAGGACATGCATGGTCCCCAAGGAATGCAGAGGCACCCTGGACCTCATGGCCCTTTGGGTCCCCAAGGACCACCTGGACCTCAAGGTAGCTCTGGTCCTCAAGGTCACATGGGCCCTCAGGGACCACCTGGACCACAGGGTCACATTGGCCCCCAAGGTCCACCTGCTCCTCAGGGCCACATGGGCCCACAGGGGCCTCCTGGTACTCAAGGAATGCAGGGACCGCCTGGTCCCAGGGGAATGCAAGGACCTCCTCATCCTCATGGGATACAGGGTGGGCCAGGGTCTCAAGGCATCCAAGGTCCAGTGTCTCAGGGACCTCTGATGGGACTGAATCCAAGAGGAATACAGGGGCCTCCAGGACCTCGGGAGAATCAGGGTCCTGCTCCTCAAGGGATAATGATTGGCCACCCGCCTCAAGAGCTGAGAGGGCCTCATCCTCCAAGTGGATTGCTGGGGCATGGCCCTCAGGAGATGCGGGGGCCTCAGGAGATGCGGGGCATGCAGGGGCCTCCACCACAGGGATCCATGTTGGGCCCTCCCCAGGAACTGCGAGGGCCCTCAGGTTCACAAGGGCAGCAAGGGCCACCCCAGGGCTCTTTGGGACCTCCACCCCAGGGTGGCATGCAAGGACCCCCTGGACCTCAGGGACAGCAGAACCCAGCAAGAGGGCCACATCCATCTCAAGGGCCAATGCCATTCCAGCAGCAGAAAACACCTCTGCTAGGTGACGGCCCCCGGGCCCCCTTCAATCAGGTATTGCTTCCTCCAGCTTGTGTGCGTTAACACGGGAGAGTGGACTCTGCACTGTGCCGGGCTGACCAGGGTTCAGGGCACGTACGGCTGGGCCCAGCGCCTCCGGCAGTGTCTGCAGTGGCTTGCAGCAGTGGCGGCCTGGCTGCAAGAACGTGGTGACAGCAAGATGAAGAGCTAGTTGCGCCGTCACTAGTGTTTCAGAGATTCTTCCAGAACAGATCAGCTGCCAATGTGATACAGTCTACTTGTGCCCAGCTCTAGAGAGTTGTGGCTCTTAGGAGGGAGTGTGCTAGGTTCTGGACAGTTCCACAGCTGTCTGATTCTCTTATGTACTTTCTAGCCTGATTATTCCATGAGCCTGCAAGTACAGCCCACCTTCAACATTTCTGTCCACTTCATTTAGAATTTTCAGATTACATTTACTTATTCTATATGTGTGTGTGTGCACATGCTCACATGCCACAGCAAGCGTGTGGAGATCAGAGGACTGTTTGTAGAGATGGCTTCTCCTACCGTTGGGGCCTCAGGACTAATTCAGGTGGTTATGCGTGGTAGCAGGTACCTCTCATCCGCCAGTTTTCATTGTGCTTATTTATAGCTTTTTTACTCTGTGTGGTACATATACTGTTCTAAGATGGCATGGGGGTGTTTAAGGATACTGTAAACTATCTACCTCACTGTTTTCATTTCAGTGGATGCATTTTTAGAAAAACTAATTCCAGACCAGAGTACTCAAAAATAATGACCTCATACATGAAATTCTGTTCAAGCTGTTTTCGCCTGTCATAGAGAATTACTTTTAGGGTCATGAAGATGTAGCTCATTTGACAGAATGCTTTGCTAGCATATGATATGTCCTGGATTCAGTGTCTGTTACTGCATAAAAGTAGGCATGGGGATGCATGTTGGCCGGAGACAAAAGGGTTTGGAGGTAGGGGTATGTGCGTGTTATTGATTCTCTCTCTCTCTCTCTCTCTCTCTCTCTCTCTCTCTCTCTCTCTCTCTCTCTCTCTCTCTCTCTCTCTCTCTCTCTCTCTCTCTCCCTCTCTCCCTCTCTCCCTCTCTCCCTCTCTCCCTCTCTCCCTCTCTCCCTCTCTCCCTCTCTCCCTCTCTCCCTCCCCCCAGGCTGGCTTTGAGCTCTTAGTCCTTCTGCCTCAGCCTCTGGAGTTCTGAGTTTATGGTCCATATCTAGTGACCATTTTAAGTCATTAATTTTAGTAGGTGGGACATAATTGCAATGGTGCGTTTGTCCTGAGATCCAGTTCAGTTGAACAGACTTATCCCATACAAAGGCCAGTCAGTCTCGTGCAAGTACACCTTTCCGCGTCCATGCATGCATATATCGCACACGCACACACAGCTCTGGAGAGATGGCTCAGTGGTTAACAACACTTGTTGCTCTTGCAGAGGGCTCAAGTGTGATTACAAGTATCCACAGGATGCTCACAGCCATCTGTCCCTCCAGTTCCAGAGGACCCGACGTCCTCTTCTCGTCTCTGTGGGTGCTGGGTACACATGTCGTCCACTTCCATAATACACTCAGGCTAGACAATCGCATATGATTGGCACCCGTCTGCAGCCCCATCCCAGTACAGCTGCTAGGTGTGGGATGGAGACGAGACCTGCTCGTGCAGTAACAGAAACGAGAGCTGTTGCCCCAGCACGGTGGAAAGGACACCAGCTGCTGGGAGCTGTCCTCCTGCCTCCACACACAGCACTAAATACATAGCAACAAAGAACTCCGTCCTGCTGTAGCTTTGAGACAGTTGGTGCAGTGTCGACATGGCGTTAAAGCTGCCTACCTGGGTGAGGCCAGGCCTCTGCAAGAGCTGCACTGTGCAGCTCCCTCTGAAGTGCCTGCTGGACATTACAAGAAGAGATCGGGCTTTAACCGGCACTTGTCAGGAGGTTTAAAATACCTCTTTCTTTGACTGTGCCGAGAAATAACTCCTTCCCCAGTTTAGAGCTGTGTGTGGGTATATTCCTGTGTTCTGTGTGAGTACAGGTGTGTGTGTGTATATTCCTGTGTTCTGTGTGAGTACAGGTGTGTGGGTATATTCCTGTGTTCTGTGTGAGTACAGGTGTGTGGGTATATTCCTGTGTTCTGTGTGAGTACAGGTGTGTGGGTATATTCCTGTGTTCTGTGTGAGTACAGGTGTGTGGGTATATTCCTGTGTTCTGTGTGAGTACAGGTGTGTGGGTATATCCTGTGTTCTGTGTGAGTACAGGTGTGTGGGTATATTCCTGTGTTCTGTGTGAGTACAGGTGTGTGGGTATATTCCTGTGTTCTGTGTGAGTACAGGTGTGTGGGTATATTCCTGTGTTCTGTGTGAGTACAGGTGTGTGGGTATATTCCTGTGTTCTGTGTGAGTACAGGTGTGTGTGTGTGTATTCCTGTGTTCTGTGTGAGTACAGGTGTGTGGGTATATTCCTGTGTTCTGTGCGAGTACAGGTGTGTGGGTATATTCCTGTGTTCTGTGTGAGTACAGGTGTGTGGGTATATTCCTGTGTTCTGTGTGAGTACAGGTGTGTGGGTATATCCTGTGTTCTGTGTGAGTACAGGTGTGTGGGTATATTCCTGTGTTCTGTGTGAGTACAGGTGTGTGGGTATATTCCTGTGTTCTGTGTGAGTACAGGTGTGTGTGGGTATATCCTGTGTTCTGTGTGAGTACAGGTGTGTGGGTATATTCCTGTGTTCTGTGTGAGTACAGGTGTGTGGGTATATTCCTGTGTTCTGTGTGAGTACAGGTGTGTGGGTATATTCCTGTGTTCTGTGTGAGTACAGGTGTGTGGGTATATTCCTGTGTTCTGTGTGAGTACAGGTGTGTGGGTATATCCTGTGTTCTGTGTGAGTACAGGTGTGTGGGTATATTCCTGTGTTCTGTGTGAGTACAGGTGTGTGGGTATATTCCTGTGTTCTGTGTGAGTACAGGTGTGTGGGTATATTCCTGTGTTCTGTGTGAGTACAGGTGTGTGGGTATATTCCTGTGTTCTGTGTGAGTACAGGTGTGTGTGTGGCACCTTGTTGGGCTCAGGGCGTCCGTTGCTGCATCCTGGCCCTTGAGTGGCTGGGCACTCTCCATGCCCGCCTGCGTCACACCATGGAGTACACTGGGGTTCCAGACTTGGACCGTGGTACCTGGCATTCTGTGGGTGCTGGGGACTCAAACTCCAACCAGTTTTCACGCTTGCGGGGCGCTTTACCTGTCAAGCCTCTTCGCAGCCCACTTTAGGGGAATTTTGTTTTAATGTCACTAGGTAAATACTCAGTTGTAGCCACTTGGGGCAGCTCATCACATGCTACGGTTGTTATTCGTGCAGCGCCTGTCTGTGGTCTCATGCCTGTCTTTAACTGTTTCACTTCAGGAAGGACAGAGTGCCGGCCCGCCCCCCTTGATACCAGGCCTGGGGCAGCAGGGGACACAAGGCCGCATCCCTCCTCTGAACCCTGGGCAAGGACCTGGCCCTAACAAAGGTAAATATATGCTTGCCTGGGGAAGAGTTCGTGTCCCACCATGGTTGTGTGCGCTGTACAGGAAATAGCTTTATTGGTAACTGATAATACAGCCATCTCAGGTTATAGCTTGTTCTGTCTGTTGTTATCATAGGTAATGCTTCCTCGGTCAGTGATGTTGGCCAGAGACTGCTACCTGGCATTGTGTCTGCGCCTCAGGCCAGCGCAGCCCACGCGGGGATGGGAAGTGGGCCTTTGCCTGTGGGATGCAGGTCCATGTGTCCGGTCTCCCAAAGAGCACACTGCCTCTGCTTTAGGCTCCTTGATGGGGTAGAGGCTGCAGGATATGAATGGTGTCCTTATCATTTGCACTCCCCTTTGCCCCATTGCTTCCATTAACTGCATCCATGGTTAGAAACCATTTGAAAAGAAGAGAGCAATACTGACCTTATGAAAAGCAAAGGTGAGCTCTGTTGAGCATTGGGCCCTTGCTCCCAGCTGGGCAGTGTTGGAGTAAAGGCTGAAGACTGGCAGGGTATTGCCACGGAAGACCTTGGGGACTGAGGACAGGAGTGGGCTGGAGTGGAGCAATGCCACTCAGGAAGGACAGGACACCAGCTCGAGGGCCACTGTGTGGTACACGTCCTCATCTGCAGTGATAGCCCTGGGAGTTTAAGCTCAGCTCTGAATTTGTGTGAGATCTAGAGGTAGGAAAGGGCGGGGATTCGGAGAGCGTATGCTTCCGTCCCTGCTGCACAGACTGGTAGCAGTAGATACAAGAAGGCTTGGCAAGAGGGAAAGGAGAGCTCTCTGAGGCCGGGGCCCTGGGGAAGGGCGCTGGTGCCCACCAGGTACTCCGTTAATGAGTGAGATGCCTGTCTGCCACCCCTGCGCCGTCTCCACTTGTTCCTGCTCGTCTTGCTCGCCTCTCTCCCCCTCTCCCTCTCGCCCTCCTCCTCCCCTCCTGCCCCGCTGCCTTCCCTCCCCTCTCTCTCCTAGGGACCAGAGGGAGAAGGGAGAGACATACAAGTGGCCTACCATGCCCTCCTGGATTAGTTGCCACCACCACAACATCACCGTGTGTAGTGGTAGGTTTCTTTCCTTGAAAGAAAGTTGAGAGGCTGCTTTTAAACAGAGATGGTGAGATGAGTATTCGTAATTAAGTCCAGGTGGAACACATGTCACATTCTCTGGTCAGTTGTCATCCATAGCTGAAGCTCAGACAACCTGAAGTTGGAGAAGCAACTGTCTTAGTCAGGGTTCTCATACAGCCTAGGACCACCAGCTCAGGTGACAGCGACCTGGGTCCTCTCATGTCAGTCACGAGCCAATCGGCACAGGTCAGTCTCGTAGAGCGTTTTCTCAGTGAGAGCCCCTCTTTCAAAGTGACTGTAGCCTGTGTCAAGTTGACAGCACTCACGAGCACAGCTGCAGCAACAGCAAGTATTGAGTGCTTGTCTATCAGAAAGGACAGGTGAGCTCACGTGCAGAGGCTTTTCATTTTAATCTGCCATTTCCAAGTCTCAATCCATGCTGAGTGGAGAGGAGTTGAAATGGCTGGGGTGGGGTTGGAGGCAGAAATGTTGACTGCTACAGGAGAGTTGTTACCTCATTGACAAGAAACAGCAGCAAAAGGCATGAGCTTGGAAGTCTCGAATGAAGTTCCTGTCTGCAAAAATGCTATTAAGAGCATATTTGAGGCACATCATTCCCAGTATGAGCAAAATAAGGTGTAAATACAAACCCCAAAGTGGGAGGCCAGCCAGGCTCCCTTGTCCCTAAACAGTTGTGAGAGCAGTCCGTGTTCTGTGCGCATTATGGAAGAATGTGTTAACATTCCTAAAACGCAGTGTGGCATAAAGCTGAGCAGGCCAGGGGTAAGGAGTGGACAGTGGGTGACAGCAGTGTGCTGGTGCCTGTGATGGCTTTGTGTCATTTACACGGGCAGAGAGCGTGTGTGTGTGTGTGTGTGTGTGTGTGTGTGTGTGAAATTTATATTTAGTTTTGAGACAGGATCTCACTATATATCCCTGGCTGGCCGAAGCTCACTCTGTCTGGTCTCAAACTCCAATGCATTCACCTTTGCCTCTCAAGTGTTAGGATTAAAGGCATGTGCCACTACACCCTGGCTGAGGTGAGTTCTTGATAGCATGGCCTCCTAGCTTTCAGCTTCCCAGCCTGCAGCCTGACTTTCCTCTGTTGTGACTCTTGGGTATCAAACAGGGACCCTGATGAAGTCACAGGAACAACAGGGACAGGGTAGGAAAGGACGTTCTCATGCCAAATGGCCGCAAAGTGGACATTCCATAGAGATTAGTGACTGTCTGTAGGTCAGGTTCCCTAGCTGAAAGGTCACCCCACTATGTGATGCTTTGGGAAGCTTGTGTTCTAAGTATACTGAGAACTCGGGAGGAAAGCATTGTAGGGCAGAGCACATCTAAGATTGGCGGGTATTGTAGAGCAGGCACATGGAAGCCGTAGTAACAGTCAGCTTTGTTTCTTACAGGAGACTCCCGAGGCCCTCCCAACCATCACCTGGGCCCCATGTCAGAGAGGCGGCACGAGCAGAGCGGTGGCCCCGAGCACGGACCCGAGAGGGGGCCTTTCCGGGGTGGCCAGGACTGCAGGGGCCCGCCCGACAGGCGTGGCTCTCACCCTGACTTCCCTGACGACTTCAGCAGACCAGATGACTTCCACCCCGACAAGCGCTTTGGCCACCGGTTAAGGGAATTCGAGGGGCGAGGAGGACCCTTACCACAAGAGGAGAAGTGGAGGCGAGGGGGCCCTGGACCCCCCTTCCCACCCGACCACAGGGAGTTCAGCGAGGGGGACGGCCGTGGGGCAGCCCGAGGCCCTCCAGGGGCGTGGGAAGGCCGCAGACCTGGAGACGAACGCTTCTCCCGGGATCCGGATGACCCACGCTTTCGAGGGCGCAGAGAAGAAAGGTAGGGAAGTGTATTCTGTGGGTTCTCTGTGTTTTTCCTGTCCTCACGACAAAGATATTTAGCCCTATGTTCTGTGTGGTTAGCATTTAGGCTTTTTTTAATGGTGGAAAAGTATATATTTGGAATTAGCCAAGTGGACTGTTTACATGATCCCAGTTTTGTTGGCAACACCCAGGGCAGCAGCATCAGGAGCCCACCAAACATACGCTTTCTTCTGTCTGCCAGGCCTTATGAGGGTGTTGACTTTAGCCACGGTGATGTCGTTTATTTAACTATTTATTTATTTTTGTTTGGTTGGTTTTTGTCTTTTTTTTCTTTTCGAGACAGGGTTTCTTTTGTTTTTTTTTCTTTCTTTCTTTCTTTCTTTGGTTTTCTGAGACACGGTTTCTCTGTATTGTTTTGGAGGCTGTCCTGGAACTCGCTCTGTAGACCAGGCTGGCCTCAAACTCCCAGAGATCCGCCTACCTCCGCCTCCCGAGTGCTGGATTTAAAGGCGTGCGCCACCACAGCCATGTTGGTGTCATGGTTTCTTCACAGCCTGTGCGATCTTGTGCTCGTTGGCCCTGACGTCCACCATGAGCACAAATGTGTTGTCTTCTGTCTTATTCATGACTGACTCGGTGGCCCGGGGATTGGATTATGGCAGAGTGGTCAAGCTTGTTTCTCCTGGGCGTGCTCTTTTGAGGGTGTTTGGGCTGCATCTGGAGCTGCAGGGTCTTGGGCCCCCACGAGGTGGGTGATGTGGATCTTTTTGTGGCTGTGGACGCCTTTCAGCACTGCCTTCGTGGCTCTCAAGGCCTTCGCTTTGGCTACGGCTTTGGGAGGGGCAGGGGCTTCCTTCTTCGCTTTCAGCGCCATCTTAGTGAAAAGCTAGACTTTTTTTAAAATTTTGCTTTGTTTGTTCGTTCGTTCGTTCGTTCGTTCGTTCGTTCGTTCGTTCGTTCGTTCATTCATTCATGTAGTTATAGTCCTCCATGAGGGCACTGGGTATCGAACATAGGTCCTCTGGAAGACAGCCAGTGCTTTTAACCACTGAACCATATCTCCAGCCCCTTAAAAGATTTGTTTGTTTGTTTGTTTATTGTGTATACAACATTCTGCTTGAATGTCTGTCTGCACACCAGAAGAGGGCGCCTGATCTCTTTGTAGATGGTTGTGAGCCACCATGTGGTTGCTGAGAATTGAACTCAAGACTTCTGGAAGAGCAGCCAGTGATTGATTGAGTGAGTGAGTGAGTGATTTAGGTTTTTTGAGACAGGTTTTGTCTGTATAGCTCTGGCTGTCCTGGAACTTGCTCTGTAGACCAGACTGGCCTCTGCCTTCCAAGTGCTGGGATTAAAAGTATGTACCGCCATGCCTGGTAGTATCGTATTATTTAGGAAATGACATTAAGCAAAAATCGGTATGAAGTGTTCAGTACAGGAGTGGAGAGGTAGCTCAGTGGGTAAAAGAACTTTTCGTGCAAGCTCTACACCCCGAGTTCATGTAAGTGAGCAGCACATGTGGTGAGTGGACATCTGTAGTCCAGTGCCGTGCAGTATGGGCATAGACACGGGAGGCTTTCCTAGAAACTTCGGGCGGCTGACCCGTAATGTGCAGAGGGGCAGAAATGACAGGAGAGACCCTGCCTGAGCAAGGTGGAAAGTTACTCTTTGACCTCCACGCACACATACAAACACACACGCAGGCACACACTGTGACATGCTATATCTACATTCATATGCTCACATACTTTAAACAAAAAAGTAAGTTCTTGCTTTGTATCCTGGGTTGGCCCTGAATTAATAATTCTGGGATCACAGGCATGTGATACTACACCTATCTTCAAAATCAAAAAAATACATTTATTAACATTTCTTTATTCTTATTTTGTGTGGGTATATTATTCTGTGTTGGAGTTACAGGCATTGTGCACTGCCTGATGTGGATGCTGGCATCTGATGAGGTTGTCAGAACAGAGTGCACACTGACCTCCTAGCCATCTCTTCAGCCCTGTTTTTTATCTGTGTGTGTGTGTGTGCGCGCGCACGCGCGCGCGCGCGTGTGTGCGAGTGTGTGTGTGTGTGGTGTGTGTGTGTGTCTGTGTGTGTGTGTGTGCGCGCGCGCGTGTGCATGTGTGCGTGCATGTGTACACTCTGGTCTTACTCTATAGACCAGGCTGGCCTGGAACTCACAGAGATCCTCCTGCCTCTGCCTCCTGAGTGGTGGGATTGAAGGTGTGCACCACCACTGCCGGTGTGAGGGTGTTTGGGGTGGGCAGTGGCTCTTTGTTCTGTTTTTCTTCCTAATTTCATTATCCTGCACTACCTTCATATCTTCCTAAAACCCTGCTCACTTACCACTTAAGTATTAGAACTTCAGCATAGGATCTTGGGGGACGCAAGCAGTCCATAACAGTAGGTGTTATGTAATAAAGGCAAAGAAGATTTGTACCTGGGGTATTGTCACAGTGGAAGCTTGGACACAGGTAGGAACATGCTGTGTTTCAGGAACAGCATTCCTGTCAAGGCTGCCCTGGCCCAGTCATGCCTCTTGCAATTCTAGTCTGATCCAGGTCTGTTGTGCTTACAGCAAAGATGGCTTTGGTCATGTCACCTAGGGACAAAGGTAATTAAAAGGGAGCTACAGGAGAAAACATACAAACTGGACCATGCTTGGTATCTTAGTGTTCTATTGCTGTGAAGAGAAATCATGACCAACACAGCTCTTTAACTGGGGGCTTCGTCGATTTCAGAGGGTGAGTCTGTGATCGTCATGGCAGAGTAGAATTGCCAAGCAGACTGGCATGACACTGGAGCAATAACTGAGAGAGAGAGAGACAGAGACAGAGAGAGTCTGGGTCCGTGTGGACTTTGAAAGAGGAAGTGCCTGCTCTAACAAGGCCACACCTCTTTATCCTTATGGAATAGCCCCACTAACTGGAAACGAAGCACTAAAACCTGAGCCTGAGCCAGGTGGTGGTGGCACACACCTTTAATCCAGCACTTGGGAGGCAGAGGCGGGTGGACCTCTGTGAGTTCCAGGCCAGTCTGTCCACAAGAGTGAGTTCCAGGACAGCCTCCAAAACAATACAGAGAAACCCTGTCTCAAAAAACCAAAACCAAAACAAAACAAAAAAAGTGAGCCTGTGGAGGCCATGTTCTGGAGAGTACGTGCTGGGCAAATACAGAGTACATGTGTGCAAACAAGTCATGGTCAGCGTCCCTTTCCGTCTGTGTGTGTGAAAATGCTCATCATGAAAGCATAGCCGATCCGGTGTAGTGAAAGTAAAAAATCACCTGAATGACAAGTTCTAGTGTAATGGTTGGTGAGAAAGAAATGAGACAAAATAATACAACTGTCCTATAAGCGTAAGTAGCCCACATTCTGCTCTGTAGTTGCCTTCCTGTCTCTTTAGACTAATGTTAGTAATGTAAGTGAAACTAAAAAGACCATGTCATGTTTTTCTCTCATTTACATTCTGTATTAAAGTTTCCTGTTACATTTCTTCATACTCACAAGTAATGCATTCCAGAAGGTGGACATTCTGTTTTTGTTTTCAGCTTTAGAAGAGGAGCTCCCCCAAGACATGAAGGCCGTGCTCCTCCAAGAGGAAGGGACAACTTTCCTGGACCTGATGACTTTGGTCCAGAAGAGATTTTTGATGCTTCTGATGAAGCATCCCGAGGACGAGATCTCAGAGGGCGAGGCCGAGCCACGCCACGAGGTGAGCAGTTGAGAATTGCTGGCCGGAGGGACAGCAGGCGTGAGCACAGCTGGGCAGCCTGTGAGCACAGTTTGTTTGCCCTTCTGTGTAGGGGGATCCAGGAAATGCCTACTCCCCACTCCTGACGAGTTCCCTCGCTTCGAAGGAGGACGGAAGCCAGACTCCTGGGATGGAAACCGAGAGCCTGGTAAGGAAGGAGACACCCTTGGGGTTTGCTTCACAGGGTAGGGCCCATCTCCAGGTCCATCTTCTCTAGTGTGACTCCATGGAGGCTGGCTGTCTTGCTGTCTGTCTGCTCAGGGTTGTATCTCACCGGGGTGTAATGCAGAAACGGGAGAATCCAGCTTTTTCTTCCTTAAGTAAGACAGAAAAGGGACTTGTGTTAAGTATAAAACAACACACTCGGGTTAGGGAGCTGTCCTGGTAATGTACTTGGTGGCTGCTTTAGGTGTAGCGTTGGGCCTGTCTCCTAAGGCGTGGGGCCTGAGGTAGTGGCACACACCTTTAACCCCCCCCCCCCCCCACTTGGGAAGCAGAGGCAAGTGAATCTCCCTTGAGTTTGAGGCCAGTCTGGTCTACATAGCAAGTTCTAGGCCAGTTAGGGCTACATAGTAAGATCCTGGCTTTGAAAAGAAAATCCAAAGAATGGAGACCTGAGGAAGACACTATATATTGACCTCTGGCTTCTAGACATGCCAGCACAAATAATACCACTCTTGAGTAAATTGTCATCTGTTTGGAAAGTAAGGCTAAAAGAATAAAGATTTTCTTCATCTTAATTTATCATATCATAAAAATTAGTAGATATACTTTGCTGTTACTGTTTGGTTTTTGTTTTTCAAAATAGAGTTTCTCTGTGTAGCCCTGGCTGTCATGGAACTCACTCTGTAGATCATGCTGGCCAGAGATCAGCCTGCCTCTGCCTCCTGAGCGCTGGGATTAAAGGTGTGGGCCACCATGTCCAGCTGAGTAGGTTTTTTGTTGTTGTTGTTGGTGGTGGTGGTGGTGGACTTTTTGGTTGTATGTGTATATATGTGAGCTATATGCATGTGTGTATATGTATGTTCACGTGTGTGGGTGTACTTATGTGCAGGTGGGCATGCTTGTGTCTGCATGCGTAGAAGTCAGAAGCCAGCTTTCCTTTGGTGTCTGTCCATCTTATATACTGAGGTGGGTTTCTCGTTTGAGTCAGGAGCCTGCTGGTCGGGCTAGTCTAGCTAGCCCCCTTCCCTGGGATCTGATGCCCATCTGGCTTTTATGTAGGGCTGGTATCTGAGCACTAGTCTTTTTTTTTTTTTTTGGTTTTTCGAGACAGGGTTTCTCTGTGGCTTTGGACGCTGTCCTGGAACTCGCTTGGTAGTCCAGGCTGGTCTCAAACTCAGAGATCCGCCTGCCTCTGCCTCCCGAGTGCTGGGATTAAAGGCGTGCGCCACCAACACCCGGCTGAACACTAGTCCTTATGCTGGCACAGCAAACACTTTTCCCAGTGGGCCAGCTCCCTCGCCTCCCTCAGTAATCTTAAAGACAGTGGTGACAAGCCGAGTCCTGCCTCCTCTGATTTCAGGAGTTCCTTTCCTTCACTCCATGGTGTGACTCAACCTGCTCTGTTCTCAGCTTGCTCTAAGTGGCATCACTTCCGGTGACTCTGGGCTTCACTGATTGACTGTGGTGATCGTGTCAGATCCTTAAAAGCATGGACCTTTGGTTCTCATTTCAGGACCCGGTCATGAACATTTTCGTGATGCCCCCCGCCCTGATCATCCCCCTCATGATGGCCATTCACCAGCTAGCAGAGAGCGCTCCTCTTCTCTCCAAGGCATGGACATGGCATCCCTACCACCCCGGAAGCGCCCCTGGCATGATGGGTCAGGCTCTTCTGAACACAGAGAGATGGAGGCCCAAGGAGGCCCCTCAGAGGACCGAGGTAGCAAAGGTAAGAGCAATGCAGCCCCACCCAGAGCTGCAAGGGTCTGTGGCAAATGTCCCGAGTCCCCATAGCAGCCCCTGCTGTGCCTCTGATCCTAGCTTGGGCAGAGGATAACGCCGACACTTAGTGTGCGTGTGGTTTGCTGCCACAGCTGGAGGGCGCTGCAGACTTGACCCAGCATCCTTTTGACCGCTCCCAGGAGCTCCTTGTGGGGGCTTCTACTCCACTCCTGACTATTCCTTACTTCCTTAGCTGGCCCCCTGGCAATTGTGTCCTCTACCAGTGACTCCTGTGAGCCCTCAAAGGAGTCCTCTCAGGGGAGAGTTTTCTTCTCCAAGGTTCTGTACCATGCTGGAGACCTGGGCCCAGGAGGGAGGTCAGCGGCGCTTTAACCAGGAGTACCGCCAGTCACTGCGACTTTCTGGCCTTAGGCTGGGCCGGCAGGGGCCTGTGCAGTGCGCTTTGGAAAGGAAGCTGCTGGATTCCCCACCTTATTCACATGTCACCTCTGTAGTCTTTCCAGAACGATCTACCCAGTATATCTCCCAGTCTAGCTACGTGCAGCACTGTTCAGTATCCTGTGGTCCTAGATGAATTTGTGGGCAGTCAGGACGCCCTGGCTAAGGACGTGACTAGCATGACAGCTACATACTAGATGACAACGCTGCTCAGGCAACTGTAGGTTGACCTAACATGCTTTGCATGATAAGAAGCCAAGCTTATTGCTTGGTGAGTTCCCCTAACATCTTCATACATCAGGTTAACTTCCATTCAAACGTTTCAGACAAAATAGAGTTGGTGGTGATGTTGGAAGAACATGCTGTAGGAGATGAACCAATGCCATCATTTCAGGAGAAAATGTTCTGTTTGTGTATTCATTTATTTTGCAGTGCTGGGAATTACACACAGGATCTTGGCATTCAGCAGGCAAAGAAAAACGATTAAAAATTGTATTTTTTCTTTGTAATTTATAGTACAGTCTAGAACAGTACATTTATGCCAGCTCATCCCAGACCCAGTCTCCTCACGGTCTTTTCCTAAACTTAAATGTATCATCTTGTTTGTATAACTTGCGTTCAGTCAACACTGCATGTGGGCCTGGGTTTGGGGTGCCATCCACTGAGCATGAGCAGCTATCATGGAGCACCAATGAAAAAAACCAACTTTCTCGCCCCAAGCAGCGTCTCCTACATTTTTAAACTGTATTTGCTTCATATGTTTGTATGTGGGTAGCCTCGTGCACACGGGGGGGGGGGGGGAGGGCGTTAGAGGACAGTTTGCAGACTCGGTCCTCTCCTGTCGTGTTCTGGGCGTGGACTCGGGCCTCTCCTGTCGAGTTCTGGGCATGGACTGGGATTGCTAAATTTGACAGCAGGCACCTATTCCTGCTGAGCCATATCATGGGCCTAAGGTTTTTTTGGTTTGTTTGTTTTTAAAGATTTTACTTAGAGCTAAACGTTAGTAAATGTTAAGTCAGAAAGCAAGTCAAAGTTAGTATTATCTCTGACAGCCAGTTTATTTTTGTCCCTTGAGAATACTTTACATCACAAGCACGTGAGAGGGACATAGTGCCATATGTCACAGAGTGTGCACAGACCTCACGTATGTCTGCAGCAGCCTATGTGTCTTAGTTGCTTCTAAAGTTAGCCTGTGCTTTTGAAATCTTCCTTAAAATACTCAGGTAGCAAGCCTGGTCCAGTGTGCTGTAGTCTTCGGGGGAGTCTTAGTGCTTGGCTAGCTTCCCGCCTTCTCTGCAACAGCCCTGGGATGGATAGACACCGAGGCTGAGTCCATGAGCCAGGGTGGAGGACAGGAAGGGACGGAGGAACCCACTTCAGTGCTCTGAAAGCCGCTGTGTCTCCTTAGCGCCCCCCAGTGGTCCTGTCGTCAGGGAGTGAGGCTGCAGCACGGAATCAGGGAGAAGCAGCCGCTGTGATACAGAGTGTCATGTCTTGAATTCTGTTTTGTTTCAGGCCGAGCAGGCCCAGGACCTTCCCAGAGAGTGCCAAAATCCGGGCGCTCCAGTTCTTTGGATGGAGACCATCATGATGGATACCACAGAGACGAACCTTTTGGTGGCCCTCCAGGCAGCAGCTCATCCTCTCGAGGGGGCCGCAGTGGCAGTAACTGGGGTAGAGGGAGTAACATGAACTCTGGCCCTCCCAGGCGGGGCACGTCAAGGGGTGGAGGGAGGGGCCGGTAGAAGTCGGCTGAGGAGCCCCTGGCCTCTCTGGATAGTATTTAACAAGTTCTTGTGGACTTACCAAGAGAAGCGAAAAGAAGCCTTTACCACTGAGCCCTGAGCTCTTCTGGGGCAGCTGAGTTCTGGGAGCCCAATGAGGTTTCAAGATGAAGAGACTGCCGCCACTACCCAGGGTAGTTGGCCCTGTTCTGTCTTGTCCACCCTCGTTGCCCTAACTCTCCCATGTTGTTTGTGAGGATAAAAGCTGGAATCTTTTTTTTTTTAAGTGTCATAAGAAGTGGAGCTCCTCCACATAGTTGAGTTCATGTCCAATTGGAAATTTATTTCTATATGTACAGTTTGTCAGAGAAAAAAACCCTTGTTTTGTATGAATACAGAATGTGATTTACTCAAGAATTAACAGAACAGCCGGCTGTATAGTGCTTGCCTTAAGGAACTGGTTTCTACTGCATCGGACCTCTGCAATTACTGCTGTTGCTCATGGAGACCAAGTTCATGTCAACTTAGTGCTTTTCCAGCCATCTTTACCTTCCTGTCGTTACACTGTCTCTGTTATGCTACAAGGAATACTTTAAAACTGCTCTAACATAGTTCAAGAAGACTCAACGTCTCAGACATGCTCTACCAGGTAGAATAATTACACCTGAAGAAAAACTTGAATCTTCTGGGTGCAACTCAGGCTCTCCCTGGGATACATCTCCTACCAGTTTAGACTTGAGTTGCCTTATCTTCATTGGGACAGAAACCTGGTGTAAACCGATGTTAGTTACATGTATCTCACTGTAGTCTCACCTTTCCAGCTCAAAGGAAATGGAAACAGTCTCCTCTTCCATTTACTTTATGGGGACTTCAGGGTTTAGGGTAGAAGACAAGAGTGCACCAGAAAATTCTTTGCCATGACACATTTCTTGCTTTAAAAAAGCAAGAACATGCCTTTAATCCCAGCACTTGGAAGGCAGATCACTGTAAGTTCAAAGACAGTCTCATCTATGGGGGTTCGAGGACAGCCAGTGCCACACGATGAAATCCTGTCTTGACACCCCCCCCAATAAATAAATAAAGCTGAGTGTGTGAGCTAAAGGCCAGCCTGGTTTACAGAGAGTTCCAGGACAGTCAGGGCTACATAGAAACCCTATCTCAAAAAAGCATCTCCCTCCCCATAAAAAACAAAAAACAAAGGTAGGGCCTGGAGAGATGGCTCAGCAGTTAAGAGCACATACAGGGACTGGGATTCAGTTCCCAGAACCTACAATCAGGCAGTTCACAACTACCTCTAACTCCAGCTATACACAGAGCGGGGGAGGGAGGGAGGGGGAGAGGGAGATTCTCTTAAAAATACCTATCTGTATCTGGACATGGTGGCACACATGTATAACCTAGCATTTGGGAATTAGAGCCAGGAGGATCAGAATTTCAATGCCACCCTTGACTGCATAATAATTTTCAGAGTAGCCTGGGATACATGAGACCTTGTGTAACTACTCTCTACCCCCCAAAAAAGGAGGGGGCCTCAGGTTGGAAATCAAAGTTTTAGTTTGAGAGAGCCCTTTCTATGCTGGCTTTTTTTAAAAAAAGCTGTTTCTTGTTTTTTGGTTTTTTTTTTTTAATACTTGCATTTATGTCTGCACCTGGTGTCTCTGGAGGCCAGAAGAGGGCATCAGATCCCCTGGAACTGGAGTTATGGGCAGTTGTAAACACCAAGTGGGTGTTAGACCTGAACTCATGTCCTCCTCTGGAGCAGCCGGTGCTGTTAACTACCGAGCTGTCTCTTTCATTAAAAGGTTTGTCCTGGAGGTAGCACAGTTGGACAAGTCTACAGAAATCTCCCCTGGCCCTTCCTGAGTAGAGTGAGAGACTGTGATGATTTGGGTGCTGGAACCTGAAAATTTTAAGTAAACACTTTTCTTTTTACTCCAAGAATAAAAATGTCAGCACCCACACCATTAGAAGCTGTACTCCTCATTTGCATCCCCTGGCATAAAAACAACGGACAGTCAAATCCCGTGACGCTGCAAAGGGACCCAGAGATCCAGGTCACATTTTGAGAATGAATTCATTAATAAACAGAACCTTCACATTTTACATTAAATATCTACATGCAACACTTTAAAAACTACTGTGAAAATTTAATGTGCTTAGAACTTTGTAATGAATTCTATATTCAAGTAATGAATTCTTGAGACAATTTTAATATCCTGAATATAGTAACATAAAAAAATGTGCACATCACTACTTGCAAAACAGCCTCTCCTTTCCTGAGAGGTAGGGGGCCCCATTTACTGCCTGGGGCGCACTAGAGAAAGGTAGCTTGGAAGCCTGTGAAGAGGACATTAGCCAGACATTAGCTGCTGTCTGACCAATCCTGTTACAGCAACATTGGAGCAGTCTGGTTAAGTTACGTTCACATTGTACAAGCCAGTGTACCGATGTCGTTCTCAACTTAGCCAAACACGAAAACATCTGGGCATATATATTTTCAGTCTAACACTCCCAACTGAGTTATTTCATCGGCTCTGGGCGTGTGTATGTGTACATACATATATGCATACATACAAATAATGTCTGCAGCCATCCACCAGTATTATAAATGAGCTGATGAGCGTGGCTTCTTTTGATGTGAGAAATCACTGGTAAAATTATAAGCTTGTAATACACCCTACTTTCTAGTATATCAGGATGAAACACTGGATCCACTTTTTGGCAATAAATTATGATAGGTTTAGATGGTGATTCTCTCCAGCACAACAAAAACAACCATCATATATGCATTTTTACATTGCGTTAGTATCAAATTATATAGTACTTTAAAAAGCAGCAATAATGTTAGGAATAGTGAACCCTTGGCAAACCTCTTTTATACCAATTGCAGATGAAAGATTCTCGAGTCTCAGGACTCCTAAACCCAGTTCTGCAGAGACCTTAGCACACATCATACTAGGTATCTGACTTCTTGATCCAGAAAATCGCTCTTTGGTGTATTGCCTTTACGTTTCATCTCCCTTAAATATTATAAAGCACCATATTTAGTACTTAGCCGAAGGGAAAAAGCTGAGGTAGACTGTATTAACTAATCACTATTTGAAAACCAGTGGCTACATTGAGTGTTTAATCTGATGCTCCGGATTTACGGCGGATAGGAATGAGGAGGCTTCGAGAAGCGGCGGCAAAACGGAAACCTTAGGCTCCGCTACATTCTTTTTGTCAAAAAAAATGACCGAAGGCAGAAGGCAGTCCTTCCACAGCCGAGTCGGGCATTACTTTCTTCTCCCGCCAGGGAAGTGAGGCCAGTGAGCCGGAAGGCAGTTCCCGATCGCCGTCCGCGCAGCGCAGCGTCCGTCCCGGGTCAGGTAACGCAGTCTCGCCGGGGCCCGCGCGGAGCAGCCAGAACGGGAACGCCGACGCCCAGGGCTCCGCGGGGACCTGCAGGCCGTTGGTCCGCGGCGGCCGCTCACACCGGGAGGGCGCCCGCCAGGCCGGCCCCGCGGCGGATCCTCCCGAGCGCCAGGCGCAGCGCGGCCGCGCCGCCCCAGGGCAGGAGCCCCCAGAGCGCGCCGAGCAGCGCGGCCAGCTGCGCGCACGCGCCCAGCGCCGTCAGCGCCGCGCTGCGCAGGACCAGCGCGGCGTAGAGCGTGGCGCCCAGGGCGGCGGCGTAGGCCAGCGCGCGCGGGGACGGCGCCTCCTCGCCCCGCAGCAGCCGCGCGCAGGCCGGGCCGCCCCGCAGCAGCGCCGCGCCCGCCAGCGCCAGCGCCGAGCCCAGCGACCAGAGCAGCGCGAACTTGCGCGCGCGCAGCAGCAGCACCGGCGCGTAGAGCGCCGCCAGCCCGAAGCAGAGCGCGGCCAGCAGCAGGCACAGGCCGCCCGCCGCCAGGCGCTGCCCGCGCGTCACCTTGGCCGCGCACGCCCCGGCCGGCGCCTCCGCGGGGCTCCGCGGCCACGGCCACCGCAGAGCCGGGCGGCCGAGCCACGCCCCCGCCGCGCCGTCCCCGGCCGCGGGCTCCTCCGCCGCTGCTTTCGTCCCCGCGGCGAGCAGCGGCTCGGCGGCTGCGGGCCGGCTCGCCTTCCCCTGCGCCAGGTAGTCCTGCAGCTGGCGGTGCAGCTCCGCCATGTCCGACCGGGCGGCGGCGGCGGCAACGGCAGCGGACGGACACTTCCGGGTCTGCTGCGGGCGAGCGGAAGCAGCGAGATCCCCCGGGCGCGTGGTTGGTCGGCCGAGGCGGAAGGGTGGTGGCCGAGGCTTAGAGCGGAAGTCCCGGGGTGAGCTGCGCGTCCGGGCTGTGTGCGGTTAAGTCTCCGCCGCCGGTTGCCGCAGTTCTAGCGAGGGAGCTGGAGAGGCGGCTCGGCCGTGAGGAACGCTTGCTGCTCTGGCAGAGGAAGGACCCGGGTTCAGTTCCAGGCCACCTAACGCTCTGTCCTGCCCTCTGCTGGCGCTGGAGGCGTGTGGGGCACGTACAACAAACGTGCAGGCAGATCATCCATAAGAAAGTTAAAATTTAACTTAAAAGTCACACCTGCACAGCTTAGGCTATTCCCTTTGAAAGAAGAGTTGGGGGGCTGGAGAGCGGCTCAGTGGTCAAGAGGACCCAGGTTCAATTCCCAGCACCCGCCTGGCAGCTCACAACTGTCTGCAGCTCCAGTTCCAGACAGGCAATTCACCAATGCAATATTTTTTTAAAGAAAAGAAGCGTTGGTAACTTAACTCCCAGCCCACTCCTGGTTTCTGTTCATTTTTTGTGTTTAAAGTATTACTTTTTTTACATTTTGAGAATATAATTACATTGTTCCCCCCTTTTCCTCCCTGCAAACCCTCCCAAACACTCCTTGCTGTCTTTCAAATTCATGGACTCTTTTTCTCAAGAATTGTTATTGCCTGCATATACGTATGTACATGCGTGTATAGTCTATAGTGTTTCTTGTATGTATTCAGAACTGGCTGTTTGGTGTTGGCTGACCAGTTACCGTGCTTTCCCCTCAGGGAAGACTGGCTCTCCCACTCAGCATTCCTTAGCTGTTTGTCGTGCGAGGTTGCGACTCCCATCCCCTGTAGAATCTTGCTTTTGTTGAGCTCACACTTGGGCAGTCATGTTGAAGGGACTTTGTGGGTATGGCGTCTGACATTCCTGGGAGACAGTCTCACTGCAAACTCCCCGACCCGCTGGCTCTTCCCTCTCTTGCGGGGTCCCCTGAGTGTGATGGTTCCCATTTCTGCCCCTATCCGGTCCAAGATGTGCAGATGCCTCCCTCATGTGTCTTTGGTTTACCTTTCCATGACCTGGGAGCATTGTTTTGACCCCTCCATCAAACTGACGTCATTCCAGTCAGTTCCCTATCTCTTCTGAGGATGTGTCAGCCTGAGATTCAGGCCACACCTCCAGGCTTCCCCGGTTGCCACTACCTCCTGTTACTGCATGCAGTTTCTGTGTTCTGCCAGTGGGAATTGAGTCGCCATGTTAGGGTGGGGTCTTTCCTGTGCCCCCCCCCCTTTCTAGGGCTCAGCAATCCTGGAATGAAGGTATGAACCAATGGGATAAGTTAACAAAGCTGCCTGTCAGTGCAGTCGGTGTGCTGGAAAGGCTTAGATGGCCCTGAAGCCATTGAAAGCTCCAGCCAAGTTGTTGGAGTGTGGGTGGCGTGGTGCATTTAAGATGTGCTGCATAGAGGTCCTTGTGTGGGGAACAAGATGGTTGATCTGTACTAGCAAACCTGAGAGAGGAGTTCAGGAAGGGAGGCAGCATACAGAAAAGGTGAACACAGCAGGTGGCTGATTGTCCGGCCACAGACACTTGTTTTTAACAGCCCTCATCTTGAGAAAGTCCCAACCTCCTTCCCATGGGGCAAGACTTGTCCCCTTTCCAGCTTTCCCGTCCTGCTGGCTTATCTGATGAACAGTAGGGGACTTGAAACTGCCCCTTCTTCTGATGGTGGCCCAGGCACACAGACTGCTGGTGACTCTCCAACTCTCAGGGTTCGGAGACAAGCCACCAGCTAGCTTGTCACCAGCTTGGAGAGCGAGGGACCTAGTGCTTCCTGCTTGCCTGACTCTTTGATGGACTCTAAGCATGTCATACGGCGGCTGGGTGGTGGAGGCACACACCTTTGATCCCAGCGCTTGGAAGGCAGAGGCAGGCTTATCTCTGAGTTTGAGGCCAGCCTGGTCTACAGAGTGAGTTCTAGGACAGCCAAGGCTACACAGAGAAACCCAGTGTCGGAAAAACACAAACAAACCAAAAACCCCTTATCTCCATGGCTCCGCCTGTGTGCGTGTTATTGAAGAGTCCAGCTCCCAGCACCCACACTGGCAGCTCACGACTACCTGATACCCCGGCCCCAGAGTCTGACTCCCTCTTGTGTCCGACAGCCTCCAAAACAATACAGAGAAACCCTGTCTCGTAAAACAAAAAACAAAAAAACAAAAACAAAAAACGTCAGGCCTCCCGTCCACGGGCAGTCACAAGATGAGGGGCAGCCGAGAAGGCAAAAACCGATTTTACCTCTTCTGGGTTCTTTTATCAGGGTGGCCACCAGGAGGCGCCACCCACATTTAGGGTGGGCTCCTGCCTCAAATAATCTGATCAAGAAAAATCCCTCAGAAGAGTGTCCAGAAACTGTGTGGAAAAGACAAGCATGCTGGTTTGGGCTGAAGCATCACATGCAGGGAAGGCAGATCCCTGGCCGGATAAGCACCTATTTCAAGTAAGGGCAAAGTGATGCCCTTCTAGGCTGGGGAAAGGTGGTCAGCTTGCCATCAGCCACCGGTGGATCTCCCTGGGGAGTAGTCCTCTACCTGGAGTGCTGGTGTTCATCTAGGGGACCACTGACTTTTCTGTGGGACAAAGAATTGAAGGTCAAAGAAATGCTGAGACACAGAGCAAGGGAAAGTCATGTTTTGCCGAAGCAAGCAAACAACTCCCTTTGGGGTGGAGGGATTCCAGAGCTGGGGGTTGGTAACAGGACTTTGGGTTGGTGTTTTATATATAGGGCATCTGTGTTCTCCCCTTTTGTGCATTGGTCCGGTTAAGACACCTGCTGTGGAGAGCCTGGCCTGTGGGCAATTAGGATATCCACATGAGATTTGTCTTTTGAATATGCTCGGTTTATTCACGCAAGCATATAATACTTTACACACCTAGTGTGATAAACAGACATTACGTCAAGCAGAGAGAGTTGTTTGGGCAGAAAGTGCTACTGCAGGCTACACTGGGTAATCTTCTCTGGTGAAGACGCTTCAGAAGCTCACAGACCCAACCCACATCCACCGAGAAGTCCTTCAGCTGTGGCTGCCAGGGAGGACGGCACTGTAGAGGTCCAGGAAGTCCTTGAGAGTGCTGGCCAGCAGTTAAGGCTGACAAGTGGTCATGTGTGAGCCCAGTGACGGTGCAAATCCAAAAGCCGCTGAAGCCAGGGCCACCACACACAGAGGCCAATCTCTGGCCACGGGCATCAACACTGAGTCTAGAGATGCTGTTGTCTTGGGAGCCTGGCAGTGGGATCCTAGAGACCATTTCCAAAGTTCCAGTTTTGGTGTCATTTCATCGGGCAGTGGCTTTGCCCTGTCAGGGTTCACGTCTTGGGGCTGGTTCACCAAATTATCAGTGCCATCTTGTGGCTAGTTAATCAGTGTATCCAGTCCTGTCTTGGGCTTGGCTGGGTCTGAGCTGCTGGTGTCCACAGAGCTTGCTTCTGAGGCCTAGCTTTGGCCAGAGCTAGCTGGTGGCATGCTCCTGTCTTACAGGCATTGCTGTACTCAAAGTCACACAAAATGGTTTTTAAGTTCCATAAAATGTTTCTACTGCCTGCCCTGGGCCTTCCCATTGCCTCTCCCCTTGAAAAGGCTTCTGGAGAAAGAAGATGCCTCCTCATGGAGCCCATTCTTGCTTTCCCTGTCTACCTACACCCCTCTGACTGTCCCGGCGTCATACCGAGGGTTCCCTGCTGATCTCTGCTGCTGGCAGATCCGCCACTCAGCCATAGCCAGGTCGCCTTGTGGGTGGAAGTCCATGTTGTTGGGCACATGTGTAGCCTCCACCCCTGCCATCATGGCCGCTTTGTGCGTGAGCCCACAGGGCAATGGCAAGGACGGCCTGAGGAAGAAGCAGCGGCAGTTCCGCTGAGAATGGCCCTGTCAGGCTCCTATGCTTGCCCTCCGGTTGATGGAACTGTTTGATAAGGATCAGGAGGTGTGGCCTTGTTGGAGGAGATGTGTTTGGGAGGTTTCAAACACCCCTACTGTTCAAGTGAGCTTCCCCGGCATCCCGTTTGTGGGTCAGATGTAAGATCTGAGCCGCTGCTCCAGCACCACGCCCGCAGCTGCCATGTTTCCCACCGCGATGGTCATCGACTCACCCTCAGGAACCGTAAGTGAGCCCCAATTAAATTCTTTCTTCTATAGGTTGCCTTGGTCATGCTGTTTTGTCATGGTAATAGAATCTTACTCTTCACAGAGTGGGCCACCCTATCTACTTGATCACTGAATCTTCCTCTGTAGAAGTCACCTTTTGATGAACACGAGTATCATCACATCCTCTGCCAGTCCGGAGAGAGCCACCTAAAAACTTCTTCCCCAAATGTCTTTCTTTTTTAAAGAAACATTTATTTATTTATTTAATATACACTGGTGTTTTGCTTGTATATACTCTGTGTGAAGGTGTCAGATACCCTGGAACTGGAGTTACAGACAGTTGTGAGCTGCCTTGTGGGTGCTGGGAATTGAACCCAGGTCCTCTGGAAGAGCAGCCAGTGCTCTTAGTCACTGAGCCATCTCTCCAATGCCCCCAAATGTCTTTCTTACCAGCTTTCCAGCCATGCTCTTTTCAAGTCCCATTGGCTACAGCCTGTGAGTGAGAGCACTTCTGAGAAGAAGCTGTGTCTGGCTGTAAGGAGACAAACATCGAAAACAAAGCCTCCCAGAAGGTGCTGTGTCTGCAGGGGCCGATGGACCGACTGGATTTCAGTGCTGTGGAGAGACTGGAATTTTCTAGGTTCAGAAACTAATTACTTTATCTTGGGCTAGTGTTGTCTTCTGGGACATCCCTTCCTTGCCTCACTCTGTATGTGAACTACGCCTCGTGACAATAAGCTAAACCCTGTTAGAGCTAAGAACTCATCACATAGCATCTTGGGCCTATAAAATTACTGTCCCCATCTTCTTGTCCCCATCTCTCTGATGTACCCACCAATATATTTTAAAGCCGATTTTCTTTGTTCCGCAAAACCATAAAGCAAAACAAAAACCCTGTGAAACTGCTTCCACATTGGAACATGGAATTTGGTGTAACAAACCTGTGTTCTCGGGCCACGGTCACTCAACATGGCTCCAGGATAAACCGTCGCTTTTTCCCATTAGGGTGACATCTGTGGTTTTTACATCGGCAAGCCCACTAACCCACATGCAATCACATTTCTTCTGCATCAGGACTATTTCCTGTGGTTTTTACATCGGCAAGCCCATTAATCCACACGCAATCACATTTCTTCTGCATCAGGACTATTTCCTCAACCAAAGCAGACCCACCAGAACCTGAGAGCTCGGGAGGTGCAGCCTCTTCAGCAGTCTCCCACAGAAGCTAGAGGGCTCTACTCTTCTAACCAGTGTCCCGGTGTCACTGCTGACACCCTCCAAGGCTGGACTCAGCTTTGTTCTAAGTTGGCCAATTATATGGTGAGGGCTTCAGTTTGATTTTTGGCAACTTGAGCGCTGTGACTTCTGGAGTTGGGAAGACCCTTTTCCAGGGTGCACTTAGAAACCTCAGACAGGGCCAGTTAATTCCTATCCCTAAGCTCATTCTTTCCCCTTTTCCCTTTATCCGGAGAAACTAGAAGTGACTGGTCAGCATCATTGCATTCTTCTCTTCCAAAAGTTTTAGATACAGAGTCACCAAATTCTTTGCTCCTCACAAGAGGTGGACCAGGAACATCAATTGCATTTTCTTTAAATAGTTCACACCATGGTCTGGCAGTGTTCTCTATGCTACCAGGGGAGTCTTCAGTAACTTCACGTTTTATTGAGGTGGCATGCTCGCTCCAGATATCACCAAGTCAACTAGAGAAATTCATCCTTACAATTCTGTTTCTTTAAAACCAACTTCTGGTGCCACAATCTGTAATAGCCAGGGTTCTCTATAAGAATGGAACTGGTAGGGGCTGGAGAGATGGCTCAGAGGTTAAGACCACTGGCTGCTCTTCCAGAGGTCCTGAGTTCAATTCCCAGCAACCACATGGTGGCTCACAACTGTCTGTAACTCCAGTTCCAAGGGATCCAACACACTCGTACATCAATGCACATGAAGCAAAAGGAAATAAAAAAGATTTAAAAAGGAGTAGAACTGGTAGAAAAGTGATTACACCTCAATGGGGTGTTGTTAATGCTCATGCATGGTGGATCTGGGCAGCCCAACAATGGTTGAACAGAAGAGAGTAAGAATGCAGCACGTTTCTCAGTCCCCGAAGCAGGGGGCCTCCGCAGTCCCAATCTTGTCCGAAGGCCTTGAGGTTTCCTGAGAGCTGCTGGTCTTCGGTCTACACCGGAAGCTCAAGGACGTCGGTTCTGGTATCAGTGAAGAAATTTATCGACATCAAGGTAGGTGAATTTACCAGGGGGGTAGGGACAAGCAAGAAAAACCAGAGTTTCCTTCTTCCATCCATGTCCTATTATCTAGGCTGCCGCCAGAAGGTGCCACCTACATTTAGGATGGGCCTCCCTGCCTCAAATGATCTGATCAAGAAAACTCCCTCACAGTAGTGTCCAGCAGCTTGCCTTTTAGGTGATTCCAGATTTAGTCAAGTTGACAGCCAAGACTAACCGTAATACCAGAGACCCACACTCTTTGACCAAACATTCGCTGAACAATAACCGACTCCAATGCCAAAGATCCTTCTGAACAATAACCGACTCCAATGCCAAAGATCCTTCTGAACAATAACCGACTCCAATGCCAAAGACCCTTAAGGGAGCCAGGCTTAAAAATAAGTCACATGTGTCCCTGCAGGGCTGGAAGGCCACGTGCACAGCCAAGGCAGCATTCTGAGAAGTTATCAAGATGAGGAAGCCTGGGATTTAACGGTGGTTGAACGTGAGGGAAACTACAAAGTAGAACAAAACAAACGTGGTAGCAGCATTTGAGCTGTATAGGCATATCAGTAGTAAGGGTAAAGAACAAAATCAGTTTAAAAAATACACCACACATATGCACAAAATAAAACAACAACAACAAGACCCTTACTTTGGGGTCTTGGGAGATGGCTTGATGAGTAGAATGCTTGCCTTGTAATCATGAAGATCTGAGTTTGATTCCTAAAAATAAAAACAAAAAGACTGACCCTGGTCATATGCAATGGCAACCCCAGTGCCGAGAGCCCTGGGGCTCGCTGGCCAGCCAGCCTGCAGTATCCCGGGAGTCATAGGCCAGCGAGAGACCTCCTCAAAACAATAATGACAAAAATACAGGTAGACGCCTTCTGAGGAGCAAAGCAGATGTTGTCCTCTGGCCTCCACACGCACATATGTGATCACACATGCACACACGCAAAACCGCCCAAACTGTACAAGAGGGTTTTTGTTTGTTTGTTTTTTTTTTTAGGCAGGGTTTCTCTGCGGCTTTGGAGGCTGTCCTGGAACTAGCTCTTATAGACCAGGCTGGTCTCGAACTCACAGAGATCCACCTGCCTCTGGCTCTTGAGTGCTGGGATTAAAGGCGTGCGTTACCACTGCCCAGCCGTACAAGAGGTCTTATGTACAACTTTTGGGCAATAAGTAGCTCAAACTGACTTTGATAAGCTCTAGGTAGCCAGGCTGAAGTATTAATGCAGCATGGGTTTCAGAGGCTGCCCCCTTAGGAAGAAACAACCTTCAGAAAAGGAGTTGATCAAGTCCCTAACCAAATCAATAAGTGACAAAGCCGATCCTTGCCACCAGTTGCCACGGGGATCAGTGGTTTAGAGTTGTTACTGTAGCTGAAATCGCCAGCTGGGCATGGCAGTTCGTAGCTGTGATTTTGTCACGGGAGAGGCTAAAGCAGGGGGTGACTTGAGATGCGGCCAACCTGAGATTCACAGTGAATCTCGGGCCAGTCCAGGCTAGAGTGAGACCCTGTCTCCAGTTTCCATCGGTAGCTCCAGCTCCAGAGGGTCAGCCTCTCCTGAGCTCCAAAGGCTCTGACACACACACACACACACACACACACACACACACACACACACACACACACACACACACAAGATAGAAATAAAGCGGCAAATACAAATTGCTCTTCGAAGAACTCAGACGTTAAAACTTACTAAGGTCTTTCCCACACATACAAATTCAACTCAAGAGTAGAAGTGTTTCCGAGAATGACATCTGAATTTCTTTGAAACCCCGGCGCCGTGATGTTCACCGTAAACATAGGTGGTGACTAGCACAGGAAGAGGAAACTTTCCAAAATGTTTAAAATAGCTTGCTTTTGACAAATGTTTGCTGGGCAGCCAGCTCTTCTGAATGGAGCCCTGTTCTTGGTCTACAGAGAGGAGCCAGCAAGAGGATAGAAGTTTATATTCTGGCTCAAAACTCTTTATAACTTGCTGGCTGGTCGTTTTAAACAGCGTGGCAACACGGTTATCACCTCTCTGCTCTGATAACCGTCCTGAGCTCGCTGCAGCTCTACCCAGCCCTTTGCGAGCAGTCCCACTCTGGAGGGGCTTAAGATTTCATTGACAAGCACCACCCAGAGGACGGGGATGCGGCTCATCCGGGAGAGTGCGCCTGCCTCACATGCCGAGGTCAGGTGGTTCTCAACCCCGCATCAACATGACTTAGCGGCACACCCCCACACGGAATCTTAGGAATGTGAGACGTTCAAGGTCATCGTTGACCACTTAGGGAGTTGGAGGCCAGCTGAGGCTACACAAGACCCCATCTCAAAACACAGGCCCCACAAAACCCGACAACTGGTTGAGCTTATAAATGATGGATATATTTAAAATGCGTGCAGAGTATGATGAAATTGAGGAGGTGACGGCTCCTAGTCACGGTGAAGAGTTTTGCTGTAGACATGAGGGAGAGCATGGCCAGAGGCGTCTGGGAGAGTTCAGAATGAAGCAGGCCGGCAGGAGAGACTGGAGAGAGGGAGAGAAGGGGGCCTAGGAGAACCCAGAGGCCAAGAGCAGAGCCAAGAGAGCTCATGGGAACCAAGAGCCAATGAGTGGCTGGGTTATATAGGAACCAGAAGGTGGGCGGGGGAGGGGGACAGAGCTCAGGCTGCAGAGGTTTAGGGTGGAGGGCGAGGGTGACAGGTGCTGAGGGGCCAGGTCTCTGTAACAGGTGCTCACCGAGCAGCTGCAGCGCCTGGGGCAGGTAGATTTGAGATGTCAATACACTCAGCTATTTGTCCCTAGGAGTGCACGTGACTCCTGGAATCTCCTCCCGGGAGGCCCTGGGAATTGTATCTGAGGGCACCATGTGAAAGGGGCCCCTGAGGCTGTAGGGCCAGGGAAACCCAGTTCAGAACCAAGAGAGTGACAAACTTCCTCTCGTTGCCATGAGGAGACTGTGACATTGCAAACGCAAAGCTGTGACCTAGGCTAGGGATGTGGCAGAGTGCTTGGCCACCGCGAACAGTGAATGCCTGGGCTCCGTGCCCCAGAGAAGGGTAGGCCAGGTACGGCTGTGGTCCCGACACCACGGAGACGGAGGCAGGAGAATTAGAAAGTCAGGGTCATCCTTGGCTGCATAGTGAGTTCAAGGCCAGCCTGGGCTGAAGGAGACTCTTTTCCAAGAAACAAAACCGAAAGGAATGAAGAGGTGGCTCAGTGGTTAAGGACAATCACTGCTTTCCCACATGGTGTTTCACAACCGTCTGTAACTCCAGCTCCAGGGGACCCGGTGTCCTGTTCTGGCATCCGAGGACACCAGGCACATCCTTAGTGCACATACATGCACGCAGGAAAAACACTCACACGCATAAAGATAAACACAAATGATATTTAAAGCAAAACAGTGGACAGCACAACCCAGTGAACACTTGCCTGGGTGGTGACACTGGGAGTGACTTCTCTTCTTCCCGTCATTGCATCTTTTCCAACGCAGCAGGAGTTTCACAGCAGAAAGATATCACAGAAAATCATTCAATATGTGGTCCAGAGACTTTCCTCTTTGCAAGGGAAGCAATATTTACCCGGAGACATCTTGGTTTTTAAAAAATGGCATTTACCAGCCTTGGCGAATGAGGCTGAGGGCGTGTGTTCCTTTCCCTAGGCACCATGGGCTCCATTTTCTTGGCCATTTGCCCTGTGGACATTGACTTTGCCAAAGGCTGATGACCTCTTTACCTCTTGGAGAATTCACGTTGACAGCTGGCTTTGCCAGCCCCTCTGAGGTCAGAGGGCGGCTCTCACAACTTTTGTCCTGTCATCCTGGGTCTCCAGGGAGGCAGGCTTTTCCTTCCTAAATTTCTTCTGTCCTAGCCTGTCCTTGGCTGACCCCAAAGTGCTTCCGGCCACACCTTCTAGGCTTGGACCTCAGGCCAAGTCTCCTGCCTAGGCAGAGGTGAGACCAGCGCCTGGGAGCTGTGGCGTTGGGACACTTTGGTTACCGCCCAGTCTTCTTTCTCCAAGTGGCTGTGCCAAACAGCCTGGGCAGCCGCTACTGCCCCCAGGGGAGCTGCTGGTAGCCCTCAGCGAAGAAGGCCCCCCCGCAGGCAGAGCATCATCTCGGCCACCAAGGTAAAGAAACACAGCTGTGTTGTGGGAGTGCTAGATCTGGGAGGGTCCTTCAGCTAGCCAACTCTGATCCTCTGCCCCGACCCTGAACCTCCCCGACACCCTAGGTGGGGGAAGGGGACAGCCCTGGACCTCCTGCCCTCCTGGGCCGGTCAGTGTGATAGCCCGTCTTGGCTGCACACTGAGCCTCCCCTGGAGACATGGTGGGTGTGGTGGATGCTTGGGTGGGCTACGGACTGTTTTGGGAAAGAGCCTGGGGAAGCTCTGACGGAAGGGTTGCCCCTCATGGTTGGTTGTCACATGGGAAAGAAGAAGCAAAATGTATCCTGGTTTGTAGGTGACATGGTCTCAGAGGCGGTGAGTGGCCTGCAAGGGGAACCCTTGTCTGTGCGCTCTGCCGGCACTGGCTTTGTGCTAGAGGTGGAGCCCAGGGCCTTGTGTATTCTGGACAAACGCCTTGCCACTTAGCCACATCCCCAGCCCCGAAGTGGCTTCCGGTGACCAAGGCTGAGATGGTCAGAGATGCCGAGATGTGGCACCTCTGAATATTAAGGGTCATTTGCAATTGCTTCTGTCTCAGGTCAGAGTACAGATGGAATGGGATTTTCCTCCTCAGAGGTTTTGGGAGCTTGGAAGCTCCTTGGTTCAGCTCTAGTCTGAGACTAGAGATCAACGAGACTCTAAGGAAATGAGGAGGATTGGGGACATGGTTCAGTCAGTGAGCTTCCTGTCTCGCAAGCAGGAGGGCCTGAGTTTCATCCCCAGGACTTGTGAAAAACCGAGGCACAGTGCAATTCCAGTGCTAAGGAAGCAGCAAACTCCTTGGGTCTAAAAAAAGAAAAATGTCGAATGGCTCCAAAGCTTGTCCTCCGGCCTCCATATGTATGTGTATGCACGTGTGCGAGCACGCGCACACACACACACACACACATACACTCTCACACACAAGCATGCATGCGAACACACACAAGCATGCACACACTTGCACACACACAAGCACGTATGCACACATCATCAGGAAATGCATGAACGTATACGTATGGTGTGCGATAGGTTTTCTTTGGAAAGATGCAACACAAAATGACTGGTCGCTCAAGGAGGGGACTCATGACAGTATACCAATGTCTACCTTGATGAACCAATGACATTTTTTGTTTGTTTGTTTTTCAAGACAGGGTTTCTCTGTGGCTTTGGAGCCTGTCCTGGAACTAACTCTGTAGATCAGGCTGGCCTCAAACTCACAGAGATCCTCCTTTAATCCTGCCAAGTGCTGGGATTAAAAGCATGCGCCACCACTGCCCGGCGGCCGAACCAATTAGAAATGGCTGAGGTTACTTACACGGAAAAGGGGACCACTCAAAATCCACCTCAGTTGCAGCCCTGGAGCCCTCTGGGAAGCCTGCGGGCCGATGACTATCCAAGAATTCTCTTCTCTGGGAGGGAGCAGGGAGTGTCTTCCAAGTTTTGTCCTCCCAGACATGTGACATTCTTGTTTACCTCCTGAGGGTCATGAGCCTACTCCCTCCTGGAACAAGTGCGTCAGTTTGGACACTACCAGACAACACAACGTCATGCACAAACTCACCCTTTGGCTTTCAGTAGTTAATATTTGACTTGGAAACTATTCCGAGGGCTGAGACCCGAACAGGGCCTTCTATAAACAATATAACTGAAACTCGATTCATTTAAGTGGGGTAAAGAGATCAGGGACGTTTTCTGCTGTGAGGCGAATCAGTCAACCTTGAGGTGTCTCCTGCTCTCCTGGAGATAGAAAAGGGGCCTCTGCAAAGCACCCCCACTCTCCCCCAAACAGGAGAAACTAAATCAGATCAAACCAATGGAGAGACATATTGAAAGTCCATCGATTTTATGTCCCAAGGCAGTTGTCAGTCTAATCAGCTGGGGCAGGACTGAATGATGACTAGGCCACTCGGAAGGTGCGACTGATGTTTTTTTTAAGTGTGCCACCACTTTCTGGTTATGTTTTTTTTGGGGGCGGGGTCTTTCTATGTAGCCTTAGCTCACCTAGAACTCACTGTGTGGACCACTGCTGTAGAGAGAAATAAATAGAGAAATGTAACCTATCTCAAAGGAATGAAAGACAAGGTTTCTCCTGGGATGTACATGGGTGACCACGCCCCAGCGATGCGGATTTGGGCTACTCCACCGCGGCCTGGCGTTTTACCCACTGATATCCTGAGAGGGAGATGCAATGGGACTGTCTGAGCCATGGGCCGGCTTCCCAGGCGTTCGGGTTCTTCCCAGAGGGACAGAGAACCAAATGAGGAAAGAAGGAGTTGAGGTGGGCGTTTACCGAAGCTCAAAGCACACCGTCGGGAGGTGGGATGGGCTTCCTGGGCCGTTTCCCCTTTGAGCCCTCTCCCCACAAGCAGAAAACATCCTCCGACGGATGGCATTGCTTGCCTGAAATAGCCAGAAACACGCGGTGCTGTTCAGTGGATGTCTTCGGTTTGGTACATGGCCCCGGTTAACGGATGTTGGTTAAGCACTTTCCAGACATTATGTGAGATTGTCTCTCTCCCAGGTGGGAACGTTGTTTCCTCTTACAGCTATCCTCTCTGCTTACCGGCTTTCTGATGACTCCTCACAGAAACCAGTCTCAACCTAGAGGCAGGGGAGAGAGCTTAGGTAGATCCGCCTTGAGGGAGCTGGACCATCCCACGTGGCTGTCTGTAACTACACGCCACACCCTCCTGTCTGCTGGGGAAGGCGCGTGGCCTCCTCTACAGAGCCTGTCTACAGTGGTTATGTGGGTTCGTTGCTTGTTGTGTTGTAGAGACAAGCAACTGTAATGTGTTTCACAGTCCCAGTGCGTGCAGTCCATCGTGGCAGGACAGGCCAGGCAGCAGCAGCAGCAGGTGACGGCTGGTCACATTTATCTGCATTCGGGAATCAGAAGAATACTTACACTCAGTGACTTTACTATTATTAGCACTTTTTAATTATGAAAAGTCACTACATTCATTTATTTCTGTGGATGTACTAGTCGGTGTTCTCTGGAGGTACAGGGCAGAATAAATCTATATTAAAAGGCTTTTATTGGGGGTGGATTATAGACTGTTGTTTGGCTAGTCCAGCTATGGTTATCTCCTGACGGAAAGGTCAAGAATCCTAGCAGTTATTCGGTCCATGGGGCTAAATGTCTCAGCTTGCCTTCAGGCCATGAATTCTGAAGAAGTATGTCCTAATGCCAGCGATGGAATGTCTCAGCAGCAGGAAGGATGAACTTGCCATCTAGAGCGAGAGCAAGCAGGCAAAAAGCAAGATTCCTTCTTGCGTGTCTTTGTATGTATTCTGCCACTTAACTGTGTGGCCTACATTTAGGGTGGGTCTTCAGACATTTAAAAATAAATCCAGATTAAGGTGAGCCTTCCCATCTCAAATGATCCAGTCAGGAAAATTCTTCATAGTAGAGTCCAGAGACTTAGGTTGTAGTTGGTTCCATGGCCAAGTTGACAACCAAGGTCAGCCACCACAGTTTGTACATGTGTTTGGGCGTGCACGTGTCATGACTACCTTGTGGAGGTCGGGACAGCTTGTAGGAGTTAGTTCTTCTGCCATGTGGACGCTGGGTGAGGACTCAGTCCGTCAGGCGTCTTTACCGGCTTGTACCGTCTTGCTGGTCACTCGGGTTTTTTTGTTGTTGTTGTTTGTTTGTTTGTTTTGTTTTTCCCTTTTAGTTCAGCCCAGAAACTCATCCATGGAATGGTGCTACATTCAGAGTCTCCTCCCTCAATTAACCCATTTTAGATAACCCCACATGTGCCCAGAGATTTGTTTCCATGGTGATTCCAAAAATCCCATCATGTTGACAAGACTCTAGAAGGGCTCCAAGGCCCCGCTCATTCTGGTCTTCAGGTGGAACTCAGTTTTGGCTCTAGACAGGTGCTGGAGGAAGCCAACTGAGGCGCTTGGAGCCTGTGAGTTCTCTTCACCCTCATCTTGTTGGTCTGGCACGGCGACCTGAAGAAGCCCCACACCCTGCTTCAGCCGTGAGCTCTTGACCATCCTTGAACAGCATGGGGCTCAGGCCTGGAGAGAAGACACACTGAGGGATAATCAGGGTCTGCTGTCTTCTCGGGGGTTTATCTGCTGTAAGTCCCAGCTCTGTCTCCCTGTGTCCTGTCCCTGACCTCAGACATCTCAGAGACCATCCGCGGCTCCCTCCCCAAGTCGCAGCACTCAGTATGTGATCCAAGCCTCAGTCTGGGGCACATTGTCTCCATCTGACCAGCCTTAGCCCAGTCACAAGGTGACGCCACTTCCCCACCACGGCCTCACAGATCTGTGTGTTTGTCCTCCTCCTTCCAGGGCCTCCTGGGTTCAGTTTCTCTAGGGTGCCTGTCCCCCCTCCTCTCTGATAGGGCTGAATGTGGAGTCCGCACTTCTGTGGGCCTGCCTTTACCAATCCCAGACCCCCCTGCCGTCTCTGGAGATAGGGGCCGCTGTTCCCTGGCTCCTTAGAGCTCTTCTTCTGGCTTCCGTGGCATCCTGAATCTCTTTCTGTGTATGGGTTTGTATGGATGCAGGTGCGTGCGTGCATGCGTGTGTGTGTGTGTGTGTGTGTGTGTGTGTGCACGCGCGTGCACATGCATGTGTGTATGGAGGCAGGAACGTCAACTTCAGCTGTTGTTCCTAAGGTACTGTCTACCTTGCTTTTACAAAGACAGGATCTCTCACTGGCCACGAACTCATCAAATAGGCTAGGTTGGCTGACCACAAACCCCCAGGGACCAGCATGATTACAACCTCATATACCGCCACATTTGGCATTGTTTTTCCTAAGTGGGTTCTGGCCTCGTGCTTAGGAGGTAAGAACTTAACTGACAGAGTGGTCTCCTCAGCCACTCCTCCTTGCCAGGCCTGCCCTATTCAGCCAGGACCTCTTCCTCTCCTCCCCTTTTCATGGAGGGCTCTCTGCTCACACGGACATCCTCAGGGACTCATTTAACCCTAAGGTGGGATTTGTACCCAGGCCAAACCTCCCACATCTGTGGTAGAGTTCTAAGTTCATGCCCGCTTCCTCCTGCTTCTCAACTCAAAACAACATCTCCTCAGCCTAGACCTCCCCACAGCCTAGACCTCCCCACACCCCTTGTCCCGCTGTTGTACCCCTCCGCTGTCCAGGAAAACCACCTGCACTCCCACACCTACCCCATCCATGCATGCACGCGTGTGCACACGCACACCCAAACACACACAGCACACATGCCACACTAGCACCTGTCAGCCTAGCAAGGGCCTCACACACCCACGCCATATCTCTACTGAATTCTAACATTGCAAACGACACAGTGCCTGAGCCCTTTGCTGCCTGGCTCTCAAGGCAGCACACATTGCCCGCAGGGTGTACTCAGTAGCCATGAATCGGAATGCTGAGTGTCCAGTGAGCCCCCACGCTGGGGCTGGTCTTGTGTAGAAGTTCTGCGTCTCTAGCTGGGTATCAGATGAACAAATGATCCTAGATCTACAGCAGACCCCTGCATGTCCACAGCCGTACAACAGTCATGCAATGTCCCTGTGTGAGTGTGTGTGGTGTGTGAGCATGCTGTGAGGGCAGGTGAATGCATACAGAGTCCACAGGAAGACACTGCGAGCCCTCCTAGATCATTCTCCACTGTACTCCTTTGACACAGGATCTCTCCTGGATCCCAGAGCTAGCCCCACAGATCCTCCTCAACAGCAGGGGTTTCAGGCATGTAGAACCAACCAAATCCGACTTTTTTACCCCAGTTCTCAAACTTGTGCCACGGGCCGTGTTCCCAGCCCCCCTGCCTTTGGCTTTTCGTTCCCCTGAGACTTCTATGCTTGATTAAATCACCCAGCGGGCAATTTCTGCTCAGCCTCGCATGCCTATTCCTGTGTTGACAACTGTGAAGACATTTCTCCCGACATTGGCAGAGGAACCGTAGACCGTCTCACACTCTGTGTCTAACCAACCCTCAAATTACAACTTGACAGGAAGGGCCAAGACACGTGCAAAAAAGTAACAACAACAACACCTGTAGATCCTGCTTTGGTGATGTCAGCTGTGTGAGAACAGGTTTTCTCAGTGATCGATGAAAAAATGATTTCCTGAATGTTTTTCTATCATCAGATCCTTTTAGGGCAAGCCATCTTCCTTGGTTTGTCAGCAGTTTCACTACAGACAGGAGTCTATACCATATACCACTTGGCTGGCTCAGTGGGTGGAGCGCTTAGGATGCAGAAGTCCTGGGTCCTATCCTCAGCATCCAATCAACTGAGTTTCTGGAATCCCAGCAGTGGGAGGAGGCAGTGGCCGCAGGATTAGCAGCTCAGGTCATTCTTGGCAACATAAGAGGGAGTCTGAGGACAGCACAGATTACACAAAACCTTGTCAGAAAACAAACAATAAACGGTACGTTTCTCAGGAAAGCACTGGTGTTAGGTCTGAAGGGCAAGCTAAGCTCACCACGCAAGAAGACCACCCGGACCTTGCCCTCTCTGATAGGGGGATACACAGACTAGTGGATCCCTCAGTGTTCAGGGAGGCAGTTGGCGCCCAGAAACGTCTTGGAGGCGTAAATCCGACTGTTTTTTTCCTGCCTGGGGCAGCAGTGGGAACTCCGAGGAAGTGCGCGCGCGTGCGCGCACAATGCTCTCTCTCTGAGTTTTGCTTTCCTGCCACATCCCTTAAAAGTGTCTTGGGATGGGGGTGGGGGGAGGGCATGGGTGGGGGAGGGTGGATGAGGTGGGAGGGAGAGTGAGCGGGGGTGGGGTGGGGTGCGAACTCGTGCGTGTTTATTATAACTTCATTCCCTTTAAAAGGAAAAGTATGCCCGGAATCCGGGAGGTGGCAACGGAGTCCGGCTTGCAGAGGACGTGACCGACCCACTCAAGTTGGGTGTCTCTAGTGTCAGTCTCTAGGGTCTCCAGGGTTGACGCTAGCACCGGCATCCCCTGTGCCCCTTGAGACAGTGCCCCGCACCCCCTCATCCCGGCTGCGGGCTGGGCGGAGCCGGCCTCGCGCTTTGGGTGTGTTCCTCCCTCAGTCGGACAGCTGTGTCAGGGACACAGCGGGTGGATTGCCGACCGGTGCTAGGCGCGAGGCCACCATGACGGGAAGGTAACAGATGCTTTAGGTTGCGGGGCGGGCGGAGGATGACATGGGACGGATGCGGGAAGTTCCTGCACCCTCGCGGCTCCCAGGCTGCAACCCCTCTGGGACTGAGAGGATCTGGCAGGGGGTCCCACTCTTTTCCTTGCGGGCATGTGTGGGCAATGGCAGTTCCACCTCCAGTGATCCCCCTCCGGACTTATCCAAGGTCACCAGCCACCTAAAGACGAGCGCATTGGAATGTGGCTGAGAGCCATGGACTTTCCTGGCAAGCCTCTGTGTGATCCTGGGGGACAGTCACTCTAGAGCCTTCCATTGACTCTGTAAAACGGGGAAGGGGGGAGGTGAGGGGTGCTTAGGGACCTGAGGGGCACTGTCTCTAATCCCTAAGTGTAGCGGCTCCGCGGGGCCAGGGACTACGCCTCCAGTCTGCCCTGGGCAAGACTCTCGGGTCTCCATTTCACAGGTGAGATCGTCCAGGTTCCAGAGGTTCGAGGAGGTGGGTCACAGGTCCACAAGAGCCCAGCCAGCGGTGGCTTCTGCAGTTACTGCTGGCGTGCCGCTGGGTACAAGTGCGCTCTTCAAAGCTGGGCTGGAAAGGCTGGGGGCTGAGGCTGAGGGACCCGTCTAGCCAAGAGCTGGCAGGGGTGCTCTTTCTGCCCCGTGCCTTGCTACACGGGAGCTCCTGGGGAGCCCTGTCCCCTTTGCGATCTTTGGTAAACCATCCTGGGATCGGGGCAACCCCCAGCAGTGCGGGCTAGTGACCTGAAGATCCCTGAGGCACAGGACGTCCTCTGCCTCAGGGACACACTGTTGCTGACTACAGTGGCTGCGAGTCCTAGGGTAGCCCTGGATTTGGAACACCATGTAGCCTGTCATGGAGTGAGACCCGCCCTGAGCTCCTGCTTCCCAGAGCTCCCTCCCCCCTCAGCTCTGGGTACTCCCCCAGTGTGTAAACAGCTCCTTTTCACAGTGCAAGGACCTGCCCCACCCGGGAGGGTGGTAAAGGTCTTCCCACAGACTGCTGTGGTCGCTTCTCTGTGCCTCCCAGCCTGCCCCCACCCTCCCCAGTTCCTGGCAGAAATCCTTACCAATTTCTTGGCTCTGCGTCCTCAGCTTTGAAAGAAAGCAGCCACAGAGCCAGGCACCCAACTATGGACTGGTCAGCCTTGGGCAGTCAGTAAGGAAAACTGAGGAAGGTTTTTGGTGGTGGGAGCAGAGATCGGGAGATCTGCTGGCCATGGGGTCATGGACAACGCGTTCCTTTCTACTCTGGGTACTATTTCTCATCCCAGAGAACAGAGAAACCCCTAGACACTGGGTGCCCCTCCTCCGTAATGCCCTCTTTGACCATTTTGGTGGCTCTTTTCGGTTCATGTGTTTTAAGTAATCATGAGATGACACAGAGTCCACCACAGGTTCCAGGCTGGACTTCCCTCCCTGGAACACGCAGAGAGCCTAGCCAGGCTTGTCTGGGAGGAGCAGACGGGTCTGAGTCAGACTTCAGAGTGGGTGAGCCTCCTCTTGTCCTAGGAACTGTGGGGGTTCTTTATGCCCCTGTTGTGTGCTCTGCGTCCCTCGCCTCAGCGAGGTGGGGCAGGCCTTCACGCTTGGATCCCGGGCCCCCTCCCAGACCCAGTCCTTCCTGCTGCTTGGGGCCAGGCTGCAAGGTGGTCCTCAGGGTCCTCCTTGTCACCTCTTCCCTAGACAGTGGTGTCGAGAGCAGAGGGAGGGCTTCGGGGAGCCACCGAAGAAGAGCTGGGGTGGCGTCCTTTGCAAGCGCATCTGTTGGTGCTGGTCAGAGAGAGGCCTGAGAGGAGCCAGGGAGACAACAAGCAGGAAGCCAGAAGCCAGGGTGCTGAGGAGATGGGGTTGGGAGGCAGGGTCAGGATCTCCCGGAGGTGGAGCGGACAGGACATCGTCAGAGCTGTTAGAGCCAGGGCCTGGGCTCTGTCAGCCACCGCCTCAACGGGCCAGTTAAATAGACCGTAATAATGGAAAACGGAGAAAGGAAAGTTATTCGATGAGGTCACATTGAGAAGAGACTTGGGGGGGGGGGCTCCTGTGACTGCCTAAGTTGTCTCCTTCTCCAATCCATCTTCAGGGAAGTTCAGGTTTAAAAGAAGGCAAGAGGAACGTATGGATAGCAGGTCCTGGTCAGGGTGTGGTGCTGCCCGTAGCTGGCCTGTCAAGATTTCAGCTCCAGTCTCTCCCGAAAGATAGCCTGACAGCTGTCAGAATCATGTGAGATCTCTTTGAACAAGTCCCTCTCCGGGCCAGTCCTAGGCTCCAGGATCTTTCTTCCCCATGATGAGAGTCCTAGGGCAACTCTGATTTCTTGGGGTTCATTGTCAGAGAGCCAAGCCCGGCGTTGGTGGCGCACACCTTTAATCCCAGCACTCGGGAGGCAGAGGCAGGGGCATCTCTGTGAGTTGGAGGCCAGCCTGGTCTACAGAGTGAGTTCCAGGATGGCCAGGGCGGTTACACAGAAAAACCCTGCCTCAAAAAAATTAAAACCAAAACAAAAAAAGTCTGATAGCCAAAGGGAGAGACACAAATGTCTCTTGAGAACATCTTCATCCCTGTTACAGGAACAGGTCACTAATAGCTTGCCGTGGGATGTTCAGCAGGGGGCATTGGCGAACACCTTGCTTTCCCGCAGATAAGAGAGGGAGAAAGGGAACTCTAGGTGTGGGCCAGTCTAAGGGGGCAACTGGAGGGCGGGAGCGGTGAGGCCCAGGAAAGGGCTGGGCCGGGGAAGAGGGCTGGAGAGGACAGGAGCTGTGTGTATTGGAGGAAGAGAAGGTGCCATGGTGACAGATCCAACCAGCGGGAGGTGTAACCACCTTGGGACTTCAAAGTCAGGTTCTCTACAGTCGCAGCTGTGCTCTCCTGTTAGAACCTCTAAGCAAGCTCTCAAGTAAAAGCCAACTAGGTGGCTTCTCCAGCTAGAACGATCATTTCTAAAGTCTGACACGCGTTCTCCAAAGAACTGGAAGTAGTATCAGTGGAGGGTTTGTTTCTGCAAAGTCCTTTACTTCCGTCTGTACCGCTCCTTCAGCTGCATTTAGAGATCTGCCAGACAGGCCAGGGTCAGCATCACAGAAACAGACCTTTGCAGAGGGTAGACAGCATGTCTCGAGGCCATCATCCACTGCAAGCAAGCATCAGCTAGTCTTGGACAGCTAAAGGGATGCTTAAAAAGAAACTTAGCAAGACCCCTCTCCACCCCCTAAAAAAGCCCAAATTCTATTCCATATCAATTGCTCCTTTAAAAGAACAAAGCTGACGTAATCAAACACTCAACAAGAGGCAGGCGCTTACTGTGGCTCCCAGTTTGAGAAGCTACGGTCAGCCCAGCCAGGCGGGGAAGACAGGGCAGCAGGACTGTGAGGCGGCTGGTCCAGCTGTGTGTGCATTCAGGAAGCACGGAGGATGTCTGCTGGTCCTCAGCTAACCTTCTCCCCTTAACGCAGCTCGGGACCCCAGAGGCCAGTTTGGTGATTCTAGATGTGGCCAATGCAACCTTCAATTTCAATGGTTACGGTCGTGCGTCGTAGTGCTGTGTGTGTGGGGGGGGACCCTACTCATGCAGCCCTCCATAATCCACAGCCACTCCCCACGAGCCGTCTCCCCGTTTTATGTTAGGGTGCTGCCGCCGCCCTGGGGTCGCCGTAAGACCCTCACCCGAGCTGGCCTCAGCCCTTTGCACTGTCTTGCCCAGCTCGGGTCCAAAGTTTCATCTCTTATTTAAAAGTCTCCTCTGGCTCATTCAGCTCAAACGCAGAGTGTTTCCTCGTTACACAGTCCCCGTACTGGCCCTCGTTAACGTCCCCATCCGCATGCTGGATCACGGATTCTCCGTTCTCTCTCAAAGACCAAACAAGGCCATCTTTTACAGTTTCCATCGTATTCTCTTCCTCCTCACTCTCTGACTCTCCCCCAAGGGTTCTGTGTTCTATGTGAAAGAGTGGAGATACAGTTGACATTCTTTTCTGCCTTGAGTTCTGCAAGCTGCAAGAAGGATTAGCCGGCCCCCTAATCTCACCACCCCCACCTCCCGCTTTTCCAGCAGAGTCTGCGGCAGCGGACAGTGTCTGCATGGCTCTTCCCCGCGGTGACTCCTCCCTTACAAGGGGCAAGTTTTTTTTTCTTTCTTTCTGGGAAGATCACATGATTCGGTCACATGCTTTATCATCCACACACACAAAGGCCAGGTAGCAACCACCACAGTCTGTCCCTCACTTCCATAGATCCAAGTCCATTCTCTGACCCATCAGGCGTTGTGGGAGGGGGCATTTCCATACGTGCATGGTACACTCCGTTTATGGAGCAGGCGTACCAACCCACATCATACAGAGGAAGATGGTTTCTTCGGGATGTCCCCCAAAGGATGTTCTGCTTTCAGATGGTATGGCTTTGTTTGCGTGTTTTATTGCCCATTGCAGGGAGCACGCAGCTGCCATTACAGGAAAGGGGGGTTGCTTCTGCAGGTGCTCCATTGGCCGACCTCAGTTGCATCCTCCCGGATCTTACCAGGACCACACATACATGTATGCGCGCACACATACACACACACACACATATATGCAAACACACACACATACACATATGCACACACACATATATATGCAAACACACATACACATATGCACACACACATATATATGCAAACACACACATGCACATATGCACACACACATATACATACACACACTCACATACACATATGCACACACACACACACACATAAATACTAAAGACAGGCCAGCCTCCCGCTCAATATGTAGTTGAAGATAACAACCTTGAACCCTGTGGAGCGCTGGGATTGCAGGTGTGAACCACCACACGCATGTGTCTTTAAGATGGTGCGTTGTCAAGAGTCCTGGGTTCAAGCATTTAAGACCTTCTGTGTAGGGGAGGCTGAGATGCCTTGGAGGTATGAACTTAATGCTGCCTACCAGAACTCTCTGCCTAAGGGTTTGTATGCCTGCAGCTATCTACATCAGAGAGTGGGTGTGTGGGCATCTGGGAGCCTTTTGTCTCCTCTGGACTCAGCCTCTAAATGGCCTTTAAAAATATTTGTTGAATCAATGATTGTTGGGCAGCTTTGGAGTTGGCTGCCCTTACAAAGGCTATTCTGGGCAGGTCTTGTTAATGAGTAGCACTCCGTCTCTGGGTTTGCTGATGTGGCCTCTTGGCACCTGAGTGCAGAAGACAGGCCCTGGACTCAGTTGGCTGTCAGGAGCCCTGGTGAGTGTTTCTTTAGGGTGGCCTGGGAAGATGCTACTCAGGCTTTATGATCTTACCTGGAAGGCTCACAGCGACAGCCCAGGATTCCCTGCTCTGCCTCTGCCTTAGTGACTGCAGAAATAGCTCAGACTGCAGTGGCCATGAGCTCCCCTAGTCCCCTAGCCCCCTAGGGCAGTTGTCTTTGGGTGGCAAGTCACTGTGTCACTCTCTGCAAGTAAAAGCCATGAGGGCTTCTCTGAAAATCGACAGTGCGGGCTTCATTTCGGGAATGCTTGGCTCTTATGTGTCTGTGCACTCACGGGCAATTGGTGGGGTAAGTGTGCAGGAACATAGAGCGTAGGACACGTGTGGCTGTCAGGACACTCTTTGATGTCACTCCTCAGGTACTTTTTTTTTCCCCTGAGACAGGGTGTCCTATTTGCCTGCAAGTTCACCATTGTCCAGGATAGCTGGCCAGGGAGCTGCCAGAGATCCTCCTTGCTTTGCCTGGCCCACGGGCCCCTCATGTCACCACCGTGGGACTCCAAGTGGCGAACCACCACACTCTTGGCTTTTTAAATTGGTTTTGGGGTCTGAGCTCGGGTCCTCACGCTAACAAAGCAAGCGCTTTACCAGCCGAGCCAACCTCAAGCATGGACATTAGCTCTTGGTTAGCCAAGATCCTAGCCCAGGCCGGGAGCCCAGGCACTCATACTGCAAGCTCTCAGAGAAGGGAGCAACGTGGCATGGGGATGTGTGGGGCCGCAGCTGGTTTCCTTTATTATTATTATTATTATTTATTAGTCTTCTTATTCTTATTTTTCAACTTTCAGGCAGGGCCTCATTTTGTAATCCTGGCTGGCCTGGAACTTATGTAGATCAGGCAGGCATTGAACTCACAGAGATCATTTTGTCTCAGCCTCCTGGGTGCTAGCATTAAAGGCACACCCTACCAAGTCCTGCTTAGCTGGCGGTTTCCTAACTGTTCCAAGGACTGGCTCGGAGTCCCCACTCCCCAGCCCAGTGCGTGTGGAACAGAGCTCAAGCTCCCACTGTATAGAACCCAGCCCTAGTCCACTCCTCAGACTCTGTCGGGCAGCTCAACAGGGACAGGATTTCTATTCAGATCTGACCCTGCTGCCCTTTAGCAATCCAGCCAGTAACTCAACTCCTGCCCAGCGGAGGAGGCTCCCGCTGCCACGCCTTACCCGGGGGATGCGGCTGACAGCCTGGCCTGGGCGACTGCCGGCATCCTGGCTGGGTACCTGCAGCGCCCCACTCCGGCCAAGCAAGGCTTGCAGAGAGTTCAGGTAAATAGTGAGAGGCTGGGCAGGGTTGCCGACAACAATGGCCGGAAAAGCTAGTACTTGCCTGCCGGACTTGCATAGGAAACTCCTCCTGGACCCTCTGAGAGACTGGCTGCCCGGGCACGGGAACAGGGCTGGGCTGGAGACAGGGTGGGGGAGCAGGCGCCGCCGTTGGTGTGGGTTTCGATGTAGTCTGAGATTCAAACGCTTAGGAGGTTAAGGCACCAGAGACCAGTTGTCCCGCGCCATCCCTTTGGCGACTTTCAGATTGAGACTATTTTATTTTGTGAGACAGGGTCTCGTGTGTCGTAGGCTAGCCTTGGCTAACAGTAGCCAGTCAAGGATGATTTGGGGCTTTTGATCCAGCCTCCATCTCCCAAGTCTGGAACTACAGACTTGGTTTTGTGCTAAGGACTGAACCAGGGTTTGGGGAACATTAGGCAAGCACCCTACCAACCGAACCGCGTCCTCAGCTACACAACGGGCGATTTTTTTATTTTTATTTTATTTTTTTTGTCTCCTTAGAGAGGCACAAACCTGGCTCTAATGGTCCGGGACATCAGTAGCCAAAATTTGGCTGTGACTCCAGCACAGGTTAGGCTGCAGCGAAAACTGCTTGACCCCCTGGAAACTGGACACGACAGAGCAGGGAGATGGGGACAGCAGGGTTTGGATGGTCCCCACAGTAGCTCAGGGCGTTAACCTGGGCTTAGGAGGATTCTGGGAGTCCCTGAGGAGAGAGACCAGAGGACATAGCTCCTGTACCCGTTACCCCAGGGCCATCTGGCGGCAAGAGATCTGTAAAGAGTTAGGGAGAGAGGACAAGGAGGCAGGGGCTATAGGGTCATTGGCATTAAGGGACAAACGGCCCCAGGGGAGGAGGCAGAGGAAGAAGTGTGGGGGAGGCTGACACCACTCTGGTTTTTCTAAACTTCCTGCCAGTGGCGAGGGAAGCTTGACAGGGGAGGTAGAGCCCTGGAAAAGGTCTTTGTGGGGCTGAGGAAATGACTCAGTTGACTCGGTACTTAGTGTGTGCACACAGGAGGACCAGAGTTCAGATCCCAGCACCCACCTTAAAAAAAAGAAAGCTGGCCTCTTGCCTGTGACGCCCAGCACCAGGGCAGCAGAGACGAGCAGATGCCTGGAGCTCACTGCCTATGCTGGTTCTTCTGGGGGGGGGGCAGCAGAGGCCAGCACAGGCCTAGGCAGTCCCATTGCTCAGGTGGGGACCAGTGGGTCACCTGCACACGGCCAGCTGGAGTGGAGCCCTCCCTGGTCAGCTTTGGCTGCGTCTGGTATAAACTGCGGCGACAGGGTACAGGTGACCAGGGAGCGGAGAGTGACCTCGGGGTGCATACAACAGACAGCATGACCAAGGCACAAGGAAGGGTGTGGGCACTGTAAGGGAACCTAAGCTCCAGCCAGGCCCCGGAGTGTGTGTACGCACGGTTATGCAACGCCCGAGTTTGGCTTTCTTTGAACTTCTGGCTCACTCCTTGTGACAGTTCTCTGTTGTGACAGGTGTGACATACTTGAAGTGTCCCTGATTAAAAGAAGCCAAGAGCTGGACCAAAGGGGTGTGACTAAGGCTTCTAAGAGGATTTGGAGGTTTGGATAGGAATATGTCCCTTTTCTCAGCTCTCTTCTGCTTTTCTTCTTCTTCTTTTCCTTTTTGGACAGGTCCTCATGTAGTTCAGGGAGGTCTCCAGGTTGCTATGTAGCTGATGATGGCCTTGGTCCTCCTGCCTCCACTCCCCCAGTGCCAGATCACAGGAGGGAGACACTGTACCCAGCATTCTGCAGCGCTAAGGGTCCGGTCCACGACTTTCTTGCAAGCAAGGCAAGCATTCTGCCAACCGAACCACATCCTCGGCTCCTGGAAGGTGTTTCTGGTGGTCAAATGCATCTGTGTCCAGCTGTCCAAGGCAGCGTGTTAATTGGCTGGTATTCACACGACGAGAAATAGGGCTGTCTTTGTGTCAAACCTTGTTTACGTGTGCAGGAGACCAGTGATGCTGATGCGGCCAGGGAGACAGGCCAAGTCGTCCCAGGGGAGGAAGCTGCTGGCTGAAGGAAGCTTCCATTGGAACTGTAGAAGCTGTGCTTGCTGAACAGAGAGCCTCTGCTCACCCCAAACCTGGCTAGTGCTTGAAACAGTGCAGGCACTCAGCAAAGACCCAGTGATTGGGGGTGGGGAGTAGCTTGTGGGTATCACAGGTTCTCCTGCGGGCATTGTCTGTTTTTGACAGCCAATGCTGGGCTTGTTTTACAGATGAGGAAACTGAAGTTCACAGGGCTCTGATGCGTGGGCTAGGGATGTAGTTGGTAGATTGCGTTCCTCGCACACATGAAGCCCTGGGTTGATTCCCAGTGCTCAGAAGGCAGAGACAGGAAGGCCAGGTTCAAGGTCAGACTAAGACATTTGTCATCAAGCCTGATGACCCGAGTTCAATCCCTGGGTCCCATATGGTGGAAGGAGAGAACCTACTCCTGCCAGTTGTCCTGTGACCCCTACAGATGGTGACAAGGTACACACACGGGCGTGAGTGGGCTCTCTCTCTCTCTCTCTCTCTCTCTCTCTCTCTCTCTCTCTCTCTCTCTCTCTCTCTCTCTCTCTCTCACACACACACACACACACCATAAATAAACAAGTGGAAAAAATCCCCTTGTTTTCTTTAGACAGGGTCTCACTACATAGCCCTGGCTGGCCTGCAGACCAGTTTGACCTCAAACTCAGAGATCCACCTGCCTCTGCTTCTCCTAAGTGCCAAGATTAAAGGGGTGCGGCACCATGCAGGTTCAAGAAGATCTTTTAAAAGAAACCCAGTCATCCTCCTTCCCAGGTCCTCTCACTCGAGTGGAGGAAGAAATGTCTAGACGGCCAGACCTGTGTGACACCCTGGGAGATAGGGGAACAGGAAGAGACACGAGTCTAGTCCCAGGTGATCCTCAACAGGATCCCCTAGCCCTGAGTTTTGTGTCTTTGCAGCACAAAGAATCCCAGACTGCCCTATTATTGTCAAGCTCAGGGATGTCTTGTGATAATTTAGCTGTGCCACCTGTCCAGACTATGCGTGTTTGGAGTTGTGAGGGCCGAGCTTGAGGAAAGGGAGCAGGGGGTGTGGGTGCTCAGCTCTGGGTTTGGTTCTCAGAACCGTGCTCTGAGGGTGGGGGAATGCTGTCTCCTCAGAGGGTAGCTGCTCAGGCTGCTGTCTGCCCTAGAGCTGACTGTGCAAAGGAGGACACGGACCGTCCATCCATCTCTGACCCTCTGCCTTATGGCAGGGATGCAGGAGGCCACGGGCCTTCCCTGGACCGCTCGCAGCCGGGGAGCTCTGAAAAGCGTCCAGGGCTGCAGAATGACAGTTGCTATCTGCTTAGCCCTGGAGTGTGTGCGGATGAGCTACGCCCTAAGCTTGGGTACTGGTCCCACCTTCCACTTGGGGCACATCAGCCTAGCTGGCCTGCAAGCACCTGGGACTTCTCCGGTCCCCGTCTCCCACATCCTCCTAGGAACTCGGGGGGCTGCAGACACATGAGATACTGTCCTTGTCTTTTACATAGATTCTGGGTACTCAAACTGAGGTCCTCACACTTGCATGGCATCTGAGCCATCTCCTCAGATCTCCACCTGTTGAGAGATGCCTTTTCCTTGCCAGCCGCTTTGGTTTTTCCCCACCAGTCGCCTGGGCTCTGCCGCATTGTAGTCCCCAAATAACACACATGACGCTGTATTAATTATGAAGCTGTTGGCCTTGCTTGTTTCTTACTGGCTAGCTCTGACTTAAGTATTTACCCCATAACTGCCAATCTAAGTATTTCTCTTACCGGAGAAAAGTTTCCGGGCTTCTTATCCCTATGGCGGTTACATCTTGACTCCCTGTGTTTCTTCTTCCCAGAGTCCTCCGGGACTCCTAGTCCCACCTGTCTTGCTTCCCTATTGGCCAACAGTGCTTTATTGACATATACACAGGACTTCCCCACCATCTACCTTAATTTTTTGTTTGTGTGAGAGAGAATGTCTCACTTTTCCCTGGCTCTCACCCAGGTAAGCTAGGTTGGCAGGCCAGTGAGCCCCAGAGATGTGCTTGTCTCTGCTTCCCTGGCACTGGGACTATAAGTGGGTGTCAGTATGCTTGGCTTTGTGGGGGGGATGGGCGTGGCTCTGGGTATGCAACTCAGTTCTTCGTGCTTGTATGGAAACGCCTCACTGACTGAGCACAGAGAGGCCTCAACTTTCTTCCAGATCCAGCAGACGTTGGCTGGAGCTGTCAGACTGGACTGTGTGTGGAGTAAGCATAGAGTCCTTGCCTTCTTGGCTGTGACCTGGTCTCTCCTTCATTTCCTTCCTGGCCATGCCCCTGTCTCTCCCTCTCTTCCCTTGCTTTCCTGTCTGTGCCCTGATCTCTCCTTCCTTGCAAAAGTCTTTGCTCCTTTGTGTGTTAGCTTTTTGTCCCTGTGACAAAAATACTACTCAAGAGCGGAAGGGTTTACTTGGCTCTCAGTGTGTCATAGTTGCTTTCTGTCGCCGTGACAGAACGCGTTGACCAAAAGCAACTTGAGGAAGAAAGGTTTATTTGGCTTACACACTGGACCCCCGTTTATCTTGAGGGAAGTCAGGGCAGTAGGAGCCGAGGCAGAAACCACAGAGGAAAGCGGTTCACTGGCTTATTCTCCACCGCTGTTGGTTCAGCTGCTCCCTTAAAGCCCAGGACCACCTACCATGAACTGGGCTGTCCCGAAGGAACAGTCAGTTAAGAAAATGCCCCCTGCACATGCCCAAGGCCAGTCTGATGGCGGCGAGTCCTTGGTTGAGGTTCCGTCTTCCCAGGTGGTGCCAGTTTGTGTCAACTTGAGAAAAACTAAGCAGCACGTGGCTTTAGCTTCAGATGCGTCAGGCCTCACAGTGGGGGGGTGGTTATGGTGGAGCAGTCACCAGTGAAGACATGCGCTTATACCCCAGCACGGTGGGGTGGGCACAGAGAGAGGCAGGTGTATCCTTGGTGCCTGCTACTCAGCCAGCTTAGCCTACGTGGTGAGTTCCAGGTCAGTGAGATACGCTGCCACAAAAACAAAACAAACAAACAAACAAACCGTGGCTGGTGCCTGAGGAACGCCAGCTGGAATTTCCCTCTGGTTTGCAGCCCTCAGGTCTCCGCCCCCATACATGTGCCGTCCCCCCCCCCAACACACAAAGTTTCATGTTTTAAGGAAGTTTACAACCTTGTGTCGCGTCTGTCACCATTAAAGGCCGTTGAAGCAGGGACGTGTCCCGGGCCGGCCCTGTAGTCTGCCGGCTGGCCTGTGCTGACCTTCTCCTTCTGCCCCCCTCTAGCAACATGTCGGAATGCTTGGCCGACGCCGCGTGCCAGCGCTGCCAGGCGCGGTTCGCCCCCACAGAGCGCATCGTCAACAGCAACGGGGAGCTCTACCACGAGGACTGCTTCGTGTGTGCGCAGTGCTTCCGGCCCTTCCCCGAGGGGCTCTTCTATGAGGTGAGGGCGCTCCCCCCGAGGCAGCCTGTTCTTGACCCTGTGGCTGCTCCGCGACCTGGCCAGGCTCTGAGGCAGCAAAGCGGAGTTTCACGCACTGTGTTGGCCCGTCCCTCACCTGGGACCTTCTGGAGTCAGTCTCCCTCAGCCGCCCCTGGGCAGGTTCTGGGGTAGAAAGAACCCCGTCGTCATGCTGGCTCTCCGTTGGGCCAGACAGCAAATGCAGTGGCTGGGTGATTCCATTTCTGGTGAGGGCACCCTAGAGATAAAGGGTCTCATGGGTGGCATTGGGTGAGCAGGTGATGTTTGATGAGGCCGGAAGAGAAGGGACAGACAGACACACAGACACACACACACAGACACACACACACAGACACACACACACCCCTCTGCAGGAGAAGATCTTGGCAGAGGGCACAGCTTATGTAAAGGTCCTGAAGCAGAAGCACGTGGGGTATTGGGGAGAGGCTGGTGTGGTAGGAACCGGAGCGTGGCGGGAGGTAGACAGGGACTCGCAAAGTTTCTATCCCGGTGGGGTCTTGAGCTTTGCAGTGAGAGGCTGGAGCCACGTGGGTTTGGAACAGAGGAGTCACACCATTGTCCCACATGTGAAGAACACCCCTCTGATTCAAGGCATGCTGTGCCTGCCACACACCATCATGAGAGGCTGCGAAAGGATACTGTCTCAGAAACAAAGCGGGAGAGAGGGGGTTCCAGGCACTGTGCCACACAGAGGCGGTGAGTCAGTTGGGAGAGAAACTGGGAGACCAGGAGCGGGGCTACTGAGTCTGGAGACCGTTCAGATAAGACTGAAGGGCCCGAGTTGCCTGCACTGCTCACAAGAGCAAGTAGTTAAGTCCTTTCTAAACACAGCTGTTGCTACAAAGTAACTCGAGCACTGGGGAGGAAACGCCTCGGTCATCAGAGTGCTCGCCTGGCAATCCTGAGCTCTTGAGTTTAATCCCCAGAACCCATGTAAAGAAGCAGGTATACTTGCTTGTTCTAGTCCCAGCGCTGGGAAAGTAGAGACTCACAGGTCAGTCAGTCAGTCCAGCCTATTTGGTGAGCCACAGTCTGGTGAGAGACCCTGTCCCCAAGGGAGAGAGGCACCTACAGACACATAAACACACACACACACACACACACACACACACACACACACACTGAACCATATCAACATACAGGGGTATAGTGTATAGTACTTTATTAAAAATGAAGATAACATAGATACTTATGATACAAAAGATACTTAAAATGTCCTACTTCCCATTATTTCATTAGAGTTTCGCATCATTTATGTGTCTGAGGTTATTTCAGTCCGTGTGGTGTGACATCAGCATGGTACCAATCTGGCAGTAAGATTTACACCACAGCATCTGGCAGACCCAAAGTCAGGGCCCCTGCTGCCTGGTTTCACCCTGGCTGCGCTCCACCGGGCTGCAGCATGAAGGGAGCACCAGAGCTTGGAGGGGACCGGACCATCCTCTCTGGGGGAGGGAGGGGCTGATGTCATCGTTGGTTGGCTGATGTGTCTCACTTGTCAGATGAGGATCTCTTGTTGCTCTCCAGGCATCCCAAGAGATGCTGGCTGGCTGCAGAGCACCGGGGAGAGCTCTGCGGGGGGGGGGGGCTAGACCGGAACCAAGCACAGCACAGAGTGGGTGTTTGATACCGCTGCTCAGGAAGGTCAAGCCTCGGTGGCCTCTCTGGCTCACCGGGGAGAGCTACATGTAGCTTTAGGAGAAGGGAGTTATGGAGGATGGCGTTGAGCCTCTGCTCCCTCCTGCCTCCAACTCCCAAGTGCGCTACCACAGCCTGTTCAAGCCAGCCTGGGACCGAAACGAGGGCTGCCTACGCGTTACACAAGTACTCCACAAACCGAGCTACATCCCTAGCCCCAGATTTTCTTCTTTTTAAAGAGGCAAACTGTTAAGGGAGAGGAAGGCAGAGGCAAACTTCGGTCATGCTTGGGGACAATGCGTGACTGTGACTGACGGCAGCACTCGGGTGCTTGTCTTAGTCCGATTCCCCAAGGCCCGCCTTGCCCTTTCTCCCTCTCCCCCGTGGGTCCTTCCGTCGGCTCTGGGGACACTGCCAGAGGTGGGGGACAAAGGGGCACGAGTGACTCGGATGTGACCTCTTCTTCCTCTGCCCGTCTCCCACCTCAGCTTGGCCCCCTGCCAGGGTCCTCAGCAGACAGCAGAATCCCCAGGAGCCAGCCTCGGGCCCTCAGCATCTCCGTGAAACCCTCACTTGGTGCTCTGACAAGCTGCATGGGCTCGTCCCCTGCTCCAGCGAGCTTTAGAAGGCTCTCTTCTCCAGACCCCAGACCCCCGTTATTTATTAGGGGCAAGGCTGTGGCGATGATGCATGACTTGCTTGTCTTTTGTCTGTGGCCCCATTTGCAGTTTGAGGGCCGGAAGTACTGCGAACATGACTTCCAAATGCTGTTTGCTCCGTGCTGCGGATTCTGCGGTAAGAGCTGGTGACCTGGGAAGCGGGGAGGGGACCAGCAGGGGACAGGCGGCACTGGCACACTGCTTAGCCTGGGGGTCCTTCCTCACTCCGCCTTCCTGAGCATCGCTCTTCAGGTTCCTAGAAGGGGGGTGCTTGGGCTAGGCTGAGCTGGGAGGAGCCCCAGGCCACACAGGACTTGGGAGGCACTGAAGGGTGGGGCATGCTGTGACCGACAGACGAGCTCGCTCCTCTTCTAGGTGAGTTTGTCATTGGACGTGTGATCAAGGCCATGAACTCCAGCTGGCACCCAGGCTGCTTCCGCTGTGAGCTGTGTGATGTGGAGCTGGCTGACCTGGGCTTTGTGAGGAATGCGGGCAGGTGAGGCAGCTGCAGCTGCGGACAGAGAGGCTCGTCTCTTGTCCCCCCTCTAAGTGCCACGGTCCCGTGACGCACCTTCCAGGATCTGCTGCAGCGTCCTTGTTCCACCCCTGCTAGACGGGGAGCACAGTCTCCAGGTGTGGGTAAGGGTGGAGGTAGGAGAGTGAGGACAGACAGGGCTTCCTCTGGGCAGGAGATGCCTCTTTGGGAACAGCAGGCATGGAGGGCCTTGAGTGGCGATGGATGGGTGAGGAGTTTTAAGCTGGAGAATCCCTATTACCCCTGACACCCTACCTGCTGCCGCTGTACCAGGCTGACCCCAGATGTCTTCCTCCCCGTACACACGCGGCTGGAGAATGCTGGATAGACACCCCTTAGCCAGGCTGCCCAATTCACCCTAGATTCAGAACTGTAAACCCCATTGGTACTCGGGTAGTTCCCTCGTCCAGGAAGCTTCTTCCTCTCTTCTCACCCCTGCCTCCCTCACTGTGGGTTCTTTTTTTTTTTTAAAGATTTATTTATTAACTATATACAGTGTTCTGCCTGCATATGTCCCTGTAAAGCCAGAAGAGGGCACAAGATCTCATTACAGATGGTTGTGAGCCACCATGTGGTTGCTGGGAATTGAACTCAGGACTGGAAGAGCAGTCAGTGCCCTTAACCTCTGAGCCATCTCTCCAGCCCTCACTGTGGGTTCTACACCTCCCCTGCAGCCATGACCTCATCTCCCACCCGCGTGGGAAAACTCTGGGCGAGCTCCCAGTAACACCTTTGTGCCCTGAAGTCCTTCTGAGCATAGCCGTTGACCCCTACATCTCAGGTCAAGCTTGGATGTCACTAGGTCCTCTCCCTGGCCTCCAGTGGTCTCACAGCTTGACTAAGCCACCTCCTCTCCCACTGAGGCCTCTGTTCCATGCCGGCTCCCTCCAGAGGTGCCCAGAGGTGCTCTCTGGGTCCGGGCTCATACCTGCCCTTGAAGACAAGTCTTGAGACTCTCCATGGTGCATCGGAACAATACAGGGGCCTCCTTCACATCTCCCCTTTGCTCAGTTTCCCCTGCCTGTGTGGCATCTTCGTTTGAGATTCCAACACAGCAGGTCCCAAAGAGAGCTTCAAGTTTCTCCCCCTCTGACCCAAGACTGCTTCTGCATCTCCTGATCCAGAAAAGGCATTGCTGCCTTCCAGAAACCCTCCAGCGTCCCAGGAGACTGTCCTTCCTGTCTGGGTACTTGGCTCTCTGTCAAAGCCCCTCTGTCACTTTTGCCCCAGCCTGCAATGATCTTACTGCTTTGCTATGCTGCTGGGGGAGGCACATGACCTCGCTCTGGCCCTGGCATCTGAAAGGCACCGTCTTGCGGTCAGCAGCCTGTCTTGGTGAGGGACCATGAGGGTGGACAGACCTGTACTGGTGAGAAGCATCAGGGCCATCAGTCTGGGCCGTGCGGTTTCTGAGATGAGTCATGAACGGGCCACTACCCCGTGCTTTGGAAGATAAAATATAACAGACGAATATAGGGTTTCTCCATTGATGGGCAGGGTGCGGTTGGAGGGTCACGCTTGAGAGCCCTTCTAGTCTAGAACAGCCTGGAACTCCATGATGCAGGGGGCCACTGGAACCAATAATAAGGGAGGGGCATTGCCTTCCTTGGTCATTCTTGGGTGGAAGGGAAGAGAATTTCAGGGGGGGGCATCATGTATCATGTTGAAGTAGCACAAAAAATTTCCTTCACTTTAAGTCTTGATTATGTTTAAGAGTAGTTACAAACAAGTAGAAAAAAATGGATACATTAGTTTGGTCAAGACACGCTGACAAGTCCAACAGTTCAAAGCCAGGCAGCTGAGGTTGGCAGAAGCCTCTGGAGGAAGTGGGGATGCCCCTTGAGTGAGCTGTAGACAGGTTTGCACACCTGACTCCCTGCCTCAGCAGACTCTAATGTCTGTCCATCTATGCCGTGTGCCTGACCAGGCCTCTTTCTACTGAGAAACTCTAGACATTGGCAGGGGAGAGGCAGGTGTGGTTACAGCAGGAGAGTCCAGAGCTGTGGTTGCTGGGCTCACATGCAACCAGTCTGAAATGTGCTCATGTGTGGCTGTCATAGAGTCTGTGTCCCCTAAATTCCGAAAGAGATAGTCTCTCGAAGCTGGCATACCATGCACTTCAAAGGAAGTATTAGACACCTCTCTAGTTCCAATGAGATGTGTGCTGTCTCTTTTTTTTCTGGGTCCCGGGCAGCTTGCTCTCTGGGTTCCTCTGTAGGGCTTTGTTGCTGTGGGCATCTGTGGTATGAAAGACGAGGGTCGTTTGGTGGGGAAGAAAGGTTCCCATTGTTCCAGAAATGTCCCTGTGGCTCTCTTCCCCATTTAGCACCAGTGAAGTCACTGAGTGTCTGGGAGCTGCTGTAAATAAGGCAGGCCAACCCAGCCCCCGTGGAGGGGTGGGCAGGGCACCCTGTAGTTAGCGCTCCCTCTTGATGGAGTTTCAGACTGGATGGCCTTGCCGTTAAGACCTTGGAGCGGGGTGAGAAGTGCTGACATTTCAGTTTGTTTCCTGGGGAAGTGGCGAGGGGTTAGAGAGACTTCTTTAGCTGGCTCTGGTAGCCTGTGCGCCACTGGGATAGCTGGTCCTCACAGCTGGCCTGGTGACAGGGCCCGCTTGAGGTTCGCAGCTCAAGGCTCACAGCTCGGATCGGGCGCTTAGGGAGCTCTCATTGGTTTTCCCTTCAAAGCTGGGAGGTGGGCCCGCGAGCCGTTTGCTGCAGAGCAGGTTGCGCAGGGCGTGGCGGAACTTCTCAGCCACGAAAAAGTACATTACAGGGTCCAGGGCGCCGTTGAGGCTGGTGAGACACGAGGTGATGCGGTTGCCGAGGGCCAGGGCGCGCTGAGCGGCGCACGAGGTCCCGCCTCCGCGGTAGTGAAGCACATAGACCGAGCGGTGGACGTGGTAGGGCACGAAGCAGACGAGGAAGATGGCCAGGACGATGGCGATCATGCGCACGGCTTTGCTCTTGAGCTGCTTCTCCATCCGGGGACCCTGGCGCAGGCTGCGGATGATCAGCAGGTAGCAGGTGACTGTGGTGACGAACGGGAAGGTGAAAGCCACGGCCAGAGACGCCAGGGCATGGTGGGAGGCCTTCTCCCGGTACAGCTGCAGGCAGACAACGCTGTGGTTGGTCTGCACAGTCTGCGGGCTGACCAGCAGCGGGGCCATAGCCACAGCCACCACCACCCACAGGAAGGCACAGGCCAGGTGGGCATAGAGAGGTCTTCGGAGCTTGAGGGACTTGACGGGGTGCACGATGGCCAGGAAGCGGTCAGCGCTGATGCAGGTGAGGAAGTAGATGCTGGCGTACATGTTGAGGTAGAAGAGGAAGCCGGTGAGTCGGCACGGGATTTCCCCGAACGGCCAGTGATTGCCAGAGAAGTGGTAAACCAGCCGGGTAGGCAGGACCAGCACACAGGACAAGTCTGCCACAGCCAGGTGCATCAGGAACACGTTGGCCGGGGTGCCTGACTTCTGGTCCCATATGAAGAGCCAGAGGGCCAGAGAGTTGCCCACAAAAGCCAGGATGAAATCCAGAAGGTAGAAGCAAGCAAAGATCACGTTCTCTAGGGCTGTCTCCTGTCCACACTGCTCAGAGTAAGCCAGGGAGGAGTTGTCAGTCAGACTCGGCAGGGCTGCCTCCAGGCCGCTCATGGTGTAGGTTAAAGGCAGAACGGGAACAGAGCTGGAGGGAATACAGAACCAGTTATGGGATCCTGGCGTGTACCCCCCAAGGTCAGAGGCGACGTCTCTGATGCCTTCAGAATCTCCTGGCACTAACTGGGGAGGAGCTATTCTGAGCTTGGCATAGCTGCTGAACTCTTTGTGTCAGGATTTTCTGTGTCTGCTGGAGCTAGCTGAATCTCAGCAAATCTAACCAAGGCATGGTTCTCAATGAGTAAGGAGGACCTGGGTAATTGCTGGAAGACCCCAAACCTGGAATCTGCTTTCTGCACCGTGCCTATTTTATCCACGCTTACAGGGTAGAGCAGCTAGTCCTGGAGGGCAAGAGAAACAAGCTTGGTAGTCTGTGAGGACAGGGAGAGCCATTATTTTCTTTACTAACCCCACCCCAAGGCAGGGGTAGCATTGTGTGTGTGTGTGGGTTCCTTAAACACACTCCCCATAGGTGAGTAAGTAGGGTCTGTTGCTACGAGCCTGGTGCTTGGCACCCACCCGTCCTTTCGCGTTGGCTCGCCTGGTGAGCAGGACTCTGAGTCCCACGACCTCCCTGAACTCTGACCTGGTCTACAATGAGCAATACGTCACTACTTTTTGTCCCACCTTCTGGCTCCTCCCACACTCGCTGGCAGGGCTCCATCAGGGGCACGCTTTCCGTCACGGCACCCGAGGACCCCAGTATCTCCAGAGTTTCCCTCACTTAGCTGGTCAGGTCCGCCTTGTCCAGCTTTTCTGGGTGGGAGCTGGGCTTAGGAAACCTCTGCCAGGGCCTCAGGCAAGCAGGGAGTCCCTCCCAAGCCAAGGTGTTCTACAGCCCAGGCTGGGGTGTGGGGGAGTCCTGTGTCTTCCAGGGTGCTGACTCACCTCTGGGGACCAAGGGTACCCGGTGACCAGAGCTGGGAGTGGCTTTTCACATACCATGCACTGGGGTTGCCCATTGTCCTTTGTGGGGGCATTTCCAGGACTGGCTGCCTAACTTTGGGGGCTCAGGGTAAAATGAAAATGCACAACCCCTTGCTCAAAAAGAAGAATTCGGGTTGGGGATATAGCTTAGGTGAGAGAGTGCTTGCCTGGTATGCATGAGGCCCTGGGTTTGATTCCCAGCACGTAAAACTGGGCGTGGTGGCAAGTGCCTGTAAATCCCAACACTTGGAAGGTGGGCAAGAGGTCAGGGTCACCTTCCTTTATGTAGTGAGTTCAGGACCAGCCTAAGTCATGGCTTTAATAAATAATGATAAAAAGTAGGAATTTTCAGGGCCCTGGACGTTGTTCAACAGCCCAGGGTCCCGTGTGACTGCGTGGCGTCTATGCCCTGTCACCTCCGCTCGGTCCCCAGAGGCTCCCCAACCCTCCCTGCCCGCCCCCTGCCCCTTACCTGTTGCAGAGGACGCGGGAGGGAGAGGACGGGAAGCAGGTCAGCTGTGGGTGGACAGTGAATGGCGTTCCAGGTGGACTCCTTGCAGCCGTCGGAGGGAGGCTTGACTATTTAAGGAGAGCCCACAGCGCCTCTGAACCTGAAAAGCGGCTTCATTCCTCAGGGGTCCTTTGTGGGGTAGGCTGCTTCTCCAGCTGGGTCTGCGTCCAGGGAGCACGCACTGAATATTCCAGTGTGTCCTCAGATTGTGCATAGCCCCATCCCCCAGCCAGGCCACAGAGCACCACAGAGGCCAAGTGTGTGACCGTCCTGGGAGCCTGGGAGTGGGCAAGGGCCGGGCCGGGTGGGGGTCTTTGGCTGGAATTGACAGACACAACAGGACATTTCAGAAGGGGATGATTTTTCTACTAATGGGGGGAGAGGGAGGGGTCAGCTACCATGGCAACGGGCCAGGATCCCAAGCTTACTGGGCCGGTGGGGGGTGGGGGGTGTTATTGTACATGCCAGGGTTGGAGCTGAGGAGCTGAAGGCCAGATGAGAGGGGATTCTTTCAGACACTTGCTGTAGGGTCCTTGTGTCCTCTCCGGTATAATTAGGCCCCGTTTGGGTGTGTGGAATAAATCATGGCCTTCATGCGGAGCCCGGCACAGCTGCAGGCGCCTTATAAAGGGGTGCTGTCTGTGCCGCGGGGCTGCAGCTCAGCTCAATCTGCAGGCCTGGCTCCTGCCTGGGCGGGCTTCTCGGCAGAGTGTGGCCAGCAGGAGGGCCTCAGTGGCTCCACGACCATGGCTTGCTCTTCTGGGGTGTCTCGAAGCTGAGATGTGTCGGGCATTGCCTGTGACTCATCCAAGTTCATCAAGGCTGATTTATCACTACCGAGGCAGCAATACAGCGCAGCCAAATCAGCCTCCTTAGTTTCAAAATGCTTGAGGTTTCCAGTTGAAGGGTTTGAAGTGATGGCTGGGGATAGCCCAGCCAGCCCAGGGCTTGTCCAGTGTGAGGGCAAAAGCCTGGGTTCTGCCCTCAAGGATGCGCATAAACTGCTCGGCGGCGGTGCATCCCGGAGCTTGAGAAGCAGAGGCAGGAGGATGAGAGGTTCAAGGACATCTTTGCCTACTTAGTGAGTTTGAAGCCAGCCCCAGTTACATGAGGTCTAGTCTGGAAAAATAAACACGCAAAACAATTTACAATGGTGTGCGCTTAGCATCTGGAGGGGCCCTGCTACCCAACGGCATCTGTCTGCAGTTTGTCTTCTCACACAGCTGTGCAGCTGGGGACCGCGCCCCTTTGGCAGTCGAGGAAACCAAAGCTCAGAGGAGTAAAGTCGTTCCCCCTGTGGCAAACTCTAGCAGGTGGTAGAGCCTGGCCCCACAGCCTGGCACATGTCGCCGCAGAAGCAAGGCTTCAGGAGCGCTTGTTCTCTTCTGTTGGCCTGATGCATTTTTAACATGGGAATTCTTTTCTGGGGGGAGAGGGGTTGAGACAGGGTTTCTATATGTAGTCCTGGCTATCCCGGAAAGCACTCAGTAGACCAGGCTGATCTCATCTCTTGACTCTGCCTCCCTAGTGCTGGGATTAAAGGACATGCAAATTCTTACACTCCACCTTACCTCTCTCTCTCTCTCTCTCTCTCTCTCTCTCTCTCTCTCTCTCTCTCTCTCTCTCTCTCTCTGTGTGTGTGTGTGTGTGTGTGTGTGTGTGTGCGCGCGCGCACGCGAAGTTCTAAAGGCCTCTTAGAGAAAAAATTAAAGCCATACCTAAGGAGTTGGGGGTACAGCTCGCCAAGAGTTTTCCAGGGAAGCAAGAAAACCTGAATACGATCCCCAAAACCCATGTGGAAATACCTTGGTGTGGTAGCATTTGCCTATAATCTCAGCCCTGGGGGAGTGGAGACAGGGAGGTTGTTAGGGGTTCCTTAGCCAGATATGGTAACCAGACCAGTAAGTTCCAAGCCAGGTGGAGGCCCTGTCACTGAAAAGAAGGTCAGGGGCTGGAGAGACGGCTCGGTAGTTAAGAGCACTGGCTGTCATTGCAGAGGACCTGGGTCCTCCGTCACACTGGCTGTCATTGCAGAGGACCTGGGTCCTCCGTCACACTGGCTGTCATTGCAGAGGACCTGGGTCCTCCGTCACACTGGCTGTCATTGCAGAGGACCTGGGTCCTCCGTCAAACTGGCTAGACATGCAGTTGGCTGCCCTGAGCAGAGCATTCTTGGATTCACATACTTTTTTCATTTTTCTGAGACGAAGGATTGAACAGGGGGCCTTGTGCGTGCTGGGGCTTGAGTTATTATTACGCCTTCAGCCCATCACAGGTGTTCTGTTACCAAGGTAGCTTCATGGACATCGCCACTTTAAAATTTTTGCAAGAGAATTTTAGGCAGCTGAGCTGTGTGTGCGCGCAGTGTGTGTGCGGGGCCAGAGACACGCCTTAGGAGTGACTCCTTAGATGCCACCGACTTTTTTTTTTCTTGACAGGGTTTCTCTGTGTAGCACTGGCCATCCTGGAACTCTCTCTGTAGACCAGACTATCCTGAACTCACAGGGATCCGCCTGCCTCTGCCTCCCGAGTGCTGAAACTAAAGGCGTGTGCCACCACCGCCTGACCCATCTTTTGTCGTTTTGAGACGGGGTCTTTCACTGGCCTGTAGCTTGCCAGTTAGGCTACCGTGGCTGGATCGGTGAGCCCCAGGGATCCACCTGCTTCCTTCCCCCAACACTGAGGTTAGTATACACGCGTACCGCCATGCCCAGCCTTTAAAAACAGCCTGCTATGATTGTCTACATGGGTGTGTGCGTGCTGTGATATGTGGCGGAAGTCAGAGGACAGCTTAGGAGAGCTGGTTCTCGCCTTCCGCCACGTAGGTCCTAGGGGTGGAACTCAGGTCACTAGGCTTGGTGGCAGGCACCCTTACCCGCTGAGCTATCCCGGTGTCCAATTTCTTAAAGCATCGATTCTGAGGATCGAGCTCAGGACTCTGTGCTTGCAAAAATAAGCTCTTCACCAACTGGTCTATCTCTCTCGCCCTTGGGTTCGGTGACTTTGACAGTGTCTCACTGTGTGGACGAGGCTGGGTCTAACTCCCTGAGCTGTGGTGTGAGAGCAGCAGCTTTGAAGTGTATTTCTGTATTGGCTGCGTGCTGTGTTGATTCTAAGGAGGAGCTGCCAAATTTGGAAGGGAGTCATGGGGAGTGAGGCCGTGCCTGTGACAGGGACGCAGGTAGAGAGAAGGAGCTGATTACAGCGAGTGACTGGACAAGGCACCGGTGTCCTTGGCTGCTGCGTGTATGTCCTGGGTGACGTCAGAGCGCAGATGTGGGGGGGCGGGGGGGAGGTGGACTCCAGGGAACCCAGAAGTGAAGGCTGTAGCCACATCCGCTGCCTGTCGTGGCGTGGGAGGAGCCCAGGTCACCTGTGCCTGGACACTGGCCCCAGTTTCAGCTTGGCTGCTGTCACAGGGTTATGTCCACCGTCTCTCTCTTCCCTCATGCGTAGTCACGCCTCCACGCACGTATCCAGTGCACCAGCTGTGAGCCACTCCCTCCGCGATGGGCATCCATGGTCCCGTGGAGGTACAGCCAGTAGCTCAGAAAGTAGCAGCGCACACCTTGCTTGGGCCTCTAGCGCTGTGCTGGTCTCAGAAGACCTCAGGGTGTGTAGAGAGTAATGCTCTATGGCGTAATTCCAGAGATCACTGAGGTTTGGGGGGGTGGCGCTAGGGGGCTCGTGAGTCAGACCTCTGACCTGCACACATGTGCACATACCTGTACACACATCGGCATGCACTGGTGCACAGCTCACACAAATATGTATATACAGTGCCCATGCACATGCGTGTGCGCGCATGCATGCATGCACACGGGCACGCGCGCGCCCGTGCACACACACACACACACACACACACACACACACATCCACAGAGGGCTAATGGTTGCTTGGCCTTGGAGGCTAGTGACAGAATTGCCTCTGTGGATTTTGGAGCCTGGCAAGGAGGGCCAGGTCCCAGCAGGATCACCCTACTGGGGTGACAGGTGCGGAATAGAGGTCGAGGGGCATTGGATTGGGGTTTTTGTGCATCCTTTGCCTGAGGACCCTGAATCTAAATTCTTCGCACCCTCAATGGCGAGGAAACAGAACCTGTGTTGATTTCCTTCTCTGTTAAGACCACAGCTGTTGCTCAGGGCAAGGAGCAGAATCAGAAATGACTGAAGTCCTCACAAAAAAGGACTCTGTGGTGACAGTGGCTGGGCTCGGGGGCCTCCGTGCGACACAGCTTTGCTTGTCTCTGGGGACAGAAAGCACTTGTGAGGCTTAGGGCCCCTCTTCATCCGGCGGGCTCCAGAGGAAGGGGCGATGAGCCCTGCTTGGATTTGGCCACGCCGCCATGCGCTGTGACATTCCATGCCTCACATTCACTGCCGCTTGCCCTAAGAGACATGTGAAAAGTACAACTCCTCAGCAAATGGCAGCTAGACATCTCTTCTGTGTGACACAGTGTCCTAGGCTCAGCCAGCCTTGGCGGGGAAGCACGCTTTCCAAAGACAGCAAGCACCCGCATTCCGGTGTACGTGTGTGGGGTCCAGCACATGAGCGTTGGGGTTCACATTCCTCAGGTTGTTAGGTTTGGTGGCGAGGGCCTTTACCTGCCGAGCTAGCTTACCTGCCCCCGGTCTTTTGCAGAGTGCGGGAGGGCATCCCTTCCAGAATCGTTACCTATGGCTTTCCGTGCCTTGTGACGGAAAAAGCTGTCTCAAACTTGGGCTTATTCACTTTGAATTACCCAGCTGTCACTGAGGCTGCAGTCAGGACTTTGGACGTCCTCTCCCAGCAGACGGTCAGGCATTTCTGGGAAGAGGTAGAGGGAGGAGCCCTCCCTCACACGGCTCTGACCTCTTACAGGCACCTCTGCCGGCCTTGCCACAACCGGGAGAAGGCCAAGGGCCTGGGCAAATTCATCTGCCAGCGGTGTCACCTAGCCATCGATGAGCAGGCCCTCATGTTCAAGAATGACCCCTACCACCCGGATCATTTCAGCTGCTCCCACTGTGGGTAGGTGCCCAGTCCTGGCCCCGGACACGGCAAGGGCAATCCTGGCTGTCACACAGTGGGGCTGCTGGGATTCCCACCCAGGGCAGAGGCGAACAAGGTAGGCATAGAGGGCGCTCATGAGGCGGGGTACTGGTGGGTGGGATGAGGTGGGAAACCGCTCTCCCAGTCCAGGGGCACTTGCGATCTGAGGAGGGTAGCCCCTGGACTACGGAGAAGAAAGAGTGGAGTGTATAAGGTTTGTACTGGTGTTGAAGAGAGGAGGAACAGGGCAGAAAAGCTGACGGTCTCCTGCAGTTCCCTAGAATCCCTTCCGTGCTTGCCAGCCTGCTTTAGAGGGGAGGGGGTGAGGAGAAACAGACCTTTCTCTCAAGAAGCTAGCTGGACAGTACACAGGCACTTCTCTGCAGGCCTGGGCGGGGATTCTGTGCCTTGGGGCCTGTCTGGGGTGCACACAGGAAGTCTCCAGAGGTCAAAGCAAGCTGGCTCAGCCAGAGCAGGAGCCTCAGGCACAGTTCCCTGGACCAAGGGTTACAGTGGTCCTGCAGGAGGTCAGGGATGCCCCTGCGGATGCCCTGTGCTGTCTTCCAGGAAGGAGCTGACCTCCGATGCCCGAGAGCTGAAGGGTGAGCTCTACTGCTTGCCTTGCCATGACAAGATGGGCGTCCCCATCTGTGGGGCCTGCCGCCGGCCAATCGAGGGCCGCGTGGTCAACGCATTGGGCAAGCAGTGGCATGTGGAGGTAAGCCTGAAAGTGGGACACAAATCCATGTCACGAAGTGGCCTGGTTAACAGTCCCTGTGAACCTCACCCCAGGCCGTGCCGTGGCTGGTTCCCTGTGAAAGCATTTCTGAGGGCAGCCTCTCCTCGTTCTGGCCAGGATCTCTATAGGAGCCAGGACGCCAGAGCCCACGATCAGACAGCCACACCCACCTCCCCTCTTACCTATCTTTGCAATCTGGAATCAGCCTTAGGCACAGTCTGCGCAGAGCAACCGTGGGGCTGCGGACGGTAGGACCTGTTGGGTGCACAGGCCCACACAGGCATGGAGGTGATGGGCTCCTAAGTCAGCTCTTATCCTTTTCCCGAGCGATGTTACACGCTCCTAGACACACTTAGAATTCTCGCAGCTCCAGTGGCCTGGCCATCTCTGTGTCCAGGGTGGCCTACTAGAAAAGGCTATGGGGTGTGCTGCCCTGTCTCTGGGTATCGGGGGTCCTCACATGCTCAAAAGGATGGCAGGTTGTCCTTATACTCTCCGGGCATGTGTGTGTGTGTGTGTGTGTATGTGTGTTGGGTGTGTGTATGCACATGTGTGTGTCTCAGGGGTGTGTGTGTGCACATGTGTGTGTCTCAGGGGTGTGTGTGTGTCGGGGTGTGTGTGTCTCGGGTGTGTGTGTGTGCACCTGTGTGTGTGTTGGGTGTGTGTGTCGGGTGTGTGTGTTGGGTGTGTGTGTGCGCATGTGTGTCGGGTGTGTGTGTGTGTGTGTCGGGGTGTGTGTGTCTCGGGTGTGTGTGTGTGCACCTGTGTGTGTGTTGGGTGTGTGTGTTGGGTGTGTGTGTTGGGTGTGTGTGTGCACATGTGTGTCGGGTGTGTGTGTGTGTGTGTGTCGGGGTGTGTGTGTCTCAGGTGTGTGTGTGTGCACCTGTGTGTGTGTTGGGTGTGTGTGTCGGGTGTGTGTGTGCGTGTGTGTGTCGGGGTGTGTGTGTCTCGGGTGTGTGTGTGTGCACCTGTGTGTGTTGGGTGTGTGTGTTGGGTGTGTGTGTGCGTGTGTGTGTTGGGTGTGTGTGTGTCGGGTGTGTGTGTTGGGTGTGTGTGTGCGCATGTGTGTCGGGTGTGTGTGTGTGTGTGTGTGTGTGTCGGGATGTGTGTGGCACAGGAGGCACCTACTAATATCAGGGCAGCTCCACCTATGTGGGCTCACGGTCTGCTTGCTAAGCAGGACCCCAGTGACAAAGGAAATCCCTGTGACATGCTCAAAGATGGTGATGAGGGCTGGCAACGCTGCTCGCTGGTAGAGCGCTTGCGTTACCTACACAAAGACCTGAGTTCAGTGCCCAGCGCAAGGCAGGCACGGTAGAGCACGCCTGTGATCCTACCCCTCGGGAGGGTCGGACGCTCAGCATCACCCTCGACTGCACGGTGGGTTTGAAAACCTCCCGGGCTCCCTGAGACCCTGCTTTGAGAAGAGCAAAAGCAGAAGGCCCGGCTGGCTCCTACGGCACCCACACTGGGGTCATTTCTACCCAGCTGTGAGCCTCTCCCTGTGTCCTGGGGTCCCTGGGGCAGCCCTGCTGTTGCCCAGCCACCCCGTCTTTCCTTTCCTTCAGCATTTTGTCTGTGCCAAGTGTGAGAAGCCGTTCCTGGGTCACCGTCACTATGAGAAGAAAGGTCTAGCCTACTGTGAGACCCACTACAACCAGGTACGGCCTGGCATGGGCCTGAGAAGACACGGGGCCGGAGTGCGGTCAAGGGCTGCAGGACCTGAGGGAGCGGGACTGGGGCTGTGCGTTCGGACATCTCCATTTGTGCAGACGTGGCGCTCGGGTGACCTGTTGGAGAAGGTCCCGGGAACGGTTATGGGCTCTGCGGCCCTGTCTCTTGGGGGGGGGGCAACGTGTCCTCACACGATGAGAAAAAGCACAGCAAGATGCTTCCTAGGGTCTTAGCGCTTGTGGGGGTGCTACAGGCACCTGACGCCCGTTGGATGTACCAGAAGCCGGGCTTGTGCGCTTGGGTACTGGGCTCCGGCTTAGCCTTGAAGTCCGTGCGTAAGAGGTGTAAGCAGCTGTCCATACAGTGTCTTCATTTGATAGGACGCCATTGTGGCCCCAGGGGCTGATGGGATGGGGCCCCACCCTGACCCTCACTCTTGCAGGAGGACTTCAGTAGGATTCACCAGTGGGGAGCAATGAGGGGGACTTGGGGGGCAACGTCTCAACGTGTGAGCCTTCCCAGGGCGAGCTTTCAGTGGGCTCGGTGTCCCCAGGAATGACTGGGGGGGTTGCTGTGTCTGTGGACCGCCCTGATGGCTTGGTTTGTTCACAGCTCTTTGGGGACGTCTGCTACAACTGTAGTCGTGTGATTGAGGGTGACGGTGAGGCCTCTGTCCCCAGCCCCCCTCCCTTGCTTTCTCCCTGGAGGGATGGGGGTGGGTGGGAGGGGCTGTAGGTTGGAGCGTGGCGGCAGCAGCGGTGTTGGTGGTGTTGGTGGTGGTGGTGGTGGTGGCTGTGGTGGTGGTGGTGTTGGTGGTGGCGGGTGGAGGGGAGCTTGTCACACAGCTGCAGGGTCCATCTGGCCCTGGCTGTGCAAAGCTTGGCCTGCAGCTGGCCGGGGTGGGCCTTGCTAACCCCACATCTGGCCTCACAGTGGTGTCGGCCCTCAGCAAAGCCTGGTGCGTGACCTGCTTCTCCTGCTCCACCTGCAACATGAAGCTCACTCTGAAGTGAGTAACGGGCGGGCGCTCTGCAGCTCTGACTTTCCAGCCTGCTCTCCCTGAACTCCAGCCTCAGGCAAGCCCTGGGCATGTGTGAGGCAGGGGCCGGCCGGGCAGATGAGGGAGCCCAGGGACCCCAGAGAACGGTGACGAAGGCAGTTACACACTTACAAGAACCCTGGGCTTCGGGGAGGGACATTCTGGCTCAGGGAACGGTGCAAGCTGTCGGGTGGGTGTCTGGCTCCCTCCTGAAGACTGTAAGGGTGTGGGGTGGCTGGGACTGTGAGGGAGGGTGGGGTTCAAAGAGCAGCAGAGGGGCCATTGGGGTTCTGGAGAGAGGCTTCTATGAGCGCCCATTGGCCAGCCAGCATCCTACCCTGGAGGCTCTGTCAGGCTGGCGCGGGAGGGCAGGGGGTTGGCAGCTGAGGGAAACTTGCTCCCCTCTGCCGCTGGGCTCCTGTCCGGAGTCGGGTTGGTAGGGCATAGACTTCTGGGGCTCTGCCTGCAGGAACAAGTTTGTGGAGTTCGATATGAAGCCTGTGTGTAAGAGGTGCTATGAAAGGTTCCCCCTGGAGCTGAAGAAGAGGCTGAAGAAGCTGTCTGACATGACCTCACGCAAGGCTCAGCCCAAGTCTGTGGACGTCAACTCAGTCTGAAGGGCCTCCGGCCTTCGTGTGCCTGCTTGCAGAACCTCTGCCCTCACCCTGCTGCCCCAATTCCTGATGGCCCCCTCCCACTTCTGCTCCTCCTTCCCAGGCCCCTCCCTCTGGTGATGTCACCCTCTCTGCTCCCAGTCTACCTAGGGCTATGTAGTACTCCCTTCAGCACTGAGACCTGGCCCAGCCTCATCGGCATTTCCTCCCGTGCCTGCGGTCTCCCGGCACAGGAGCTATCCGGGCCAGGACTGGACCACAGATCCCAGCCCGACACCCGTCCATTCCACTCTCCTTGGAAAGTTTCAGTCTCAGAGAGTCCCTAGGGCTTGGCTGGGAAGCTGCCCCAGCCCCAGGGCCAGCAGCGTGCAGATGGAGGCTTCTGGGGGAGAGGGAACCCTTCAGTTATTCAGCCACGTTAGGTCCCTGTGCTGACACTGCAAGCCCAGCCACCTCTGGGGCGAGCCAGCTGCAGGGCCGAGAGTCCCATTGCCTTCGCTATCAGGAGACTTCGCGGAAAGCCTCTCGGCTGCCCACCAAGGCTGGGGTCCCACTTCCCCCTGGGGCAGGGGCACACCGCCCCAGCCAGCTCAGACCTGCAAGTGGTCAAATGCTTTGCAATGAAGGTTGATTCACACACTAGGAGCGCCGGTGTGGTCTGTGGGAGGGATGGGGGAGGGATCGGGGAGGGATCGAGGAGGGTCCTCGGTACTGTAGAGCTAAGCTTGGGGAGGATCCACGCCCGGAGACACCCCCAGACAGGCAGGCCAGAGAGTCTCGGGTCTCCCAGGTTGGCCGCTCCCAGGATTTATAGACAAAATCAGCCAGGATTCCCTCAGGTGGCAGTGGCCGCGTGGGCTAGCTTGGTAAGTGTGTGATGGCGGTGTGGTGGCGTGTATCTCTCAAAGCCTATCGGCTGGACAGGTCTCCAAAGTCCTGTTCACTGCCATTGACATGACCGTTCCGCCAGGCCCTCCTGGGAGCACAGCAGGCGTCCTGGGAGCACAGCGGGCGTCCTGGGAGCACAGCGGGCATCCTGGGAGCACAGCGGGCATCCTGGGAGCACAGCGGGCATCCTGGGAGCACAGCGGGCATCCTGGGAGCACAGCGGGCATCCTGGGAGCACAGCGGGCGTCCTGGGAGCACAGCGGGCGTCCTGGGAGCACAGCTGGCGTCCTGGGAGCACAGCGGGCGTCCAGGGAGCACAGCGGGCGTCCTGGGAGCACAGCGGGCGTCCTGGGAGCACAGCGGGCGTCCTGGGAGCACAGCGGGCGTCCTGGGAGCACAGCGGGCATCCTGGTGCAGAGGGCCCAGGAAGCAGGGTCTCCAGGGACACCCTCTGAGAACGAGAGGGAAGGGAGAGGTGGCAGAGGGAGGGGAGGGGAGGGGAGGAGGGGGAGGGGGGAAGGACAAGGGAAGTCATGCCTGGAGAGTGTGATTATTACCTGGTTTTGGGAAAAGTCACAGTGCCCTTTGCTTTATGTGGGTGAGACCCTCTGGTGGGTAGAGAGCACCCACCCTTCCCCGCAGAGACACACGCTCCCTCCGGGTAGGTGACTTTTATTGTGAATTCGGGGGAGTTACCCATCACCCTCCAGGAGGCTTGAGACCCATCACCCTCCAGGAGGCTTGAGACCTTCCGTCGTCGGCCTCTGCACCCAGGAGGGGCGATAGATCTGGTGTGCCGAGGGGGTGGGATCCCCGCGGGGAAGGCTGAGTGTGGACGGGACGCGTTAGGGGTTGGCGGGGGCCGCGAAGCCTCGCTGTCTGTTCACTGCATTCATGAGCTGCTGTACGTACGAGGTCAGCAGTTCATCCATCTTGTAGCCCTAGACAGCACAGGGCGGGGTCAGAGCTGTGGGGGTGGGGAGAGCCCCGAGGCCGCGGCAGAACTGAAGGAAGGGAGGAAACCCCCCTCACGCTGGGCTTTGCCGCTGCTGGCTCTGGTGGGCCTGAGTCCCACCCTCTCCCTAGAAGGGGCTGGCACGGCCCGGAGTCGGCTCAGAGTCTTCGGACATGAGCGTGGACTGCCGGCCTCGGGGACGCATCTGACCCCCGACAGGCCTTGGCCGGCTTAGCCTGGCCCCGGGCAGGCAGTCTCACACAGTGAGCGACTTCCACATGGATTTGAGTAACGAGAACATCCCAGCCTCCCTGGGTGCTGTGCAGGGGTGGGGGATGGGGCCTGAGCTCACCAGAGAGGTCTCACACAGCAAGCGGCTGCCCTGGCCCAGGCTCCCCAGGGCCATGTGGAAGTACGTGCTGCCGCTACTCCAGCTGGAGATCTTGGTGAAAGGGTAGGTGTTCAGCAGCTCCTGGGGACACAGAGGCAATGGCAGCAGGCTGGCGGCAGGGGAGGGGCGGACAGGAAGAAAGACATCCGCCCCAGACTAGGGGACAGCCCCCACGCTCTACCTTGGTCTTGGGGTGGATGAGCAGCAACCCACGTCTGTTGATGGCGATGAGGAGAATGTCTGGGTAGGAAGGCTCGGAGGTTTGCTGAGGAGAGGGAGAGAGAGAGAGAGAGAGAGAGAGAGAGAGAGAGAGAGAGAGAGAGAGAGAGACAATGGTTATAGACAAGCCCAGGGGGTCAGGAAACCACTTCCTATCTATATGTGTGTTTGTGTTCATACAGGGCAGGTATGTGTGCACACCTGCGTGGTCTGTGCACACGTGTGCCTGTGTGTGGAGGTCGGAGGTCAATCTTGGGTATCATTCCTCAGGTGCCAGTCGCCTTTGTTTCTCAAATGAGTATTGTGTGTGTCTGCACACTGTGTGTGTGTGAGTGAGGTCAGTGTGTGTGTGCACACAGTGTAGTGTGTGTGAGGTCAGTGTGTGTGTGCACACAGTGTGTGTGTGTGTGTGAGGTCAGTGTGTGTGTGCACACAGTGTAGTGTGTGTGAGTGAGGTCAGTGTGTGTGTGTGTGCACACAGTGTGTGTGTGTGTGTGAGGTCAGTGTGTGTGTGTTCACACAGTGTGTGTGTGAGTGAGGTCAGTGTGTATGTGTGTGTGAGAGTGAGGTCAGCGTGTGTCTGCACATAGTATGTGTGAGAGTGAGGTCAGTGCGTGTGCACACAGCGTGTGTGTGTGTGTGTGTGTGTGTGTGGTCAGTGGACAAGGGCAGGGGTTGACGAGCTCTTTCCACCCTGTGGGTCCTAGGGATTGAACTCAGGTCATCAGACTCGGGTGACCAGTGCCTTAATCCACAGCCGCCTCACTGGTTGTACGCATGGGAGTGTATGTGTATGTAAGTGTGGTGTGTATGTCTTGTATCTTTTGAAACAAGGTCTCTCACACTCCTGGAGCTTACCAAATACGCCAGACAGGCTGGCCAGCCAGTGTCCCCCCCCTCCCCCACTGGCAGGCAACATTCGTGACCAGCCCTGCCTGTTCCTGTGTTTCCACATCAGGGTCAAACTCAGGTCCTCACACTTGCAAGGCAAGCACTTTTGTCAACCCAGACATCTCCTCAGCCCCCAGGCGGGCACTTTTTAAAAGTTCGTGTTCGCCACAGCTGGAACACACCCACCCGGGTCATACCTCTGAGGGCTCAGTTGGATGGGGCCTGATTGGGGGCAGGAGCTGAGCACGGGTTAAAGCCTACCTTCACCTCAAAGAAAGCAGACCCAAAGGTAGGCCAGCGGGAGATCCACTTCAGGAACTCCACCTTGGCCTCGGCCGTGGTTTTGTTCTTGTGTTTGTCACATTCCAGAAGGAGGTTCTGAAGGAAAACAGGGTCACTGAGGACCTGGGCAGGCTGCCCTGCCCACACGGGGCCCGGCACACAGGGCATGGACACCCAGGGGCTCCGGGACTCAGGCCGGAGCAATGCCCACCCGTCTGGAAGTCAGCACAGGGGCAGGGCCAGGGACAGGGAAAGGCCAGGGGCAGGCAGCCCGAATCCCCAGCCAACCAGCCTGCCCATGCACGCAGTTCCTCTGCCAGACCTTTTTCCACTCCTCGGAGGACATCAGTCTTGTGAGGTTCTGAGGCACTAGATCCTTCAGGATCTTTGAGACATTAGCCAGTTGAGACTGGTCAATGCCGAACTGGACTTTGTAGATGAGACCCGCTAGGTGGATGGCGTCTTCCCGGGAGCACTTGTGAAACCCTCGCAGGTACTTGGGTAGCTCCTGAGTGGCAGACATGCTGGGCCTTAGGCGACAGGAGCCGGGGGTGGGGGTGGGGGTGGTGTCGTGTCCTCCCCATTCACTAATCGAGCAGGCCAAGGGCTGAGGACCTCAGGGAGCGTGTCTGACTAGCAGAGAGATCTAAGTGACGGCTCCCTGGCATTGTGCCGCGGTGGGCGTGGGCTTTGTCCATGTGATGTGGTCCTTTCAAGCAGCAAGCCGGTGCATCAAGTTCAGCCCTCTGCGCCCCTTCTTCCCGGCTCACGCCGTAGGCCTTGACCCCAGAACCCTCAGGGTTTTGGCCTGCTCGTCCCCTCCGTACCCCTCCTCTCCCGCGCCTCAGAACCGGTTTGGGATAGGACCACAATGGCTCTTGTGACTCCAGGGCCCCGGTGGGTACCTGGTGGTAGTGGAGTATGGTGTCCGCATTCACATCCTTCCCGGGGGTCACGTTGAGCCACAGTTTCCGCATGAAGAGCACCTGGTAGGGAAGTGTTATGGGGGCCCCTAGGAGAGGGGGCGGCAGTGGGCACCAAGCCTATCCCAGCAGGCTCCAAAGACTCAGTCCTGACTGAGTCCGCACGCGACTCCTGCTGCTTTCTGGCCCGGAGAGGCTGCGTCCTTCCTCCTCCCTGGCTCCTGACTCGTCTTCATGGAGAATGGAGGAGCTGCCTTCAGACACATCCCTCCCCTGCCCACCACGTCGGGAAGTGGGGCCCTGGGCTACACCAGGCAGGGAGCTAGCCACCTGCATGCCTAGGGGACGCGGGGCTGAGTGAGCGGATGGACAGGCCTGGGACTACACCAGCGACTCAGCCAGCAGCCGCCCCCTTCCACGGAGACGCCCCTCACCTTCTTTCTGGGGCCTGTTCTTCTTCACCCAGTCAGACACCTGCCTAAGGCTGTCAAAAAAGAACTCTCCTTCCTTCAGGCTGATGACCTAGGGAAGAGGCAGAGGCGGGCGTGGCTGGGTGGGCTGGAGGGGGTTTGACCAGCAGGGGGCTTGACTGCGAGACTCCTCCCCTTGCGTCCTAAGAGCCCCAGCTGCACGGAAGGGAAGGGCCTGGCTAGTGCAGCGTTCTGGGCAGGCTGAAGTCTGCTGGTCGTGAGAGTTCTCCTTGGCAAGGGGTCTACTCCTCGGCCTGGCAAGTTGCTCACCTTGCCTATGATGTTGATGAAGAGGCTGCAGCCATCCAAGGACGCTAGCTTCAGCCTCGTGGCGATGCCCTCGCACAGGTCTCGCACCCGGCTACTGCTGTTCACCTCCATTGTCTGCACAGGGAGAGAGCGGGTGAGGCCCAGGTCCCAGTGTAGGCAAGGAGGCTTCCCAAGCCTACGCCCTCCTTTCCGTGTGTGTGTGTGTGTGTGTGTGTGAGTGAGTGTGTGTGAGTGAGCATGCATGTGTGAGTGTGTGTGAGTGCACATGCGTGTGTGAGTGAGTGTGTGAGCGTGCATGCATGTGTGAGTGTGTGAGTGCACGTGTATGTGAGTGAGTGTGTGAGTGTGAGTGAGTGTGTGAGCGCACACGTGTGTGAGTGTGTGAGTGCGCATGCATGTGTGAGTGTGTGTGGTGCACATGCACGTGTGAGTGAGCATGTGTGTGAGCACACGCACATGTGTGAGTGAGCGTGTGAGTGTGTGAGAGTGTGTGAGTGACCATGTGTGTGAGCGCACGCACACGTGTGTGAGTGTGTGAGTGCACGCGTGTGAGTGAGCGTGTGAGTGTGTGAGAGTGTGTGAATGACCATGTGTGTGAGCGCACGCACACGTGTGTGAGTGTGTGAGTGTGCATGCATGTGTGAGTGTGTGAGAGAGTGAGTGTGTGAGTGTGTGTGAGTGAGTGTGTGAGTGCGCATGTGTGTGAGTGTGTGCGTGCGTGTAAGTGAGTGTGTGAGTGAGTGTGTGTGTGCATGTGTTCATGTTCATGTGGGTATGTGCCCATGTGGGTCGTGTACACTTGTGTACACATGAACATGAAGGCCAGAGGTGAACCTCAAGTGTCCGTCCTTCCTCCCTTCCTTCCTCTGTGTAGCCCTGGTTGCTCTAGAACTAACTCTGTAGCCCAGGCTGGCCTGAACTCAGGTTTGCCTGCCTCTGCCTCCCGAGTGCTGGGATCGAAGGTGTGCACACCACACTCAGCTCACTCAAGTGTCTTTCTTGGTTGCTTTGCACATGGTTGTTTAAGCCAGGGTCTCCACTGAATGTGGGGCTCATCCATTTGGCTGGGGCGACTGTCAGCTCCAGGTAGCCTCTGCCTCCGCGGCGCCATAGAGCCCAGCTTCTCCTCGAGGGCCGGGGAGCTGAACTAGAGTCTCCTGTTTGTCTGGCAAGCACTTTAATGACTGAACCATCACCCTGGGCTTGTTTCTGTCATCTATAAACCTTGGGCTGGCCATGTTCTGTCTGGAGAATGGCAGGCCCCAGAAAAATCACCCACTTGGTAACATCTCTTCCTGTCCTGGGCCCAGGCTAGACCTGGGAGGTCTGGCCCCTTTGGACCTATATTGTGACCCCGCAGCCAGACTGTGGGAACTTCCATTACAGGGACTTAAATGTACCCAAGCCACAGGGGAGGCTGTGAGGGTGGCATCAGTCACAGTCTACTTTGATGTTTCTTTACCACAGTTGGGACCCACTGGTCACCTTCCTCCTACCCGCCCCTTCTGCCCCACCAAGTCTCCAGGGCAAGCCCTGGGCCCAAGGCTGTGGCTCCCCGCCGATGTCCCCAGGGGCCCACAAGCCCCAGACCCAGCCTGACGGCCCAGCCTCCGGCTCCCTTCCTTTCTCCTTGGTGGAGAACCTCAACTCGTACCTATGGAATCCTTCCTCTTCTGATCTCACTGGTAGCCTCGCCACGGCCCCTTAACTCAGGGCACTGCCCCCGTGTCGGCTTGGAGCATGGAGGCAGGCGTGCTGTGACCCAGATGTGAGAGAGTCCATTGGGCACCTAGACTTACGCATCCATTTAAATGAACCAAGAGCATGCTGGGACGGTGAGGCTGTGCCCTGCAACCTCCCGAGGCCCGAGACCCACTGCGGATGCCAGGCTGGGCACTCACCTCAGAGGTGTCATTGGGGAGGTAGACCTCATGGCACAGCTTGGAGGCATTCTGTTCAGCAGCCTTCACCTCTGTGTGATGTGGGGGCTGCTTCCGAGGCCCCATCCTGAGGAGGGCAGAGTGAGCCACAGTGACACCTCCTCATTCCTGCACCCAGCCTCGATCCGGAGTGACACCCCCTCCTTCCTGACCCCCTCACTCCTGCACCCAGCCTCAATCCGGAGTGACACCCCCTCCTTCCTGCACCCAGCCTCGATCCGGAGTGACACCCCCTCATTCCTGCACCCAGCCTCAATCCGAAGTGACACCCCCTCATTCCTGCACCCAGCCTCAATCTGGAGTGACACCCCCTCCTTCCTGACCCCCTCACTCCTGCACCCAGCCTCAATCCGGAGTGACACCCCCTCCTTCCTGCACCCAGCCTCGATCCGGAGTGACACCCCCTCATTCCTGCACCCAGCCTCAATCCGGAGTGACACCCCCTCCTTCCTGCACCCAGCCTCGATCCGGAGTGACACCCCCTCATTCCTGCACCCAGCCTCAATCCGAAGTGACACCCCCTCATTCCTGCACCCAGCCTCAATCTGGAGTGACACCCCCTCATTCCTGACCCCCTCACTCCTGCACCCAGCCTCAATCCGGAGTGACACCCCCTCATTCCTGCACCCAGCCTCGATCCGGAGTGACACCCCCTCATTCCTGCACCCAGCCTCAATCCGGGCATTCAGCCTGGTGCTGGAAACCACAGCCTCAATGACCAGGGCAAGGGGCAGGCAGATTCCTGCCCCTCACACTTCCTAGGGTTCGTCTCCGCCTCATGGGCTCTGCCTGTGACCCCGGGATAAAGATGAGCCCGGTCCCACCTGCCTTCAAGGAGACTGGGGGCACGCAGGCTCCCCAGCAATCCTAGGGACTGTTGGCTATGGCACCACGGTCAGGGATGTTCTTGTGTTCACCGGTCAGGGGATGGGACAGGGGGTGGGGACTCCAGGGTGGCCCTTCAAAGGACGCTGCTTCCTCCGTGACTGTAGTTATGTGTGACAACTCACAGTCACTGTCCGTCCACATTCATCCCGGTCAAGGCCGAGAAGGCAGGAGACTCCAGGGGGCAGGGGAAGATACGGACACCCTGGGCTCGTGTTTGAAATGAAGCACGGGCCAAGGAAGGTTGAGTTTGTTTCCGGGAGATATCCACGGCGAGAGGAGGAGAGCAACCTTTATTGAGCACCTACTAAGTGCCTGCATAAACATGCCAAATCCACTGTCGCTCTAGGGTAAATGGGGATTGGCAGAGCTCTGTGGGCAGACCCTCTCGGTGACGGTAGGGAGGAAGACACGGCACAAGGGTTAAGAGAGACAGATTTCTAGCCTCAGCCACCCTGGGCTGCTCCGAGATGCCTCGGACTTGCTGGCACCCCGGCTGACTTTTCTGTGTTCTGAGTTGGCAGATGTGGGGCGGGGCAGCCACGGGTAAGATGGCTGTCGATACTGACAGAAGCACCTCTGACCACCCAGGCCTCCCTGAGATCCTCCTGGGCCTCCTGCCCCTCCCTCCATCTGGTCCCATCTTCCTGGCCGGGGCGGGGCCGGGGCGGGGCCGGGGCGGGGCCGGGGCGGGGCCGGGGCGGGCCCGGGGCGGGCCCGGGGCGGGGCCGGGGCATGAGGTCCCAGGGAGCCAGGTCCCTGGCCCAGGGCTGGTGCTCTAGGGTGCTCTAAGGCAGGAGCTGCAGACTTACCTCAGAACCCTGTGGAGCCTGCGGCTGCAGTCAGGAGCCAGCGGTTTCTTCTTCCGGGAGTCTATGAACTTCTGAGCATGGGGCAGCAGCGTTTTGCTGGGCGGGAAGAGGCCTGTGCAGAGCCACAGCAGCTGCCACGCCCGCTCTTCACTGTACCTGCGGGGGTGGGGCGGGGTGGGGCGGCTCCCGTCAGCATCAGCATCGGCAGAGGCAGAGAACGGAACACTTGGGCCTGCGGGTTTGGGAGCTTGGACGGGGAGGGGGAAGGGGACGTGGTTCACACCACGGCTACGTCATTCCAGCCCGCAACCCAGCCGCCCGGTGTAACAGGGCGCTTTCCTGCCCCGATGACAAGGCAGGTGCGCAGTCCACTTTGTGGGACCGGTTCCGAGAGGCCACAGCCTGCCCGGGTCACATAGCGGAGTGGGCGCGGTACAGGGCAGGGCTGTCCCTCTTTGCCGTCCTTAGAGACTAGGAGAGCACACAGGACCCCGGACTGCTCATGGCTGCGGTGTATGGGTCCGGACCCACGTGTGGCCATCTGCCCCTGGCAGAGCCCTGGGACAGGAGGCTACCCCTCAGCGGACCTGATGGAGTTGTGGGTCAGCTGCTTCAGGATCTGGCAGTACAGCTCGTCCTGAAGGGCCGGGTCCTGCTGGGCTAGCGAGAACATCTGATCTGTGAGCTCCAGGCTGTGCCAGGACTGCCGGGAAGGATAGTCGCCTGTGTACTTGAGGATGGGTGTGACTGTGAAGGACAATAGTATCCAGGCAGCCCCAGGCTGAACGTGCACCGTAGTCTTAACCCTGGCCCGGTGCTACCCCGGGGCCCTGGCCGAACCCTAGACCACGCTCACCCTGACCCCCCTGAACCCAGTCTCAAATTGACATCTGGACCAGTGCACACTCTAAACCCTGATCCAGGCTCACACTGGCCCCACTCCCTATGGACATTTCCTCCAGGCCCCTCTACGGGAGCTTCAGACATCCTTACAGGGAGCTGAGCATTGGCTCTGCAAGGTGCTTTCTCACAGGTGGCTGTGGGCCTGGAGGTGGGCACGCCCGTAGGCACGCCCGCCTCTAGGATAGGCTGGTAGGAAGGATATCAAGGAAGATCTGGCAGGCCATATCCCGAAGTTTGGCTTTTTCGTGGACACTTCTGAGCAGCGGCTGGCGCAGGGGCTCCGGGGAGTAGGCCCACAGATGGCCTCGGCTGCGGGCCATAGGCATGGTGGCCATGCTGATGGTCTCCTTGTCCGGGGCCCTGCCAGGGACAGGGCTGTTGTAGGGGCGGCTGTGCCCAGGCTTCCTCTGGCCCTGTCTGGCCCCTCCCGGCGGCGGCTGCCTTCCCCTCCTTGTACCCATGGCCAAGCAGCTGCCACCCCAGCCTCCGGGCAGCCTTTGCAGCGGGAGAGAGCACCTGAAGTACTGGTAGGAGAACTCCTCCAGGGTGTACGGTGACTCCGAGGACTGCTCCTCAAGCAGGGGCTCCGCGGCCCGCACCTCCTGGGTTGCCAGCTTCCGTTTCTCTGGCGACATGGCCAGCAAGCTCTGCGGAGCGGGGGTGGGTGTGTGTGTCAGGCCAAGGTTACCCAGGAGCCGCTGCCCACAAGGCTCTTCCCCTAGGCTTTTCCTGATTTAGCTGCCTCGGTGAGTCGTGGCAAGAGGTCAGAACACAAGGGTGACAGGCCTCCGCCGACCATGTGACCAAACTGATTGGACCCCCCCACCACCACCACAAGATGCCTCTTTTCTTTACTAGATCAGCACCAGTTAGCTGTGGAGTCTGTCCCACCGTTCTCTGGGTCTCACGACCCAGGGCTCTCTCTCCCTAGGACATGTCTGGTCAGGGATTTGGGAGCTGCTGCGGACGGCAGCCTTGAGTGGCAGGCCTGTCTCTGGCTTCCGCTCTTGGGGCCGGCTGGCGAGGGGTGTCCCTGGGCCAGGACGTGATGTGGGCGCCCCTGGGGTGAGGAAGGTTGAGTTCGCCCCCAGGTCATTTCCGTTGTGAGAGGAAGAGGGACACCCTTCACTGAGCACCTACTAAGCGCCTGCATAAATATGCCAATCTCCCCATCCTCCGGGGTTAACAGGGATTGGCAGAGCTGCCCGAAAGTCGCATGGGTGGCCCTGCTGGGTCTCTAAAAGGAAGACGGTGAGCGAGGTCCCAGGCTAAGCATCCCAGGACCCTGCTCACAGTGCCGCAGATGATCAGAGATGTGCGTGTGACATACCAGCAGCTGGGCCGAGGGCTTGGTGAGCGAGGGGATGATGTACAGGTAGGCAGTGGGTACCAGCCCTGTCTTGCCTGTTCTGTCATTCTGGCCCAGGACCCAGTTCTCCGAGGCCAACAGTCCCTGTTTCTTGGTCAGGATCAGTAAGTCCCCTTTCTTGAAGGGCAGAAGGGTAGCATCGTCTGCAGGTCCCGGTCACATAGAGAGACAAGAATGCCACATTTGCTGAGAGATCTCCAAAGTCCCCAGACCACACTGACATTTCAGAGATGGTATCCTTTGACACATGGAGAGACTGAGGCACGTAACCACGGGTTCAAGGCCACTCTGAGAGGAGGGTGTGGAAATGTCACCTGACTGTCCTGGGCAGGCAGGGCATGGGAATTCTCACTGTGGCTCCAGCCTAATAGACTTGTGGGGTCTGACTAGGAGCTGAGTAGGGGCCGGGGGGGGGGGGGGGAGGCAGAGTATACAGCTGGTGGGTTGCATGCCTGGCCAGAGTGCTCTGTGACCTCTGAGCCCACGTGCAGGTCTGTAAACCTCTGATGACATTTCCTAGATGTCATCAGGAGACTAACGGGGTACAGGGCAACCCTCTCCGGCCTGATGTTCCTCACAGAGTCGAAGGGTTCCCACGGAGCCCTTTCTTCTGGTTTCCAGCCAGTTTGCCTATAACGTTTATCGGTCTCTGTGACTGAGGTCTGGAGTCTGGTGACGGCCTAGCGGTTCCAGCCCAGCTCTTGTCGGAGGAAGGGCTTTCAGGGAAGCTGTGTGGTGCTGGGTGAACCGTTTCCTGCCTAAGCTCCTGGTCTGGTGTCCGTAAAATGGGATAATGGGATGGTTGTGGGCATGGTGTGTAGGTATGAGTTAACCTTGCCAGTGACTGAAAGCCCTGGTGACCCTGGTGGGGTGTGAGTGTAAGACCCCCCCCCTTAGCTCCTTCAGATGGAGAGCTTGCTGACCCCATCACATGGCTGCCTGTGTCTCTAGCCCTGCTTTGCGTCTTGTGGATATGAGAAAGCCACCCTTCTCCGCCATCCCAGAACCTGCCACCCTTTCCCCTTTCCAATAGGCACCTGTGGCCTTCCTGTCCTGCAGGGCCATGGCGAACACAGACCTCTCCTTCAAGCCTCCCAGGAACAAGGCCACCAGCTCTGCAATGGCCACGCTGCTGGGGGAGAGAAACTCATACTCTTCATGCAGCGTCGATAGGAGCATTCTCTGTCCACCGGGGGCATCCCTGAGGGCGCAAAGTGGCAATGTTATCTGGGGTCTGCCCTACCCTGTATGGTTCCGGCCCCCAAGCAGCCTTTGAGACGGTGGCAATTCCACTGCTACGTATGGGGAAACAAGGGTCCTGGAGACAGCCTGGTCTGGGTCGAGGTTGACCAGCAGGTCTCTGGGTCTCGGAGGCAGTGGGCAGCTCCACTGTCCCAGACGCACGGCTTCTCCGAGAAGATGGTAGGGAGCGTCACACAGAATGCTCTAGGGTTGCTCTGGAGCTTGGGGCAGTTCCCTAGTCGGCGTGCCTCAGTTTGCCTCTCTACAGAGCGGGTGAGATAGTGAATACCGATTGTCACCTTGTTAGCGCCTAGATCACCTATGTGAAGCACCTCTGGATATGTCTTGGCAGGGTTTCTAGACTGAATTAACTGATGTGGGCAGACCCGCCCCTATGTGTGGGTGCAGCACGCCACAGGCCCAGATCTCTGATGGAACAGGGAGGAGGACGCGATCCCTCTGCTTCCTGACTGGACGCGGTGGGACCAGCTGTCTGTCTCACCTACCGCGATGGACTGTGCCCTCAGACTGCCAGTCAGGCCCTTCCTTCCTGCCAGATCGTTTCTGCGTGGCAACAAGACAGTTCCCTCCCACAGCAAGGGTGCTGTGAGGACTTGGGTTGTCCAGGAAAGGGCTGGGCGGCTGACCCCAGGGAACAATGGGGCTCTGTTCCTAGGATAGGCCACCTATCCAGACTGTGACCGAGGAGCTGTCGTGGAACCTGGGGAGGGCTTCCCAGACTGCCCGGAGGAATCCCTAGGAGTTGAGGGCCCTAGGAGTGGAGGGTCCCTAAGTCCTGTGGTTCCTGTACTTGTCTGGCTGCTGCGGCCTGGCCCCTGAGGATGACGAGTCCCCCTCTCCATATCCGCCCTTGAGTTCCACACGCATCTAAACCAAGGACTCGGGCTGTGAAGTCAACAGGCTTCAGGTTTACCTGTTGGCGATCAGACCCATGACCTCCGCGAAGGTCAGCTCCAGCAGCATCCTCTCCTTCCGGTCCAGGAAGCACATCCCCTTCCAGTTAATGGCCAAAATCAGCTGTGTCTTGGGAAGGCGGGGGCCTGGCCAGAAGGTGACCCAGAGTGAAGGCCACGCTGGCCACCAGGAGCAGCTCCCTCTCCTCCCCAACCCCAGATGCTCTTACCAGAGAGTGTGGTGACTTCAAACAGCCTGGAGAAGAGCAGGGGCCACAGCACACGGGCAGCCTCCACCGTCTGCTCCTTCACCGCCAGCGGGGCGGCTTTTGACTGGGTATACGGGGCCTATGTGGAGTGGAAAACCCCGGATGCCGCCTCCGTCACCCCGCCGTGTGGAAGGGCAGAGGACAACAGCCTCCGAGGCTGGCCCTCGCCCCCCACCAACTTGACACAAGGTCTCTTCCTGCTCGCTCTTGCATGGGCCAGGCTGGCTGGTCCCCGGGGCTCTGGAACCTCCCGTGCCCTGCCTCCCATCTCCATGCAGGCGTGCACGGGGGTTGCACACGCTTGGGCTCCATCTTGCAGCTTTTATCAGCCTTGGAGATCTGAACTCGGGGTGTCAGCCCTGCACAGTGAGCTCTTCATCCACTGGGCCATCTTACACACACACCCCTCCCTCGTTCCAAAGAGCATTATCAGCTCAGCTGGCTCACCGAAGCCACAGCAAACTGACAACCACAGGCTGACTCTCGCCAACGCATGTCTAGGATCACCGTCTCGCTGCGTGTCCCTGGATCCACCTCATTCTGGCTTTCTTCCTATTTGGGAGCCTCTGGGAGAAGCTTCTGTCTTCACTGTTAGTTCCTTTCTTTGTCTGTCCTGTCTTTCCCCTTCCTAACTTGCCCCACTGTGTCTGTAACGGGCCGAATTGCGGTTCTTGTTTTTAACTTTGAAACACGCATGTGCTGACTTTAGGCGCGCCAATGGCCACATCACATACGAACGGTGCTTTGGCCGTCTGCCACACACACCAGACACTTAGGATGTCTGCACGCCGACCTAAGATTTCCCACGTGTCTGCTGAGGGGACACCGAGAAGCTTGGAGGTCGGCACCAAGAGGGGAAACTGAGCCTACGCCAGGGCCACAGAATCGTCAGCGTTCAGTGGCTGTGGAGTCTCTAGCCCTGGAAGACAGGGCCAGCTAGGTGTTGCTGGGCCGAGAAACTTAGGACCAAGAGGGAGGGGGACAGACAGGAACCTGTGGCAAGGTGTTAAGCTTAAGGAGACATTTGTCCCGTTAGTCGGGGTTGTGCCTGCTAAAGCTTCCTGACCCCTGGCATGTGGGGAGACTCATGGGGGGGAAGGGGAGGAAGGCTCAGGGCCAGAGCCCAGCCTGCCGCAGGCTGACCTTGGCATGGGCAGCGGTGACGATGCTAGCCCACTTCTCCGGAGGCTTGGTCCGGTACAGCTTGGAGGGAACGCAGCTGGGCAGCAGCTCCCGGACAGCGTCGCTCTTCACTGAGGCCCCAAGCTGCACGTAGCAGTGCCGGGCCAGCAAGGCCACCAGCTCTTCCTCCTGTGTGCAGTGACGGCGGTGGCAGGGGCGTGAGGGGTGCCAGTGAGGGCCCACACGGGGACTGCTCCTGCCTCAGCAGCCACTCAGACAGCATAGGGAGCAGGAGCAGCCGCGCCTGTCCTCAGCCCTCCCCAACGCTGCTGCTCTCAGTGGGTACGGTCCTCTCCGGCGCCAAGAGAGCACAGTGGCCGTCCTTTCCAGGCAGATGTCTGTGGCTGAGGGACCGGCCTCCGGAGGGGGCGCAGTGCTTGCACCTGCTGCCACATCGGCACGGTGCGCCCCATTGACAGCGTGCTTGGCATTTTATCCATTGCAGATGTGAACCCAGGGCTCCTCTTCTCCCTCCCCCCTCCCCTTCCTCTCCTCAGCTTCCTCTTCCACATTTTCTTTCTCCTCTTCCCCATCTTCTCCAGCCCCCTCCCCCTCCCCCAGGGTGTCTCACATATCTCGGGCTGGCCTCAAACTCCCTAAGGACGACCTTGAACGTCCGCTCCTCTCCCCCCCCCCCCCCCAGTCCCTGGGATCACAGGTGTTCACCGCCGTGTTCAGTCTACGCAGTGCCGGGAGTCAAGTCCACGGCATCGTTCCCTCTACCAGCTGAGTTACAGCTCTGAGGCCATGCTCCTGATCCCCGGCACCTGCTGCTACTCTGAGCAGCTGCTGTGAGAGGCCAGACAGCCTGGGCACACAGGGAGGCCATGCCTGCCTGATTCCGTGGGTGCCAGCCTGCAACTCACAGGGAGGAGACACAAGCCAGGCCTGGGGGGAGACGGCTGTACCCAGTACAGACCCTACACTGGTACCCTATATAACCACCCCACCCCTCATCCCTCCACCTCCTACAACCACCCCACCCCTCATCCCTCCACTTCCTATAACCACCCCACCCCTCATCCCTCCACCTCCTATAACCACCCCACCCCTCATCCCTCCACCTCCTACAACCACCCCACCCCTCATCCCTCCACCTCCTATAACAACCTCCACCCCTCATCCCTCCACCCCTCATCCCTCCACCTCCTATAACCACCCCCACCCCTCATCCCTCCACCACCTATAACCACCCCCACCCCTCATCCCTCCACCTCCTATAACCACCCCCACCCCTCATCCCTCCACCTCCTATAACAACCTCCACCCCTCATCCCTCCACCTCCTATAACCACCCCCACCCCTCATCCCTCCACCTCCTATAACCACCTCCACCCCTCATCCCTCCACTCCTATAACAACCTCCACCCCTCATCCCTCCACCTCCTATAACAACCCCCACCCCTCATCCCTCCACCACCTATAACCACCTCCACCCCTCATCCCTCCACTCCTATAACAACCTCCACCCCTCATCCCTCCACCTCCTATAACCACCTCCACCCCTCATCCCTCCATTCCTATAACAACCCCCCACCCCTCATCCCTCCTATAACAACCCCCCACCCCTCATCCCTCTGCCTCCTATCTGCCAGTCTTTATCAGACCAGCGCCTCTGGATCCCCCTACTGTGGAGCATCACAGGCTAGGAATGATGGTCACAGGCTAGGAATGATGGTCACAGGCTAGGAATGGTGGTCACAGGCTAGGAATGATGGTCACAGGCTAGGAATGATGGTCACAGGCTAGGAATGGTGGTCACAGGCTAGGAATGGTGGTCACAGGCTAGGAATGATGGTCACAGGCTAGGAATGGTGGTCACAGGCTAGGAATGGTGGTCACAGGCTAGGAATGGTGGTCACAGGCTAGGAATGGGGCTACGTCTCAGGGCTCCTCACCTTCTCAAAGCTATACTCTCCAGACCATACTCCACGGAGGACTTGGCTGTAGATGAGCTCAGTGCTCACAGGGTCCTCCCGGGAGTCATGCCAGGGGGTGAAGAACTCCTTCCGGAAGTAGATGCGCCAGGGGGCCTGGCGCTGGCTCTCTCCCCTCTCCTGGGCCAGCTGTTCACACTGGGCCACGGCATCCATCACGTGGTCACAGTCACTGCCCAAGGACCAGAACTGAGGCCAGAATTGGGGGCAAATGGGGTTAACAGTTGGTATGCGCCATGACCCATGCAGACATCGACCCTTCACTCCCTACGTGGAAGACAGGGACTGTGAAGCCCTGTGTGGGCCAAGAAGCCACTCCTAAGCCTGCCTGGACACCAAAGCTTCCTTCTGTCTCTTTTTGCATGCACATGTGTTTGTGTGTGTATGCACATGTGTTTGCGTGTGTATGCACACGTGTTTGCGTGAGTATGCACACATGTTTGCGTGAGTATGCACATGTGTTTGCGTGTATATGCATATGTGTTTGTGTGAGTATGCACATGTGTTTGCGTGTGTATGCACATGTGTTTGTGTGTGTATGCACATGTGTTTACCTGTGTATGCACATGTGTTTGCGTGAGTATGCACATGTGTTTACCTGTGTATGCACATGTGTTTGCGTGAGTATGCACATGTGTTTACCTGTATATGCACATGTGTTTGTGTGTGTGTATGCACATGTGTTTGCGTGCTTATGCACACATGTTTACCTGTGTATGAACATGTGTTTATGTGTGTATCTGCATGCTTATGGAGGGCGTGGTGAGCGGCCAGACTTCCTTAGTTGCTCTCCATCTTAGCTTTTGAGATAGCTTCTCTTGTGGAACCTAGAGCTGACCAATTCAGTTGACTGGCTGGCCAATGAGCTCCCAGACCCTCTGGTCACCATTCTTGAAGGACTGCAGCAAATGCCACCATGCTCAGATTATTTATATGGTCCTGGGGGATTGAACTCAGGCCCTCATGTTTACTGTCCATGATTCCAGCTGAACTGTCCCCCCATCCCTCAAAAGGCGTCTTTGTGAGGACCACGGTCTGTCCATCACTCCCCCAAATCCTCTCAAAGGAGCTCGGGTTGCCCTGTCTGGGTGAAGGTGCAGCTGTGGATAGGCAGGCAGGAGGACTGGACATCTCGTGCAAGGCATTTATGATGTGTGTATGCACGTGCGTGTGTACATATGAATGTCCGTGTACACGTGTGTATGCATGTGCGTGCCCCTGGGTGTGCACGGTGGCTGAGGGCAGGCCAGGTTGATATGGACTTCAGGGTGCTCTGGCTCGGGTGTGTATGGGAGGCATGTGTAGGCCAAGACTCCCAGTTGATACCTTGTCATATGCAGCGATCTGGAGGGAGAAGCCCAGACGGTCCCTGAGGCCCTGTTTCTGAGCAATGTGCTGGCAGATTTCTCCTGACGTGGAGGCAGAATCCACGGAGACAGTCAGGCTCCCTCCAGTTGCCAGGACAACCTGGATCGGGATGTGCTTCTTGGACTTGACAGCCTGGGGACAGAGAGACGGTGTCCTGTAGTCCTGGATCCAGAACCGCTAGACTCTAGAGGCTCCCATCCCTGAGTTTGCTTGTCCCTGTGGAGTCCTGAGGGCGAGTCCCTCAGAATACCCAGGGTCTGACTGAGACTTGGCATGGTGTCCGATGGTCTGCGTTGCCCACACATGGCAGGTGAGTCCTGGACTTTTGAGAGGCAGGCTGTGTATCCCGGGGGCGCAGCCTGCAGGCCATAACTGACCGCACTCAGATGAAAACCCAAGGTTCTGAGATTGACTCAGACGACAGCTTGAGACATTGGGTCCTAGGCACGCCACTGTGTGGAGGTGAGCAGGTTTGCCTTCCCCAACAGCTCAGAGCCGGGGGAAAGAAATGTAGCCGGAGGAGGCCTACTGTGTGGCAGCACAGGGCACTGGCGTGAGCCAGAGCGCTCCCTCTGTCCTGGTTGTCTGCAGTGACCCTTTCTGAGGACTTGAGAACTTGAAGGTGTCTGAGACAAAGCAGAGAGAGAGAAAGAGAGAGACAGAGACACAGAGACAGACAGAGACAGAGACAGAGAGAGACAGAGACAGAGAGAGACAGAGACAGAGAGAGAGACAGAGACAGAGACAGAGAGAGACAGAGAGAGAGACAGAGACAGAGACAGAGAGAGAGACAGAGAGAGACAGAGACAGAGACAGACAGAGACAGAGACAGACAGAGACAGAGACAGAGACAGACAGAGACAGAGACAGAGACAGAGACAGAGACAGAGACAGACAGAGACAGAGACAGAGACAGAGACAGAGACAGCCAGCTTCCAACAAATAGCAGAGCTACAAGGGCAGCAGACTTGAAGCACCGCCGCCTTCTGGAAGCTGGAAGCAATCTGTCTGTGCTCTCTGTACGGAGCATGGCGGCTATACCTGTGTGTCCAGGAAGGCAGGAGACAGGAGCAAAGCAGGAATGTGGGCTGAGGGGTAGGGAGGGTGGCCTTGAAGCTTACGCCATGCTAAGTGCCAGGATGGCCAGACGTGCAGCAGAGGGGACCACGAGATGGCTCAGCAGGTAAAGGCCCTGCTGCCCACACGGTAGGAGAGAACCAACTCCAGCAAGTGTTCTCTGACCTCTGTCTGCATACACACTTGTGCACACATGCTCTCTCTCTCTCTCTCTCTTCCTCTCTCTCTCTCACACACACATGCATGCACACACGCACGCACGCACGCGCACACGCACAAACGAGCTTTTAAAAGAAGACGCCACAGAGAAGGCGGAAGGGGCCAAGGACGGAGGCACGGGCAGGGTGCCCTACCCTGTACTGCCCATCTCCCATCCCTGCCAGCACCTACCTGCAGCTCCAGCCAGGTGGGAGGTTCTGCACGCACCCCATTGCTGAAAGTGCGCTGCAGGCGCTCAGCACAGAACGGCCCGTAGCTGGCTGGTCCTTGGCCAAGGAAATTCAGCAGATACTGGTGGTGGAAGATGGTGGGAAGAGGAAGACACTCAGAATGGAGGCTCCGTCTGCTTTCAATGGGCAACTTAAAGCTCCTCACGGCTGCAGGTGTAGCTCAGTTGACAGTGCTTGCCCAGCAAAGGTGAAGCCCTGGCCTCTAGTCACACTAAGACAGACCCTAACTGTTCATCAGTGGGTTCAACACCTCGTGGGACAGTTAGGGCTGCTCCTCCCACTCCTGCTTCCAAAGGGCTGGCACAGGCGTACATCACCATTTCCATTTTTTTACGTGGTACTGGGGATTGGATTCAGGGCTTTGTGCATGCTAGGCAAACATGCTACCAATTGAGTTACATCCCCAGTCCGTCTCCAATTTAGTCTTGAAGAGTGTGTCTGTGCCTGGGACCGGAGGCTGGGACCCTGCATTGCTGGATAGGAGCTTGAAGGAGCCAAGTAAGGCACCCTCTCAGGTGTGAAAACAGAGGCCCGGAACAGTGTAGCGTTGCTGCTCATTAGCTGTCACTCGGGACTCGGTCCAGGATTCAGGACTCGGTGCCTGTCCCTGCTGTAAACTGCCTGCCCCCCCAGTCCAGTGTCAGCCCCCAGCTCTCATTACCTTCATGAACCTCTCGGAGGGTGGGAAGCAGCCCAGACAGAGGCTGAGCAGAATCCAGCCCCGGGCCCTGCTGCTTGTCTTGTGGTTCTCGGAGAGCTGCTTACAGATCTGGCAGTAGATCTCATCTCTGAAAGACACGGGCCAGGGGCTCTGAGACAGGAACACAACAGGGTTCTCAGGCTCACGGTACCAGAGGGCCTCACCTGACCCGGTCTCAACACAGCCCAGGACAGTCCCCTCACCCGTCAACACAGCCCAGGATGGTGCCCTCACCCGATTCTTCTAGACACTCCTTTCCACTCCCGCTCCCGGCTCACCAAGGCCTTGCCTCCAGCCCTCCCTCCCTTGGGTCTTTGCTCCCGCCAGTCCCCTTTGCCAAGACCTACACAGCAGCTTCTCTCTTGAGTCTCCCCATCCCCCACGGCCACGGCCTCCTCGCTCTCACTGCTGTCCTTGGTCCTCTCTCCCTGGTTCATGGATGAGGCAACCCCTCTCCTTCCCCCAACCTCACAGTTACTTCAAATTCTTTTCTTCTCCTCTGCCTTAAGTCACTGTCCCATGCCTTGGAGATGGCCACCTCCTCCAGCAGTGAGAAATGAGGAGATACGCTGTCTACTTTCACTTATTAGATTAAGACATATCTAGGATAGGGCTGGAGAGGTGGCTCAGAGGTTAAGAGAACTGTCTGCTCTTCCAGAGATCCTGAGTTCAATTCCCATCAACCACATGGTGGCTCACAACCATCTATAGTGAGATCTGGTGCCCTTTTCTGGGCGGAACACGGTACACATAATAAACAAATCTTTTAAAATAAGTACCTAGGATGAAATCTCTCCATTTTTTAAATATAGGCACTTAGTATTATGAGATCACATCTTCATTATGTCCAATAAGTATAGGTATGCTATACATATTCATTTTAGTTTAATTTTAGAAAAATTTTAATTCCCTTCTTCAATTTTTGTCTTGACTCAATTTTCATCAGTAATGAGTTATTTAACTCTCATGAGCTTGTGTACTTTCTTTCATTTCTATTCTTGACTTTCTACCATTTATACTTCTGATAGCAGGTTAGTATCTAAAATGTATAAAGAACTAAGCAACTGGACATCAAGGAAACAAGCAACCCAATTAAAAATGGGGTAGAGATATAAACAGAGAACTCTCAAAAGAGGAAACACAAATGACCGAGAATGACTTCAAGAAACATTCAACATCCGTACTTAATCAGAAATGCAGATCAAAACGACTTTGAGAATCCATCTCACACCAATCAGAATGGCCAAGATCTATAACACAAATGACAGCTCATGCTGGACAGGATGTGGGTAAGGGGAACACTCGTCCATTGCTGGTGGGAGTGCAAACTCGTACAGCCACTATGGACATCAGGGCGAGTTCCTCAGAAAGCTTGGAACAGATCTAAGTCAAGATTCAACTGTATTTCTCTCGGGCATCTACCCAAAGGATACTTCCTCCTACTACAGAGACACTTGCAGTCATGCTCATTGCTGTTCTTTTTCATAAAAGCCAGAAACCAGAAACAACCTAGATCTCTGTCAACAGAAAAATAGATAAAGAAAATGTGGTACAATTAAATTGAGTATCACTCATCTGTTCCCTCATACAGTGGCTGACGGAAGCAGAGGCAGACACCCGCAGCTAAAAACCAAACTGAACTCCTGGAACCCAGTTGCAAAGAGGAATGATGAGCAAAGGAATCAAGACCAGGCTGGCGAAACCCACAGAGGCAGCTGACCTGAACAAGGGGAGCACATGGACCCCAGACTGATGTCTGAGGGGCCAGCATGGGATTGATCCAGACATCCCCCCAAGACCTGGGTCTCAGAGAGGAGGCCTTGGCAATCTGTGGGATCTTAGAGAGTAGATAAGTATTTATTCCTGGCATACAAGTAGACTCTGGGAGCCCATTCCACATGGAGGGATTCTCTCTCAGCCTGGACACATGGGGGAGGACCTAGGTCCCCCCCCCTGGGATTACATGACAGACTGAAAATCCCTCATGGTAGGCCTTACCCCCTGGGGAGTGGATGGGGGGGAGATGGAGTGGGATGGGGGTTTGGGAGGAATAGGGGCCTGGGTGAGGAGGGGAGAGAGAGGGAACTGAGAGTAACATGTATAAAAAGTTAAATAATAAAAAATTATTATAAAAGAATAATTACCATGGAATTAGAATGTAAATGGATGGAAGAAGAAAAAAAAACCATCCAGAGTGAGGTAGCCCAGATCCCTAATTCTTACTAAGCAAATTGCACACAGGGTGTCTCTGTGTAGCCCTAGCTGTCCTGGAACTAGGTCTATAGACCAAGCTGGCCTTGAACTCACAGAGATCCACTTGCCTCTGCCTCCCGAGTGCTGGGATTAAGGCAGTGGCCCGGCTTACACACAGTTCTCACGCACAGGGAGTTGTGCATCTGTGCGTGTGAGCTTGAGGAAGTTTTCCTTGGTGGCTCTCCACATGGCTTATTTATGTTTTGAGACAGGGTCTCTCCGGATTCACTGGTTTGCCAGGACTGTTTGACCAGCAAGTCCCAGAGATCCTCCTGTCTTCATCTTCCAGCACAGGGATTACATGCTCACACTGCTTCCCCTGGCTCTCTCTCTCTCTCTCTCTCTCTCTCTCTCTCTCTCTCTCTCTCTCTCTCTCTCTCTCTCTCTCTCTCTCTCTCTCTGTCTCTCTCTCTGTCTCTCTCTCTCTCTCTGTCTCTCTCTCTGTCTCTCTCTCTCTCTGTCTCTCTGTCTCTCTCTCTGTCTCTCTCTCTGTCTCTCTCTCTCTCTCTCCATGGGCTCCGAGGGATCAAACTCAGGTTGGCATGCAGGTGTGCCAAGCACTTTACCAAACTGAACCATCTCCGAAGCTTCTCAGGGCTTTCTTGTTTTGTTTTTTGTTTTTTCCTGAGACAGGGTTTCTTTGTATTATTTTGGAGACTGTCCTGGCACTCGCTCTGTAGACCAGGCTGGCCTCGAACTCACAGAGATCCGCCTGCCTCTGCCTCCCCAGTGCTGGGATTAAAGGCGTGCGCCACCAACGCCCAGCTCTCTCATGGCTTTCTTACCAGAGAGCTCTGGGTGGTGGCTCTAATGCCTGCTGTGCTGAGACCTAGCCTAGCGGCCCAGGCCAGAGAGCAGGAGAAGAGCAGGTACCTCAAGGCAGACGCTGAGGATGATGCCTCCATGGGCTAAGTGCCAGCGCAGTGGCCTGAAGCGCTGAGCGGAAGCCAGAAGAGAGACTGACCTGAGTCCGGGACGCATGATGGCATAGCCCACGATGAAGTGCACCTTCTCCAGGTTAGACATGGGCCTTTCTGAGACAGGGACATCGGGCTTGAACACCTCTTCACCAGCGTTCAGCTTCCTGGCCACCTGGAAGCCCACAGACAGCTGTTAGCACAGCTGTGGCCACCCTTGCGCACCGGATGGAGGGAATGGCCTGTAACCCTGCACCAATCCGGTGCTGAGCCAAGACACAAACAAACCTAGCTGGGCGCATCTGGCCAGTGATCCATGAGGACCAGGTCAGTCCTGTGATATCGCTGGACCCTTGCCCCTGCTGCTTACTCTCTGTGGAAGCGGACAGGGGACCAGGGGAATGCTAGTGCTCATGTGGTTGGCCCTGTAGCCACCAGGGCTGGAGCATTTGTCTTTGATGCTCGGCCACTTTCTGGCTCAATTACAAGTCCAGTAGCACAGGTGGGGACAGAGAATGCACCTTGTCGTGATGGCATCACTGTGAGAATTTGCTGCCCAAATCTGAGCTTGGTGTGAGAATCAGCCTGGGTTGAGGTCAACTCAGCGCCAGATCCCGGCTCTGTCTGGGTAAAGCTGGGTTTGGATGCAAGAACTAAGTTGGAAACATTGGCTTGGAGTACGGGCAGGGCTTGCTTGGCCTATGTAACAAGCCTGTGCATGAAAGAAAACTGAGATCCGGCCATGGAAAGCCAGCCCGGTGTCTCTATGTCCACCCTCTAGAGGACACAGTTGCCAGCTAGACTCTTCTGGAATCCTGCCTGGGAAGGACATCTGTCTCCGATGTGATCTCCTGATGTTTCTGTTCTGGCTATGCCCCTGCCTCACAAAGTGTGTGACTTCCCAGACTAGATAGTAATCCTCCTTCATGGATCACTCGGTATGAAGAAAAACCCATGTTGTGGGGATTCTCAGATACCACATAGCCGGAACTGACGCACCATCCGTGATCTGGGGAGTAGACCCCGGTCAAGCCTGCAGATTACTCCAGTGAAAGCTGACAGTTTGACAGCATCTTCCAGAGAGACTCTGAATCAGAACCAATTGTCAACCCCCACCCCCGACTCTCAGAAAAGACCAGTCTGCCCTGCCTTAAGCTGCTGTGCTTTGAGGTGACCTGTTACACAGCAGTCACTACCTAACACGCTCTGGTGGGGCTCGGGCCTCCGGAGAGCGGGAGCCCTCAGTGGCTCTGGGTTTTCCACGCTACCAGGGCTGCAGAGGCTTTTAGACTCCTCCGTGGCTAATCGGAAGACGGGACCTCATAGGCACCCACGCTGAGTCCGTGACCTGGTGTACAAAGCACCCCTGGGCTGCTGCAGAGGCCCTGCCTGCTGTCACCGCTGCTTAAGTAATTCCTTCCGATTTAGGTTAGTTCATTGCGTGAAACTGGGCCTCAGGGAGGCCTTGACCAATAGGTCTTGTGAATTATTTTTAAGCTGTGTGTATGTAAACATGTGTATAGGCGTTTGTGTATGTTCATGTGTGTGGGGTGTGTGTGAGGGCACAAGTATACGTGTACATGTATGTGAGTGTACATGGAGGCCAGAGGTCAATATCAGGGATCTTTTTTTTTCAATCACTTCTCCTGTTATCTCTAATTTTTTTTTATGAGCATGTGCCCAAAGAGGCCAGAAGAAGGCGCTGAATCCCGCGGAGCTGGAATTAGCAGCGGCCGTAAGCAGAGGGTGCTGGGAACCAACTCTGGGAGAGCCACAGGAGCCGTTAACTGCTGGGCCGCCCCTCCAGGCGCTTCCGCTTTCCTTTCTGAGATGGGGGGGGGATGTTTCACCTAACCTAGAGCCCCCCCCGACTTGGCTGGGCTAGCCGGCCAGTAGCCCTGCCAGGGCTGGGGTTACAGGCACGTGTTGCCATACACAGCTTACACAAAAGCTTTTGTTTTAATTATTTTTAGTTGTGTGTGTCTGTGGGAGAGTACGCACAGATGAATGAGGATGCCCATAGAGGACAGAGGCGTTGGGACCCCTGGAGCTGGAGTGACAGGTGTTTGGGGGCTGCCTGATATGGGTGCCGGGAATAGAACTCGTGTGCCCTCAGCAGCTCAGCTCTGTCTCTAGTCCCAGTGGTGACCAGCTCCCATGAGAGTCCTAGGGGTCAGCAGCTCAGCTGTCTCTCTAGTCCCAGTGGTGACCAGCTCCCATGAGAGTCCTAGGGGTCAACAGCTCAGCTCTCTCTCTAGTCCCAGTGGTGACCAGCTCCCATGAGAGTCCTAGGGGTCAACAGCTCAGCTCTCTCTCTAGTCCCAGTGGTGACCAGCTCCCATGAGAGTCCTAGGGGTCAGCAGCTCAGCTGTCTCTCTAGTCCCAGTCATAACCAGCTTCCCATGAGAGTCCTAGGGGTCTTGAACTCAGGTTGTCACACTCGTGACACAGCACATCACCACACTAGCCATCTCCCCACCCCCCAGGTTCCACCAGAGGGCGTGGTAGGTCATAGGTCAAGAACTAGCTCTTTGGGCTGGGGGTGCAGCTCAGCAGGCCTCGCACGCACCAGGGTTGGGGTTCAGTCCCAGGCAGGGAGGGAATAAGACAGGAGCAGAGTGGGTTTAAAGCCAGCTCCCGCATACAAGTTCACTGTGATTGGTAAACATAATAATGGATGCTTTGTAGGGGTAGCACACCTCCCGAGTAAATAAAGGAAAGTAACTGGCATCTAGTGGGCTGTCGTTCAACAGTGGCACCGGTTTTGTCTGTTTGTTTTGCGTACGCGCTTGTGTGTGTGTGTGTGTGTGCACAGGCGCACACGCGTGTGTGCAGGCATGTGCACAGCCAGTGCGTGTGTGGACGTCATGCGACAGTCTCAAGCATCCGTCCTCTCCGCCTGTCTTCTTGAGACAGGGCCTCATCACCACTGTACACACTAGGCTGGCTTCAGGCTTCGGGGGCCTTCTGTCTCCCGTTTCCTCAGAGACGTGCTAGGCTTAGATGCTCAAGCTACGGTGCCCGGCTTGGTTTCAGGGGAGTTGGCATTGGTTTTCCTGGCAAATGCTCTAACCCACTGAGTCATCTCCCCAGCCCTATTTATTTTCCTTCTCCTCATCTGTCTGTTGCCTCCAGCTTGCTATACAGCCAGGGACGACCTTGACACCCCGCTCCTCCTGCCTCTGGGACTTGGGTGCTGGGATAACAAGCGCGCCCCACCGCATCTAGGGATCAAGCTCAGGGCAAACACCCTACCAACTGAGCCAGATCCCTAGCCTCAAAAGCATGTTACCGTTTTTAAATGTCAATTTGAATTTGGTTGGAGTCAAGGCCAATATTTGGAGTTCAGGAGACTCTCTCCATTCAAGATTGCAAAGTCCCCACAGTCCTGGTCTCCACCCATGACTCCCCAGACGCTGCGGGAGTCTCAGACACTGGGCTCAGTGGCTGATGCTTCTGCCCAGCTTCCTAGGGCCTTGCCCGGTGGACACCTGCCCGCCGCCTTCACCGCCTACCTGGGCATATCCGTTGTGCTGTGGGTCCCGAGTGTCGCTGCCCTTTCCCAGCCTGTCATGGTTCTGCGGCGTCAGTGAGCTGCTCCCGGCATAGAGCACTGGCTCTGGGAGGTCACCCATGAACCTCAGGATGATGGGCCATACAGCTAGAGCTGCCTGGAGAATGAACAGAGGAGAGCCTGGCTGATTCCAGAGCTGGAACCCACGGTGACCCGGGCTCTTTGCTTATTGCCTCTGAACCACAGCTCAAACTTTGGGCCTGGCGTCAGGGAGGGGGGCTGGGCCACACAGAAGCCAGTGAACGGCTGGTACCGAGTGGTCCGTGTTGTTTTCGTGGTGGAGCAGCGGGTACCGGAGGAGCTTCTGGACGTGAGTGTGGCTGGCTGATTTCTGGAAGTAAGTCGCGGCGAACTTGGGGAAGGTGTACTCAGCCAGACCGTCCACATCCTCTGGCATCTCGGTCATGGGCACCGTGTCCAGGTCAATCTCAGGCAGTTTCTGGGTCTTTACTTCCAGGTCCTGGGAGGGCCAAACAGGGAGTGTGTGGGCCAAGCTTCCAGTCAGTGGAATGCTCACCACGAGTCCCAGTTAGGCCCAGAAGGGTCCTCCCATCCCCGCGTGGGGCTATCGTACCTCAAAGCGTGTCGGGGCTGGGCCCTCTTGGCCTCCAATCATGGCTGGGAGGAACCCGAACACTTTCTCCACCATCTCTGTGTCAGTGACAGTGTCGTAGATGGACTTGCGCTTCCTGTCAGGGGCAGCGCCTCGATCCTTTGGCTTGTCAGGCATAATAACCGGAGGTCCCTGTACATACCCCATAGAGAGAAGGTCACTTGCAATCAGGGCTACAACTCTGCCCACCCCACGGGGCAAAGCACTCTAGAAGCCTGGTGGCCCTCATCTTGCCATCACTGGCCTAAGTCACTAAAGTGATAGTTTTGTGTACGTGCATACGTGTGTGCATGAGCGTGGGGACCAAAGGTTGGCGTCGAGTGTCTTTCAATTGTTCTCCATTTAGTCTGGTGAGACTGGCTGGCTGCCCCAGCCCAGGGAGGGCCCTGTCTCTGCCTCGGAAGCGCTGTGGTTGCAGGTGAATGTCCGTCGCCGAGGCTGGATTTTTTTTCATGCATGTTGGGGATTCAAACTCAGGTCCTTACATCAGACACTTTACCCCTGAGCCATGTACTCCACCCAATGGTGAGACTCAACGTGTAGATTGAGTGGGGACCATTCATCGGGGCTCCTCCTTTCTCAGTATTAACGGGGGAGGAGAGCTGTGGCCACTGGCTTGACCACTGAGGCGTTCTGCAAACCTCAGGGACCCAGACACCAGCTGCTAAGCCACCACGCGGGCCCCCTCAGTCCCTTCGTTCTATCTAGGGCCCACAGGGGGAGACCTCGGGTCCTGGACTAACGAGCAGGATCGAGTGCTTTGCAGCCACCGATGACCTGAGGCTCCGTCCTGTCACATGGTCTGCCTGTCATCTTAGTAGCTTGTGCAGTAGAACCCATGTGTGTCTGTGAGACAAAGCCAGTGCTATCCATCCCTTTGCCTAATCCTATTTGCCAAATGAGCCAGGGAATAAAGACTGGGGCGGATGAGACTGGTTCTCAGATACATCCCGGAAGTGATGAGACCTTGCAAAAGGGAGATGTTAAAATGCATCTGAGTGCGTGTGTTTGTGTGTGTGCGTAGTGTTCGTGTTTGTGCGTATGTGTGTAGGTGTGTGGAGGCCAGAGGACAACCATTGTGCTGTTCCTCAGGAGCTGTCTACGCCGTAAGCTTTTCGTTTTGTTTTTGAGACGGGTTTTCTCATTGACAGCTCACCCAGTAGGCTAGGCTGGCCGGCCAGTGACCCCCAGGGGTCTGCCTGTCTCCATATCCCCAAAGTGCTGGGATTATAGCTACATGCTGCCGCGTCTGGCTTTTCATGTGGGTTCTGGGGGTCCAATTCATGTCATCAGGTTAGTGAGACACGGTCTGTACCGACAGAGCTCTCTCCCTAGCCCCGAACACAGGGGTGTCCTGATGGCGGCCTACCGGTCCCCATCCTCTCTGTCTCCTACATGCTACATAAATGCTGGTGTTTTCCTGCCTCCTGGACAGTTGGCTCCTCTTCGTGGGTCAGCGCCTCTCAGCCCCCATTCCCTGCAGCTTTAAGGGGATGATCATCTTTGCCTGAGAACGCTGGGTAGTCTAAAGCACGTCTCGTGAGTGCTCTTAATCGCAGCCCATCAATTTCCCTAGCGGCCCAGCCAGCCCTACCTCCCTTCCACACCAAGTGGCCACTTACAGTGGATTTCTGTTTACAGAGTTTCCGTCGGGCGGCCATGCCTCTGGCGTGTGCCTGAATGGTCACCACCGCCCTCCTCTTGGCCTGGACTTGCTGTCGTACCAGGTAGCCCCTGCAACGGGCCTGCAGCTGCACGATCTTCTGCCGCATGGTCTGGAACTGTCTCACTAGCTGGTGGCTCCGGGCAATGGCCTGCAGGCGCTTGAAGCCCACTAGGATCTGTGGGAGCAGAGGGCGGTTAGACATTTACTGCAAGATGCCTTCCTGGGAGAGCAGAGAATGGCTCTCCCTGAGAGACCCCTCACTTTCCTGAGAGAGAGGGGATCCTCAATATAATTTAGTCATCTGGCTTTCGGCACAGTGCTGGTCTTACAAGTATCCATACGTGCTAATATGCGTGGACCTATTAATCACTTGTAAGATGGAGCGGAGTATATCAGTCAAATAAGCGCTAAGTAAGCCCCTGGTAAAAAGCATGTGTTGACCGTGAACTTGGCAGGATCTAGAATCCCCTGGGAGACAGATCTCTGCACTTGTCTGTGAAGAGTCTCCAAGGTAAGGCTAATTGAGGCACGCAGATCTACCCTAAACGTGGACAGCATCATCTCACGGGTTGGGTTTCTGCACTGTATAAAAAGAAGTCCAGCTGAGAATAAGGAATCACTGTTCTCTGCTTCCTCACTGTGGAAGCAATGTAACTAGCAGGCTCGTATCTCTGCTGCCACGATTTCCTTACCATAACAAGTTGTGAGCCCAAATAAGCCCTTCCTTCCTTCCTCCTTCCTTCCTTTCTTCCTTCCTTCCTTCCTTCCTCCTTCCTTCCTTCCTTTCTTCCTTCCTCCTTCCTTCCTTCCTCCTTCCTTCCTTCCTCCTTCCTTCCTTTCTTCCTTCCTCCTTCCTTCCTCCTTCCTTCCTTCCTCCTTCCTTCCTTCCTTCCTCCTTCCTTCCTCCTTCCTTCCTTCCTTCCTTCCTCCTTCCTTCCTTCCTCCTTCCTTCCCTCCTCCTTCCTTCCTTCCTCCTTCCTTCCTTCCTCCTTCCTTCCTTCCTTCCTCCTTCCTTCCTTCCTTCCTTCCTCCTTCCTTCCTTCCTTCCTTCCTCCTTCCTTCCTTCCTTCCTTCCTTCCTCCTTCCTTCCTTCCTCCTTCCTTCCTTCCTTCTTCCTTCTTTCCTCCTTCCTTCCTTCCTTCCTTCCTCCTTCCTTCTTTCCTCCTTCCTTCCTTCCTTCCTCCTTCCTTCCTTTCTTCCTTCCTTCCTTCCTCCTTCCTTCCTTCCTCCTTCTTTCCTTTCTTCCTTCCTTCCTCCTTCCTTCCTTTCTTCCTTCCTTCCTTCTTCCTTCCTCCTTCTTTCCTTCCTTCCTCCTTCCTTCCTTCCTCCTTCCTTCCTTCCTCCTTCTTTCCTTTCTTCCTTCCTTCCTCCTTCCTTCCTTTCTTCCTTCCTTCCTTCTTCCTTCCTCCTTCCTTCCTTCCTTCCTTCCTTCCTTCCTTCTTCCTTCCTTAAGTTGCTCTTATCAGGAAACACCTAACGCAGCATGAGCAGTAGACCACCATGGGCTTTACAGCAGCCAGCCGAGTTCACCGCGTGGCTGGACAATGAGCCCCCGTGTGGAGCCCACTCAGACGGGGTGAGTGTCTTTAAAATGGAAGAGTTAAAAAAATGGATGAACACCCAATCTACGCCAGGCCATGGAGGTCCCTTGGGTCTCCAGGAGGAGCCTAAGGGTTTGAAAGTCACATGGGCTCATGGATGCCAGATGTAGCCACTTCCGAGCACGTCTAGTTAAGCCTCTGTGCTTCAGTTCCTTTACTTGCTGACTGACACTAAATAAAGTACAAGCCCCAAAGGGCTCCCCCATTCCCGTCAGTTACCACCCCATGCACTAGCACGGAGCCCCGAAAGTTAGGGCCAGTCTCTGATGGGACCCTCCTATGCAGCAGGTGCCGTCATAGTCGCGGCAAGAACTCGCGGTCAAGTGAGGCCCACGAAAATGCAGTGATGGCCACTCTCACACACAGAGAGCAGGGTCACTGACTGAGGCCTGAGGTGGGGAGCAAAAAGAGAGAGAAACGCTTGCAACGTGAGGCCTCTCCTGCTGCCTAGTCTGCCGATTCCAGTACAGCTCTGGGGGTGCCCAAAATTCTGGAGGGGGACATTCTGAGCCCCCCAACACAGGCTTGAAGATCACATGAAGAAAAGACTAGGTGGAGGGCTGGCATCCAGTGGTCTGAGGATCTGTATTCTATGTCAGTTCGCAATGGGACGCTTCCTGCCTGGGAGCTCCAACTCAGGGAAACAATCGTGAATGACGCCCTTTCACGGGTCAGTCTTTTGCCGCCCCTGAAGGCCCGACGTCCCAAGCTCTCTCTCACCAGTTCAAAATTCTTTCTTTGGTAGTGGCCTCGCCATGCAGCCTGGACAGTCACAGCTGCCTGTCTCTGCCTCAGGAACTCCTTCCTGGAGGGAAAAATGCAAATTAGAGGCATTAAATGACTCTTCTCCTACATTCTGCTAAGTGTTTAGGAGCCAAGGGGTTGGCTTGGAAACAAAAGTGGATAATAAAATATCAGGGAGGAAGGAATCTGTATAGCACACTCCCAGAAGCCTTTGTAAGACCGTATGATGGACATGCAGGTTAGAGTCAGATTTGCTATTAACAACCCACAACTCTGGGCTGAGGACATAGCTCAGCGGTAGAGCATCTGTCTGGTGTAAGGCTCGGCCCTAAGCATCACAAACAAAACCCCAGGCAAAAGCCAAAGCAAAACAAAACTCCCACACTTGTGAATGGTGAGCTACATGAAGGGACACAATCTATTGTCACCTCTTCATTTTGTTTGTTTGTTTGTTTTCATGGGTATGTGCACCTGTGTTTTTCATGTGTGTAGGCACATGTGCTTGTGTGGACATACATGTGGGGGCCTGAGGAGGACATAAAAATGACCCTGAGTCAGTCTTCCAACTTTCCGTTCTTTGAGTCTCTCAACCAAACCCAGACCTTGCTGATGTGACTAATTTCACAACCAACACGCTCTGAAGATCCCATCTCCACCTTCTAAAGCTGAGATTACAGTCGGGATGACACGCCCATCTGACATGTACACCGTGTCCTGATTAGCTGTAACTGTAGTGTGACACTGTCCAGAGTCTGCTGAGAGGCAGCTCCAGTTTCTGCCAGCCTCTCAGCCTGGGGCTGGACACAGACAGAACCTGGAAGCAGAGATCAGAGACCTCTCAAGGGAGCTTGGCCCACGCAGACCTTTTACATTATAGTCAATGAGTGTTCTTACCACTTTCAGTACTTCTGCAGATGAATCTCTTAGGTTTAGAATAGTATGCCTCAGTCATATTAAAACCATTCAAAGAACTTCAGTATTGATTATTCCTGGGTTCCATAAAGAACAATTATATCAGGATGCTCACATTTTGTCTAGTGTATACACACACACACCCACACACACACAGAGAGACAGACACACACAGAGACAGAGACAGAGACAGACACACAGAGAGAGTGAGTCAGTCAGCCATCTAATGTACACGCAGGCTCTACAGCTGTGGGCTCAGCCACAACAAACTGAAAATGTTTGGGAAGACTGCACCCGCACTGAACCTGCACAGACTTTCACTTTTATGACCATTCCTCATGTAATACAGTTCAATAGCTACTTGCACGACATGGGTATTGCATTACATTACCTGGACACGGGCTAATTTATATAGGAGGATATGTTCAGGTCATATGTGCCAATATCACGCTGTTTTAAAGGGAGGAGCTAGTGAGACGGTCTGGCAGGTAAGAGCACTCGTTGCACTTTCAGAGGACCTGGGTTCAATTTCCAGCCCCCACACGGTGACTCACAACCATCCGTGACCATGCCTCCACTGGCTTCCACATATCTAGGTATGCACATGGGGCGCACATATACACGCAGGCAAAACGCTTACATACATTAAACAATATAAAATAAAATCAAAAAGCTTTTTGAGACAGGGCTTTGCTCAGTCTGGCCTTGAACTCATGATCCTCCTGTCTCTGCCTTCTGAGTGCTGGTATTATAGTCATGTACAGCCATGCCTGGCAATGCCATTTTATATAAAGGACTATACCGCTTAGGTTTTGATATACTTGAAAGCCTGGAACTAACTTTCCATGTGATCCAATAGGCAGCCAAGGCAACAGCCAAAGCACCACAAAGCTAAGCTAATCTGCTTCCTTCTGGTGTCCACAGCATTGGCCTGACGCAGCCGCCCCCGCCCAGGGCACAGTCAGCAAAGTCTATGAGACTCTGGTTGGTGTGTTAGGGGAGTGGGCCAGGATGCTACTGATGTCGAGTATAAGACATGCACAGTTCTGTCTCCGTGGCAAAAAAAGAGCTATCTAAGGGCTTGGGAATGTAGTTTAGTGGTGGAGTCCATGCTTAGCATGTGAGAACGTGTGATCAGTCTCAGGCATCAGAGCTAACTGGGCAAGCAAGATGGTTCAGGAGGTAAAGGTGCTTCTTGTGGGGCCTGATGACATGAGTTCAATTCCTAAGACCCACAGAGTGGAAGGAGGGAAATGACTCATGAAATTTGCCCTCTTACTTACACACACACACACACACACACACACACACACACACACACACACACACACACGCTGTGTCCACACAAACACACGTGCAATAAGTAAGCACAATTTAAAAAATGAGAAAACTAGCCATCTAACTAGTCTACAATATCAATAGTGCCTAGATAGAAGTGAAAGACTTTTATGATGAAAAACATTAAGACGCTGAAGAAAGAAACTGAAGAAGGTATCAGAACATGGAAAGATCTCCCAGGCTCAAGGATCAGTAAAGATAAGTACAGTAAAAATGTCCATCCTACCAAAAGTAATCTACAAATCCAATGCAATCTCCATCAAAATTCCAATACAATTCTTTAGGACAGTTCTCAGCTTCATATGGAAACACAAAAAGCCCAGGGTAACTAAAACAATCCTGGATAATAAAAGAACTGTTGGATGTATCATCATGCCTGATTTCAGGTTGTACTACAGAGCTATGGTAAAACAACAACATGATATTGCCATAAAAACAGACATGTTGATCAACGAAATTAAATTGAAGACCCAGACATAAATCCACACACCCATGGACACCTGGTTTTTTTTTTATAAAGAAGACAGAAATACACACTGGGGGGGGGGGGCAGCATCTTTAACAAATGGTGCCAGTCAAACTGGAAGGCTATGTGTAGAAGAATGTAAATATGTCTATACTTATCACCCTGCAAAAACTTCAACTCCAAATGGATAAAAGACCTCGACATAAGGACGGACAACACTGAACCTGACAGAAGAGAAAGTGGGAAATGATCTTGAACTCATTGGCACAGGAGAGCCGATAGCACAGGCACTAAGGTCAACAATCAATAAATGGGACCCGTGAAACTGAGAAGCTTCTCTATGGCAAACGACACCATCATTTAGACAAAGTGGCAGCCTCCAGAATGGGAAAAGATTTTTACCAACTACACATACAATAGAGGGCTCATATCCAAAGTACATAAAGAACTCAAAAAACAAACACAGCAAAACCCAAGACCCCACCAAAGCTGGACATCAAGTAAACAAACAACCCAGTGGGGTACAGATCTAAACAGAATTCTCTAAAGAGAAACCCCAGCTACCTGAGAAGCACTTAAAGAAATTTTCAACATTCTTGGTCAGGAAGGAAATGCAAATCAAAACTGCTTTGAGGTTTTAATCTCACACCGTCATAATGGCCAAGATCAGTAAAGCGAGTGACAGCTCGTGCAGGTGAGTGAGGGTGTGGAATTAGGGGGACAATCGTCCATTGCTGGCTGGAGTGCAAACTTGTGCAGCCACTGTGGAAATAAGTGTGGCAGTTCCTCAGGAAACTACAAGCAGATCTAATTCAAGGTTCAGCTATCACACACTTGGGCATGTACCCAAAGGATTCTTCACTCCTATTACAGAGACACTTTCTCAGTCATGTTCATCACTACTCGATTTATAACAGCCAGAAACCGGAAACACCCTAGGAGAATGGAGAAAGAAAACGTGGTACATGTACACAATGGAATATTACTCTGTCGTTTAAAAAAAGATACCATAAAATTGGCAGGTAAATAGATGGAACTAAAAAACAAATCACCCTGAGTGAGGAAACCTAGACCCAGAAAGACAATCACGGTGTGTGTTATGTGTGGATTATCATATGTGGATATTAGCTGCTAAGTCAGCAATAACCAAGCTACAGTCCATATAGCTACAGAGGTTAAGTACAGAGCAAATGATGATGAGGGGAAGCCGATAAACGTCCTTAGGGAAAGGAAATAGAGCAGATAGCTCTGGATAGACGGGTGGGGGGCTGGGACAGGAGGATCAAGTGGAGAGACGAGGGAAGGTGGGGACAAGGGAGTGAATACAGAGACAATGAAACTTAAAGGCCGCTTGAGGGGTTGTATACAATACGGTAGAAACTTCCTAAAGCACACACATATATGAAGGTGACCTACCTGAAATCACCGAACAATGGGGAGACAGAGCCCCAAATGGCTACATCTTGTTACCAAATGAAATGTTCAGTATTGGGATTGGGTTATATCTAACTAAGATGTTAGCCAAAGGGGGTCCATGGGAACCCCCAGACAAGTCAGGCCGTTGCCAAGACTACAGGTTGCTCCACAAACTGACATTAATTTCCCATTGCTGAAGGCAATACCCACATGACTAATTTCATATCATTAGTTTTTCATTTTATTTCATTTATATATTTTTCTTCTCTCTTTTTACTCTGTAGGTCCTTTCCAAATGTATTACGGTTTACAGTTTAGTATTTTTAGGGATTCCTGAGTGTGTGAACAAGTAGAGCTCTGTTTCTCGTGCCTTCTCTTAGGCTCTTTTCATTCTGTTTGTTTTATCCTATTCTGATGTTAGTTTTTATTATATTGTAGTACACCTATATTATATTATAAGGTAAATAGTAAAAAAACAGGTGAATTATCATATGTCTAAATTAGTAAACAAAAAAGGTGATCTGGAAATATGCAGCCCCTGTGTCCTTTATAAGACTGAGCAAAAGATACAAGGCCAGGAGAGTGTAATTGCCACATGCATTTAAAGTAAACCATGAGCCCCAGCTCGGCCACCGTAGCGTGTGGATGGCATTCACGACTGCTGTGTAGCCCCAGACTCACCTCTCCAGCTGAGGTCACAGCCTCAAGAATTTAAAGTACACGTGAAATGGCACGCTAATCTTAGACTAGGCAATGTTAGGCACCAAACGGGTCTTTCTACACAACAAGAGCTTACTTAAACTTCAGCTAGTAAGGAAGACATTCTGCCATGCTGGAAGAAAGAAGGCAGTGGGAAGACCGAATGGGAAGCTATGCATGCAGGCATAGCTTCATCAGAGACCACATACCCATGTTTTACTGCTAAGAGTGGGCTCCTCGTGTCCAGGAGGGAGCACTGAGGTATTACCAATGGCCTTCTTTCTCATTTGCAAATTATTTCATCAGGAGTTGGAGTAATGCAGTTAATCTGTGCATTCAAGGTCATAATTAGAAAAAAAAACATATCTCTAGTTTGATGCCAAAGCTTGATAAAAGGTTTCAAGTGTTTCTAGTGATGATTCAGGTGTATGTTTATTTTCATGTATTAAAGAAGTGTCCCTGTTTAGTATTTTATTATTTTTATTATATATGTTTTCCTTTCAATAACAACAAAACAATTGGGCTATCTAGTTAAACTAACAAAATCTTAGGAAATTAGTTATTCTAAACTATGTGTTCTATATGACATGACCAAGAATAAGAAATTCTCTAGAGGAACATCCACAGGTTAGTCATGAAAATTTTACAAAGAGAAACGGTCCGGGTGGTACCTGTCTTTAATCCCAGCACCTGGAAGGCAGAAGCAGGTGGATCGCTGTGCGTCTGAGGCCATGCTGATTATATATTGCATTCTCAGCCTGCCAGGGCTACATGGTGAGGCCATGTTTCAGGGGAAAAATAAGCTTTTTAAAAGTTTACATATTAATTTTGAAATACACTCATAATAACTTACAGTACTTTTCTTGTTTTTTCATCCTAACATATTTGTTGGATGTATTTAATTGTGAGAGTAAGTATATAGCAGCTCTATAAAAAGAAAAACCATGATTTCTATCTCTCCTTTAATTTTCTTGTCTAATTGTGTTGGCTAGAACAGTGAAAGCTTGGTTAAGTATCGATGGTCTTCAGAGCACAACTAAAACATTTGAGCATCGCATAAATAAATATAAGAAGACTCTGGAATGTGGAAGAAGCCAGACGGGCAGGAACAAAAGACTCCAAGAGACACCACAGGGCAGCCTCCAGATGCCTCGTTTACCCTAATTAAGGAGCTGAACAAGTCAACAACCAGAAATGCCAATAGGCACAGATTTAAAAGGTCTCAAGAAAAGCCTTCCCTCTTTACCCACAATCTCAGGAAAGAGCAACCTAACAAGACAGAAAGTTTTGGGGTGGTAACCACATTTTTCCATGGAAACAACTGCAGCTCCACCCACCATACCAGAAAATGTCATGTAGGACCTCTAGCCTTTACCCTGACTAGCTAGGGTGAAGGGCATCCAAGCCAGGATCATGACGGGAGCCTGGGAAGGAAGGCAAGACATTCATCCCCATAATGCATTTGTCCTCACAGCGTCAGTGAAGACCACCAGGGGATTCTGTACAACCATGCTTACCTGGCTGAAGTAGTGAGAGACCACTCCTCTCTACGCTGGAATAGTATTGTGGGGGACGTGAAGAAGAGGCCTTTCACTAGTCCCCAGGGGTGAGAAGGCCACTCCCTTTGTGATGGGTCACACTCACCATCAATTTGACAGGATCTAGAATCACCCGAGAGACAAAGCTCTGGGTATGTCTGTGAGCAGGCTGCATTAATTGAGTCTGAAAGCCTCACTCTAACTGTAGGCAGCACCATCCCAGAGAGTGGGGCACCAGACTGCACGAAGAGAGCAAGTGACCTGAGCAGCGTCTGCACCCCACCCTGCCTGGCTCCTGTGTGACCAGCGGCTTCAGGCTCCTGCTGCCATGATGGACTGCACTACCACCCTGTGAGCCAGAGTAAAGCTTCTCCTTTTGTTGGATATTTCGTCAAAGCAACAGAAAAATAATTGCTATACCTTCCCCGATGATGTCAGTGTTGGGTAAGAATGCATCAGAGGGGGGTCTGCTGGGCAGCCAGAGCTCCCAGCCCCATCAGAGGAGACAGGGAACCTCTCTCCATCTCTATAATCCATGGAGGTCACATGGGGAAACTGGCCTGATGGCAGACAGGTGGCATCCCTAATGTCCCTGTCAGATCAGTGACAGGGACAACAGGGTGCCAACTCAGGTGAGGCATTTAAACAAGGCCCAGACTTCTCCTAACATGATGCCACAAAATGCCAATTTCAATCTATAAATCGCTATTATACTCAGGCCTGAAAAATTCAACTTGAATGAGAAAGGACAATAAACAAAAGATAAATTTGACAAATACCCAGATTACCCCATAACTGCTTCTCTTCCAACTACAAGGACCCGAGTTTACAGCAGTGTGTGTTTATAATCCCAGTACTTTGGGGTGTGGACAGGAGGATCCCTGAGGTCACTGGCCAGCTAATTCAGTCTACTTGACAAGCTCCACACGGGTGAGAGACTTTGTCTCACAAAAGCAAGGTGGCTGGCTGGCAGCTGAAATTGTCAGCATGACCCAATACATGCGTGTTTGTGTGTGTGCACACTCAAGAGTGTATACATAGACACACACACACACACACACACACACACACACTACTGTAAGAGAAACCCTCAGTGGATGGAGAGAGCAGAGGAGAGTCAGTGAGATCGAAGACGGAACAGAAGAATTTTTCCGTCTGCAGGAGAGAGAGGAAATGGGCTGAAGAAAGTGAGCAGGGCCCCAGGGACCAAAGGAACCACGACAAAGGAGCTAAGACTGGTGTCTTCAGAGACCCAGACGCCAAGGAGGGGGAGAAGACTTTGCTGATGGAGATGGAGATGGAGATGGAGATGACTCCATCAGCTTTTGTAAGCATGAGGACCTGTGTGTGTGTGTGTGTGTGTGTGTGTGTGTGTGTGTGTGTGATATATACTGACACACATAAAGATGAGATTTTGCTTATGGAGTGTCTTTCCAATAATGCATTAGAATTATGAACGCAGCTGCGTGTCCCCATTGAGGAGATCACGTGCCTCAGTCTCCCAGGTCTGCCTGAGGGACATGACGTGCTGGATGATTTGCCTGCACTCCAGGTTAAGTGGGTGAGGTGCACATTGGGTACTTGGCAGGCCTGGGGTCTCCAAATAGCTGTAGAACACTTAGCGCCAGACCAGTCGAAACTTCAGGATGATTTGTGGGGCGGGCACCTGTATTTGTGTCCCCGAAGGACTCTCTGGATGCAGACCGCTGCTCCGTCCAGGGCCTGGCTCCTCTGGATTTCCATCGTTGTGTCCTGGTGATCCTGAGGATGGGTGACATCATGTTGGTACCCCTCCCTCACACCACTGCCCTGTTTGGTACCAGGTCTTGGTCTGCAAAAGTCATTTATATCCCAGACTCATCCCAGACTCTCCTATGACTCTGGCAAAGGAAGGACCCTGACGGGGATCAGAAGGAAGCTGTAACTGCCTCCCACCCTAGCGCCAAGCTTATTTTAGCGTCTTCTTTTGCTCCTGCCATCTGTCAGCCTTCATTTCCCAAAGCCACACGTTTGCAGTGGACTACACCACACACCTGAGCTCATTTCTGTGAGAAAATAGTTCCCAAAGCCCACGAGCGGAGTTCGTGGATGCTGGCATGAGGTGATAGTTGTCCTCACCCATGGGTGTCCCTCCTGCCTCCTAGTTCCCTGAGGCCTGAGACAGGAAGCACAGGCCTGTCATCGTAGCCCCAGGGAGGCAGGGATTGTCTTTACAGGGCAGAGAGGAGTGGTCCTGTGGCTGGTGGACGGAGGTTGGTGGCTCACCTGTTCTTCCTCCCTCATCCTCATCCTCCCTCTTCCCCCCCCCCTTCTTCTGTTCAGCATCGGGAGGATCGAGGCTCTCGTGTGCCCTGGTGAGCTTGGGAACATAGAACTGGACCAGACCTTGAGCATCGACTCAGGAGCCAGGAATGTAGGAGAGAACCTTCTCACCCCTTCTCCGTCACCAACTTCACCCTGTGCTGCTCTGTGTGGCCTTTCATGGCTACTCCATCTTCCCGGGCGGCTCCCTTGGGATATTCCCTCTGTTGCCCTGTCTCTCTACGACTTCCTGCCTGTTTGGATCCCAGATCCCCATCATGGGACGAACAGTGCATGAATGGATGGACGGTTAGAGGAACCCACACGTAGCCCAGCTGGGGACGGGGCAGGCAGGGCAGAGCTCTTCCCCTCCCCTCCACAATGTTCCCAGGAGGCCAGGGGATCTCACCTTCAGGAAGATTTTGGTTCTTCCCATTTTCCAGTCTTTGTCTGTCCCCAGGCACCGGTCAACTATACGCAAGGTCATCTGGCGGTGCTTGTCTTGAAACTGTTGAGGAAACGAGGGGTGGCCAGGGCCTCTGGAGGGGAGGGGGCTCCTCCAGGGCCGCTCGAGCAGAGGCCCCTATGTCATACAGGCCTCCCGACAAGGGTTTTCTGACTATACTCGGGCACTTGTATACACTCCAGGTTGAATGGATGAGGGGAATGTAGGGAACTTGATGGGCCTGGGGCCTCCCTGCAGCTTGGGAGCACTGAGCCTCAGACCAACCCAAACTTTAGGATGGTTGCTGCCGAGGGATGGCAGAACATTCTATTCCTCAGAGCTCCCTAACCACCCCTCCGATCCTGGACCTGGTGTCCTCAGGAGAGCGGAGTAAACCCACAGACACCTAAAAGGCACACACACTCAGCCACCAGCATCAACCAGGAGCCAGCGTGGGTCAGCCACCTTGCCAATACAGCACAAAGATAAAGTAGGGGGACAAGAGGAAGGACAGACAGAGGTCATGTTGAGGCTGGGGATCCGCGGAGGGCCCAGGAGATCAGTACGGTGGCGAGGACTCAGTGGGAGGCGCGAGGGTTCTGTCAGCTGCTGGACACACACCTGTTTGCGCTCGGAGCTGGGCAGCAGCATGCGGAACCTCTTCGAGAACTCATCAAACGTGTAGCGGATGGGAAACCCTGACTTGCGGATTTGCACGGTCTCCATCATGCCGGAATAACGCAGCTGCCGAATGCATAGCTCCCGGTCAAACAGCTGCGGGGAGAGAAGACTGGGGTGAGGAGCCAAGGACCCCACCTTCCAAAATCACTCACTGTTGCTGCTGCCGGGGGTTGGGGGTGGGGTGGGAGTGGGGCGGGGGTGGGTGGGTGTCAGCTTGCCTAGGGGCCCATGCAGCCATCCCTGACACCAGAAGAACCTAACAAATGCATGACCGAACTAAAATGACTGTTTTTATTGGGGGGGTTGTTCCCCAGAATTTGGCATAATATTCTACTTTATCTCTCAGGTACGGGAATTGCAAGCGTGTCACACTGCACCCAGATCTCAGGTGACTTTCTGAGGACAGCAGTGGGAGTGACTGAAAATGTCTCCAAGGACATGGAAGACAATGACATAGAAACTGGAACCCAGGTGGATTGTGGCGGCCACACATCCGATCCCTGGGAGGCAGAAGCAGGAGGATCACAAGGCCAAACTTGGCCCTGTTGTGAGACAAGAAGCATGTGTGTGTGTGTGTGGGGGATACTGGTTTAGTTTTGTGTCAGCTTGACACGAGCTGGAGTCGTTTGGGAAGAAAGGATCTGAGTTGAGAAAATTCCCCCACCAGACAGGCCTGCAGGCAAGCCTGTAGTGCGTTTTCTTAACAGGTGGTTAACGCAGGAGGGCCCAGCCCAGCGTGGACAGCATCACCGCTAGGCTGGCGGTCTTTGAGTGTATAAGAAAGCAGGTTGAGAAGGCCACGAGGAGCAGGCCAACAGGCCGCAATCCTGCGTGGCCTCTGCTCTACTCCCCGACTCCAGATTCTCGCCTTGCTCTGAGTTCCTTCCCGTGAGGTGGAGCTGTGAGCTGAAAGAAACCCTGTCCTCCTCTAGTTGCTTTTGGTCATGGTGTTCTATTACAGCCATAGAAACTCTGTCTAAGACAGGGCCTGATGAGCAGCAGCACCAGAAGATTTCCTCAGGCCTGCACCCCACCTCCACACGCATGCGGTGCTGGTGGGGGAGTCATTTGCAAATGCCCCCCCTTAGAAATGCAATGTCTTTAAGTGGGCCCTGCTTACATCAGCATGGGCGCAGTGCCTCCCCTCCTCCGTGGAAGGAGGAAGCCAATCTGCTTAGAGGCAGAGACCCTTCAGGTCTCTCTCCTCTGCATGGACAGAAACAGCTGGGTGGAGGGGAAGGAGCTGAGGTTGAAGAATGGCGTGGCTGACAGGAATCTGGGTGGGGTGTTTAGCTTCTCTTCTGTCTCCAAGACTGCTGAGGGTACTCTCAACATGAAGTATTAGGGGCGATGGCACCCTTTAAGTAGACAAGCCCATGGGCAGGTTGGTGAGGGTCACCGTGGTTAGCCCTGGGCAAATACCCAGCTGTTACTGACTGAGCATGTCCTGGGAGTCTGTAGAGTCTCCCCAACAAGGTGAGTGATGGGCATGATTGGCTCTAGTTTAAAGATGTGATACCTGAAAGCCAAGGCCACGCTCTTTGGTGGCTGAGCCTGTCTGGTCCTCAGCCTAGGCCTCTTCTCCACAATTCACAGCATGCAGATGCTGCCACTGAGATGAATTCTTATCACCACAGAATGTGAGCCTCAGCCTAGGACAGGCAGCGTGGCTACCCGCACAACTTCTAAGAGCAAGACAATGTTTCCCAACATGGGGAATAAGAGCATCTAAGCTGGCAGTGGTGGCACATACGTTTAATCCCAGCTACTGGGAGGCAGAGGCAGAGAGGGCATGAGCAGCTCTCGGGGGCCTGCTGGCTAGCTAGTCTAGCTAAATCTGCAAGCACTGGGGTTCATTGAGACGCCAAGTCTCAACAAATAAGGTGCAGGGTGTTGGGGAAGTCCTGTGTATATGTCAATAAATTACTGCTGGCCAATAGGAATCTAGATAGGTGGGGCTAGGAGTCCAGGAGGATTCTGGGAAGGAGAAACACAGAGAGTTCGAGATGTAATCGCCATGGTGTAGGAAGCCTGGAACTATTCTCTGGTAAGAGAAATACTTAGATTAACTATTATGGGGTAATTACTTAAGTCAGAGCTAGCCAGTAAGAAACAAGCAAGGCCAACAGCTTCATAATTAATACAGCGTCTTGTGTGTTATTTGGGGTCTACAACACAGCAGAGCCCAGGAGGCTGGCGGGGGATAAACCAAAGCGGCTAGCAAAGAAAAAGCTTCTCTTAACAGCAGGGGCTGGAAAGGTGGCCCAGCAACTGAGAGCAGATGTGTTCCTGCTGAAGACATAAGTGTAGTTCATAGCATCCCTGCCCAGGAAGTTCACGGTGGCCTGCAGTCCCAACTACAGGGGAGTTGACGCTGTCTTTTGGTCTTCACAAGCAATTACACTCATGTGCACATGCGCCCACGTAGACACATGTGCTTTTATGTGGGGGGTGGTTGCTGGAGAGATGGCTCAGTAGTTAAGAACACTGGCTGCATCCCAGCACCCACGTTATGGTTCACGACTATCCGTAACTCCAGTTCTTAAGGGAGTTCCATTTAAGTCCCGGCCTCAGTGGGTACCAGGCACACACGTGGTGCCCGCATGTGTGTGGGCCAAACATTCATACGTATAAAATAAAATAATTTAAAAGCCATGTAACTTGGAGTGCAATAAAAGAAGATACCAAATTTAAAGCTCTACCCTCCGTGTACACATATGTGCATCCCACAATACACACATGCATACATATGCTAACACATATGCACAAGTATCCTTTCATTGCCCTACAACACGGTTTTTAGTTACTTTGGCTTTGCGAGTCACGTTTCCTAGTTTGGGGAGCGTCTGTGCTTACAGCCTTTGGGGAAGCAGGTTCTATGGATCAAGGCGTCCACCTAGTCCCCATCACTTGAGGAGAGAGCTCCTGCGGGTCTCTTTATACAGGAGTGGGCCTGATTCATCAGTGCCGGCATTTGGAATAACTGTTGCCTCTCGGTACTGTGGATTCTATATGGAAGACATGCCATAGCGTAACCTCCTGCCCTCGTTACACCCTCTTCTGAGAAACATGGTGTCTTTCCTATCAAAAGGTTAAGACAAGAACATTCCGTTTGGAGAAAACGCCGTTTTGTAAACCCCTACATACATTTACAGTGTCTGGTTCCCAAACGTAAGTTTTGATTCTCCTGAGTTTCTGCCTCCCCAAATATAAACTTTGACCCCAAGGGCCAGATGGCACAGTTCCATACAGGTGAGCCAACCATGTAAGAATGTGAGACCAGGGTCTGGAGAGACGACTCAGAGGTTAAGAGCACTGACTGCTCTTCCAGAGGTCCTGAGTTTAATTCCCAGCAACTACATGGTGGCTCACAACCATCTGTAATAAGATCTGGTACCTTCTTCTGGTGTGCAGGCAAAACACTGTATATTTAATAATAAATAAAATTAAAAAAAAAAAGAATGTGAGACCAGACTCGGACCAACCCTGAATCTAAAGCCCCAGGTGAGGTGAGCTTGCTTGCTGGAGTTTGTCACTGCTGACTGCCCAAAGATAGTTTGGGTCATGAGGACATTCTCGTGACCACAGCTTCATTTCCAACATCCCACAGACAAGCATTAAGTCTGACTTTATGAAGAATTAAGAAAAGCGAGGCTAAGAGCCTGGCCAGCCAGGCTCACACAGCAGATGACGGAATGACTAAAAAGCTAGCGTGTGAGCGAGCTGAAGCCTGGCGGGACCAGCTCGCACCAGTTTTCTGTGACGTGGGGACAGGGGACAGCTATGATGCTGGCCATGCCCTGGATGTCAGCTCTATGTGTCAAACTCACCCCTCAGTACCCCCCCATCCCGGCACGCCCCAACCCCTCCCGGTTACCAGTGGCTTCTTGTACTCGTTGGGCTTGATGCAGCGGATGAAGTAGGGCTGGCTGTGACTCAGAATTTTCATCAGCTGGTCCAGGGACTGCTTGAACTGGCCTGCGAGGGTGAGGGGGGGGCGCTTGGCGTGGTCTGACGACTGCAAAGAGAAATCAAGGGGCGTAAGGGCAGGGGAGCTACGCCCGGGGAGCTGGGGATCATGCCGCAGTGAGGCTCGCCACCTAGGGCAAATCGAACCAGGTCCTCTGGGAGAGCAGTCAGCGCTCTCACCCACGGAGCCATCGCTCCAGCCCGTTTCCCTTCTTCTCTACTCCATCTCTTCCTCCTTTCCTCTGTTCGTCTCTCTCTCCTCTTCTCCTTTCCCTCCTTCCTTCTCTCTCTCTGACCTTCATTCCCTCTTTCTCTCCTTCACTCCAGTACCAGCCTCCTTGGGTGCCAGCTACATGCTTGTGGTGCTGCCCACTGGGGATGCTGTAGATGCTGCGTGCTGGGATGCTGCATGCTGGGAATGCTGCACATTGTGGATGTTGCATGCTGGGATGGGGCATGCTAGGATGGGGCACGCCGGGGATGGTGCATGCTGGGCTGGTGCATGTTGGGATGGTGCATGTTGGGCTGGTGCATGTTGGGATGGTGCATGCTGGGATGGTGCATGTTGGGATGGTGCATGCTGGGATGGTGCATGTTGGGATGGTGCATGCTGGGATGCTGCATGTTGGGATGGTGCATGCTGGGATGCTGCGTGCTAGAATGCTGCGTGCTGGGATGCTGCGTGCTGGGATGCTGCATGCTGGGATGCTGCATGCTGGGATGCTGCGTGCTGGGAATGCTGCGTGCTGGGAATGCTGCACGTTGTGGATGTTGCATGCTGGGGTGGGGCATGCTAGGATGGTGAACGCCAGGGATGTTGCACACCGGAGACTCCTAGTATTCACTCTCCCTGGTCATATCTGTCCGGGCCGGTGCCTTAGAGTGCGGGTGGCAGGTGAGGAGCCCACCTTGAAGAACTGGCTTCCTGCGTTCAGCTGGCGGATGGTGCCTTGGCCCAGCTTTGTCTGCGGTGAGTCCAGGTTGAATACCTCCTTCAGGAACTTGTTTTTGGAGGAATGAACCAGGTTGAGGATGTCTGTGCTCAGCATGTCTCGGTTCTTCTCCAGGAAGCCTGTGGGGACAGCATGGTCGCCCCTCAGGTCAGTCGAGTCCTCTCTCCCATCCCTTGAGTAAGATGAGAACGTCTGGAGGGACTCCCGAGTGTCTCCCTGAAGCATACTGTGTCCTCCACTCAGACGAACGTCTGTCCCCACTAAGTCACTTCTAAACTCTCACCCCCCTGCACCCCGACCCCCTGCCCACTGCTGTCTAAGTGAATACAGTTACTTTGCTCCTGAGTCTCGGGCATTCTGTTAGGGTTAGTTTCCCCAGCCTGAACTAGCCTTCAGAAACGGGAGGAGAGTGTTCTGGACTGAATTGTATCCACACAAATTTATTGGTTGGGGGTCCTTGCTCCCTGTACTTATGGATCCAGTACGGATCTCATGTTTGAAGAGAAAGGTTTGTGTGCATGTAAATGTGCACGTTTGTGTAAGTGCCGTGCCCATGTGTACCTGTGTGTATGTGTATGTATAGGTCAGGTGCTGTTAACTTTGTGTGTGTGTGTGTGTGTGTGTGTGTGTGTGTGTGTGTGTATGATCGCGCACACACCAGAGTCTCTCATTAGCCTGGAATTCACCAAATAGTCTAGGCGGCTATCCGGAGAGCCCCAGGGATCTGCCTCCCTGGTGCTGGGTTTACAGCTCTGTCTTTTTTCATGACTTCTGAGGACTGACTCCAGTCATCGAGTTTGCACAGAAAGCAGTTTACTGACTGAGCTACTTCCCCAACCTGAGAGGGGCCTTCAAAATGCGGTTAAGAGGGTGCGCCAGTGCCATTAAACTCTGAGAGAAGACTGTGTGAGGTCCCAGGGAAAGATGGCTACCTCTGAACCATCATCGTATGAAATCACAGGTATAGCAGGGTAGCCCAAAAGGAAAACAAGACATGTAGCATTTTTGTTGACTGCTTTATGTTTTTTGAGACCAGGTGTCATATAGCCCATGGTGACTTCAAACTTGCTTTGTAGCTGAGTATGATCTTGAACGCCTAACCCTCCTGCTTTCACCTCCTGGCAGCTGGGATTACAGGCATGTACCGCTGTGCCTGGCTTACGTAGTGCTGGGGATCGAATGCTGGGGCGAGACCTGGCGCTAACTACCCAGCCCTGCTTTTGTTTTTAAAAACTCTGTGTGCATGCGTGTGTGTGCATGCATGTGTGCATGGGTGTGCGTGTGTATGTGTGTGCATGCAAGTGTGTGTGTGCATGCAAGTGTGTGTGTGCACGAGTGCATGCATGCACGTGCAATCGTGTGTGAGAGTATGGGCATGAGAATGCCATGGTGCCTGTGTGGCGGTCAGAAGACTGCCCCCTTCTGTCTCAACTGGATCTCTTGTTATTCAGCACTGTGCACACCAGGCCATTGGCCCTTGAACTCCCAGGGACTCCCCTGTCTCCGTGTCCCATTTCATCACAGCAGTGCTGCGACTATGGAGGATGGGAGACGTGTCTGATCAGACATGCCTCTGGTTTTTGTGGAATCTGGGTGTTCTAAATTAGGTCCTTGTGCTTGGAGAAAGAAGTTTCCTGACGCTTAGCATCCTCTTGAAAGGGCGCTGGCAGGCTGGAGTATGGCAGACATGGCACAGACAGTTTTTTGCCTTCTACCCTTCTCTGCCATTCTCTCTGCCGTGCTAAACCATTAGATTGCATTCCTAAAGCTTGCAACCAAAGTCTATTCCCTGTTTGGCCACTTCCTCCTCCTGAGGCTGACCACCAAGGTCCAGCTATGAAAGTATTGAGGTCCAGCAATCAAAAGCCCCCTTTTGACTCATCCAATTAACCTGTCCAATCAAAATTAAACACCTCATCCTAACACAGGGCGTCTCCTCTTTCCCTTTATAAACTGCCATTGCCTACAGGCCACATGTATCTCCTCTCTCTCCAGAGGGAAATATCCTTTGTCCCTCCAGGGCAATTATTCCTTCCCCTCCCTTGTCTTCCATTCCTGGCTCTCTGTCCCTCTAGAGCAAATAAGTCTTTCTGATGAGAAGGGTCTGGATGTGTCCTGTGCCAGCTCTAGTCCCTTCACTCTTAAGTTTCATGTCACTTCAAAACAAAACAAAAATAGCTCACTCTTGAATATTTGAATATTTAGGGGTGCTGGAGGATGGGCTCAATGTCCTCTTTGGATTCCAGGACTATGATTGCTAATATTGGTTGTCAACTTGACCACATCTGGAACCAACTAAAACGCAAGCAGTTGGGCATGCCTGCAAGGGAGTTTGCTTAATAGGGTCATTTGAAATGGGATGAGATAATGGAACAGATTTCGTAGACTTCCTAGGGGAGACTTTATCCTCTCTGAGGGGCAGATGGGAGGTGGGATGGGGGAAGGGAGGGGGAGGGGGGAGGGGAGGAGAAGAGGGAGGGGAAACTGGAAACTTATTGGAATGTAAAATAAATAAATAAAATATTTAGAACACACACACATTAGAGAGAGAGAGAGAGAGAGAGAGAGAGAGAGAGAGAGAGAGAGAGAGAGAGAGAGAGAGAGAGAGAGAGGGCCCACCCTAAATCTGGATCATTTGAGGTCGGAAGACCTATCTTGGCCACACCTTCCGGTGGCAGCTTCTATAAAAGGACACCGGAGCAGGAAGCTTTCCTTTCTGCTTGCTCGCCCTCACTTCCTGCTGCTCAGGCATCCCTTTGCTTCAGGGTCCCAGCATAGACCAAAGACCAACCGAGACACTCACCCTCATGGACTGAACAACCACCAGATTCCTGGCCTCCCCATCGGGAGACAGCCATTGTTGGCCCAGAGTCTGTAAACTCCTCTAATAAATGCCCTTTTAACATAGATTGATTCCATTAGTTCTGTTCTTCTAGAGAACCCTGACTATCGCAGGGACTCACTTTCCGAAAGCTTAAAGCCAGGGTGGGGGCAGGGACTGTGAAGGAGCCCCATCTTCCTAGTTTCCCCCCAGAGCCCCCCACCTCCAGACTCTGCTTCCTCAGGGGTCAGCTACCAGCCGTTCTGCTCCTCTGCCTCCCTGAAGGAAGAGCATGCAAGGATCGCCCCTAGATCCGCATCTCTGCTTAAAGACTTCTATGGGTGATGCCCCTACCCTGCTGTCCTGACCACGAGAGCACACGGGCCACCTTCCCACTCTTCTAAGCACCTCGGACTGACGGACTGACGCCTTAGCCCTTTGTTTCTCCCCTCAGAACCCTGAGGGACCTGACTTCAGTGTGAAGTTAACTCGTGCATCCAATGTCCAAGAGTAAAACCTGAACCTCCTGTAAGACTGTGTATGAGAGGAGCTGGGAATACGGCTCAGTCGGTTGAGGGCTTGCCTAGCAAGCATGATTCCCTGGGTTCGGTTCCCGGCACCACACAAGCTGGGCATGGCGGTGCGAATCTCAGTGCTTGGGAGGCGTGTCCGCAGTTCAAGGCGGCTTTCACAGTGAGTTGAAGGCCAGCCTGGACGGCAGGAGGTGCTGCCTTACAAAAACAAGGCAGAGATAAGCAACGAGAGGCAGGAGGAGTGGTTCATGGGTGTAAATTCTAGCACTCGGGAAGCAGGGGCTTTAGGGCCAGTCTGGCTATACAGCAAGTTCCTGGGCAGCCAGGTCTACATAGGGAGACCCTGTCTCAAAACAAAACCAACGAAAAAGAAGGCCTTCATGACAGTAGACCTTACTATAAGCTACAACACAAGCAACAAAAGGACAGGAGATAAACCAGACTTCTTTAAAGTAAAACCTTTGGCATCAGTAATACCGTGGTATGAAGCCAGGCGTGGTGGTCCACACATACAATGCCAGATATTTCGGAGGTGAAGGATGAGCTATGCATCGCGCCCCTACTGAAAATGCAAGCAAGCAAACAAACAAACAAGCAAACAACAAAACTCAAGGAATTGGGATATAGCTCAGTGGGAAAGAAGGAGCCCTACTGTGTGTTAGGCCCTGGGCTCCATCTGCAGCCACCAAAATGAAAGAAAAAGGACAAGCCCCTCAGGATGAGAATAAAATTACAAACTTGAAATTAAAAACTGACAAGGTACTTATAGGCAGAATATAGATGACTCCATTATAGGCTTCTGAAACGGCCAGGGAGGTAGAGAGATACGTGTTACCAAGTCTGAGGACCTGAGTTCAGTTCTCAGGACTGAGCTGCGGGCTGAGCTGCGGGAGAAGAGGACAGACTCCTGCAAGCCAGGCTCTGCTAACACAAGGTCAAAAGCGTGCAGAGAAGCCGGGGCTCTCCTGCATACGCATCTAAAAACGTAAGACAGCACAGCTACTTCGGGAAGAGTTTTGTGGGGCCTCAAGAGCCACACATGACCTAGCAATCCACTGCGAGGTGTGTGCTGAGAAAATCTGTGTCCACACCCGAGCCCACACCGGGGGTTCACAGCTGTGTGTCACAGGTGTGTAGGGAACCAACGCAAATCCCCACGGACTAGGAGAGAAGGAGAGCGCGGGCCAGTACCACAGACCGTTCTTCTGCAGTGGAAAGAAACAAAGGCGGCCGGGGAGAAGACTCCGTTGGTGAAGTGCTCAGTGAGCAAGCATGAGGACTTGGGGTTCACCCCCCCGCCTTAACACCTTAGACAAGCCTCAAAAACCTTAGAGTAAGTTAATTGAACCAGCCGCAAAGGGCGTCCATGATGTGTGCGGCCGTTAGTGTTTGTCAGTTTATGCAATCTAGTCAACCTGGTAGGCAGGCCTCTGGGACTGCCTGGGTGATGGGGGATTGCCTTCATTGCTTCTATTGAGGCAGAAAGCCCTGCCCACAGTGGGCAGAACCATTCCCTGGCTGGGATCCTGGACTGCGAAAGTGGAGAAAGGGAGCTGAACAGCCATCTGCAGCCGCCTCCTCTCTTCCCTGACCTCCTCCTTCCTAGGGTATCCCGAGTTGTTCCCAGGTGGGTCATACCCAGAGCTGTGCTCACCTTCTACCTGGTAGTATACGTCGCCGGCAAAATGCACAATCCCAAATCGGGTGTCATGGATGTTCTTGGGTCTCAGGAAGGACTTGTGGTTGGCATGCACACTGCTCAGTTTCTGCAGCATAGTGACGTCGGTCCCCTGGGAGAAACCAGATGCTCTATGGGCTGAGGCCCCAGTATCACGAGGAGGTCGGGAGGCCAGCCGGCAGGAGGCAAAGCAAGCTGGGCTCCAGACGACTTACAGCACACTATAGGTGGACAACCCGCCCACATTGCCTGGCAGCTTGTAGTGAAGGCACAGGGACGGAGACTAGGGGGCTACTCCTTTGCCGGCCCTCCCAGGCCACCCACCGGACAATCGTCCAGGTCTTTAGCAGTCTGGGAAGCCTCCCTGCAGGAGGTGTGCTGAGCTGGGCCTTGTACGGTAGAGGTGGTGGCGACCCCATGCACAAGTCTGCCCTCCGCACTCAGCACCCTGGCGTTGCTTGACCTCGGAGAACAGACTCGGCATCCAGGTTCCTCTCTGCGGAAGATGCAGACACCTACCTGTGGGAAGCGGCTCTCCTCATCTAGGAGGGAGACGATGCTCATGGGCTTGAGGGCCAGCAGGTCCAGGATGGGCTGGTTGTCGGTGTAGCGGATGTAGTCCCAGGTGATGTTCTCAGAGAGGTACTCCTCCTGCTCCATCGTGAACACATGTCTCACAAAAAACTGCTGAAGATGCTCGTTGGCAAAGTTGATGCAGAGCTGTTCAAAGCTGTGGAATCACCACCATCATCTCAGTGCGGGCAGGGTCAACTGGGTACCACTACAGCCGGGGGAGCCCTGGAGTCATGAGGCATCTTTGCCCCAGACATGTCTGCATACACACACAAAACCTCCTGCGTACACACCTCTAAGTACATGCTTCCTTTTTCTCTGACTCCAGGGGACTATCAGGGCCCAGGTACTGACCCTAAGAGCTCTGGAACAGCATCCCTGCCTTCACGTCCCCTCTGACCACCTGTTGCCTGTGGCTTTGTCCTGGATGTCACCTGCCTAGATCTGGGACCCCTCGTTTCCTTCCCCAGCCTTCATTGGTGTCTGGTGGCAATGCCCACGCCTGCTTCCAGCTGTTCTGTGACACTGCATCAGAGATGTTCTGCCCGAGCTTACTCATGCCTTATATATATTTTTGTTGTTGTAAGTCTAGCCTTTAATGGCTGAGCTATCCCTCCAGCCTGAGCTTACTCATCAGAAAAGGTCCACAAAGGCTCCTGGAAGGGTCAGTGCTATTGATCTCTGCTGCCACCCTGACCCCATGTGGTAAGATCAGGAAGAGAGTCAGTGGGTCCCAGGGGTCGGGGTGAGCAATACTAGGAAGTAAGCTGACCCTTGGGGACGGCCTTTGGTTACACAGACTCCTTTGGGCACTGGGTTGTTAAGATTATGCAGGCTGTGTTTGCAGGAAGACCCAGACTTGCTTGCAGACACTGCGGTATTATGAATTGGGAGTGTGAAGTCCTTTCTCCCAGCTTAGAGGCCAGGGGAAGGTGGGGGAAGGGGACAGCTCTCCTCAAGCTCGGTTGGAATCACTGCTCATCTTTGTGTGTGTGCGCGCATGTGTGCGCGCGTGTGTGTGTGATATACACAGGTGTGTTGTGCATGTATGCATATGTGTGGAATCAACCTCAGATATTAGTCCCTGACGCCATCCAGCTTGGATTTTTGAGACAGGGTCTCCTCATTAATCAAGCCAGCCTGGCTAGCCAGTGGGCCACCTGGGTCCTCCTGTCTTTACCTCCCAGGCACTGGCATTACAAGCGTGTGCCGCCACCAAGCCCAGCTTTCCCCATGAGCTGGAGAAGGAGAAGACTCAAGCTTGCATGGCAAACACTTTACTGACTGGGATGTCTTCCTATCCCTTCATATACTATTTTCAGAAATAATGTAGGTTAAGGTCTTTATACCTATTGTTCTGGAAGTTTTCAAAACCAAATATGTCCAGGAGACCGATGGCCCTCCGCACACTTTGGGGATCCTGGGCTGCTGGTGTGAAGATCACAGCGTTTATCTTCTTGACGATCCACAGGAAGAGGTGTCCATAGATGCCCTGGGGAGACACAGGGTGGAGATTTAGTCTCTGAGACAAAGGAAGAAGCCGTTACCCAGAAAGGCTGCTTGCAGACTGGTGACCGTTGACCTCCCAAGGATGTGACCCCCAAGCTGGGACCTGCCCGTCCATCTCTGCTCTGACCTGCCCTGTGGCTTCGTACCTTGACAAAGGCGTCCCTTCGGTCTGCAGCCTGCGCAATGTTCAAGGGCCTGGAGACATACTCTCCACGGACGGGGATGGTGTGCTTGACCAAACAGTCTCGAAGAGCCTGGTACTGCACCTGGGAAGGGAATAGGACCACGTCCTACCTATGCGGCAGAGCCTGGCTTGGGACTCAGCAACGGTTCCTGTTCCCTCTCGTGACCAAAGACCCCTTGGCGGGAGGAAATGCCTTGGACCAAAACCAGGGCTGTGGGGGTCACAGCCTCGGGTCTCATGAGTGCCTTTACAATGTTGCCTGTCGGGGAGCCTGAACGAGCTGGTCTTCTGGGCCTGGGGGAAAGGGAGCAAGGGAAGGAAGGCTGGAGGACAGTGAGCCCTCCTCACCAGGCAGAGAAGACAGACGGCACGAGCCAAGGGTTTGGAGCCCCTGCTACAGTTTGAATGGGTGTCCCTGAGTGTCTGTGTTGGATACATGCGGTGGTTTGAAAGAGAACGGCCCCCAAAGGGAGTGTCACTATTAGGAGGTGTGGCCTTGTTGGAGGAAGTGTGCCACTGTGGGGGCGGGCTTTGAGGCACTTTTCTCAAGTTTCATTCAGTTGACTTCCTGTTGCCTGCAGGATGTGGTGCTCTCAGCTCCAGCATCTCGTCTGCCTGCCCGCCGCCACGCTCCCCGTCATGATGATAACGGGCTGAACGTCTTCAGTTGTGAGCAAGACACCCCAACAAAATGTTTTCTTTCTAAGAGTTGCCATGGCCATGGTGTCTCTTCACAGCAATGGGGACCCTAAGACGATGTGTGATCCCCAAGTGTATGTGTCAATGACGTTTGCAAGTGGGGCTTTGGGAGGTGGCTGGCTCGTGAGGATTTCTTCTGCTTTCTGGGACCTTCTATGCTGAGCCACAGACTAATTCGGACCAGAAAAAAAGGCATAGCTGATGTGGGATAATACAAAACAGACATTCCGGTGACTATGGGGCTTGGAGCCCACAGGGAGTGGGTGGGTCTTGAACCACTGAAAGGCAGAAAAGGGTACAGAAAAGAGGGAGAAGACACGCTCACCGGGGTACACTGGTCACTTCAGTGTTAATAATCAGCTCACCCTGCCCCCACCCTGGTGCTCACCCCCAGGAGTCCCCAGTATGCAGGCCGAAAGCCCGGGAAAGAGTGGGGGACAGAATGGGGGCCTGGGAAGGGTTATGAGAGTCAGCCGGAGCCCCCAAGGTCTCTCAGAGAATCTGAACTAGTAGCAGATACGACGATCCGATACCTCTAGCAACTTCATTGCAAAGGAGAAGGCTGGGGTTTCCATCACGTCAGAGGAATCGAGGTTCTCGAAGACCGCAGCTGGGGAGAGAAGCCATCGTCCTGAGAGGGATCTAATCATAGAGGGCCGGGCAGGCAAACACTGTGCCCAGCAGAGAAGAGCCCCTCCCTCCTCTCCCAGGACACTGAATTTCCCCACTGACCACCCGTCATCACCAACTTAGCTGAACCAGTGAAACAGGCCACGGTCCCCAGCTGCAGGAGCCCGGGACAAGGGGCCTAGTGGGGTGGGAGACTGGGTTGGGATGCTGAGGCTGGCTGGGGTTTGTCGGTTTCCTTTGCTTCCCTATGCTGCCTTATTAGCCAAGACATCTGTGCATCCGTGAAGTGAGACGGTGTACTGATGGAGCCCCAGCTGAGAGCAGCAGTCCCCTGACTCAGCTCTACCTCCAGTTCCTCCTCGGACAGCCTCAGCCTAAAAAGGACTGAGGGTGTTTCGTCTTAACTTTAAAAGCTGTGAGGACTAAGAGTGTAGTATAGTGGTAGAGTGCTTGCCTACTGTGTGTGAGAATCTGGGTTCAGTCCCAAGCATCACACCCATAAACACACACACACACACACCACACACACACACATACTCACACACACACCACACACACACATACCACACACACACATACTCACACACACACACCACACACACACACCACACACATACCATACACACACACCACACACACACACACACACACCACTCTCTAAGTTTCATGAAAACCATTTCTTCTCTTTTTCATTATCTTTTCATTACCTACATTGTGTCCCTGTATGGCACTTAGGAGGTGTGTGTGTGCACATGTCCATGTGTGTGTGTACACGTGTCCATGTGTGTGTGCATATGTCCATGTGTATGTGCACGTGTCCATGTGTGTGTGCATATGTCCATGTGTGTGTGCATGTGTCCATGTGTGTGTGCACGTGTCCATGTGTGTGTGCATATGTCCATGTGTGTGTGCATATGTCCATGTGTATGTATACATGTCCATGTGTGTGTGCATATGTCCATGTGTATGTGCACATGTCCATGTGTGTGTACACATGTCCATGTGTGTGTACATGTCCATGTGTGTGTGCACATGTCCATGTGTGTGTGCATGTGCACATGTCCATATGTGTGTGTGCACTTGTCCGTGTGTGTGCACTTGTCCGTGTGTGTGTGTGTGTGTGTGTGTGTGTGTGTGTGTGTGTGTGTGTGTGCACATGTCCATGTGTGTGGCCAGAGGTTGAGAGGTGGCTTTCTTGATCATTCTCCACCTTATGTTTTGTGGTTTTTTTGCATGCCCATGTGTGTAGTATATGTGTGAAGTTGATGGTAGAGGTCTTCATTTTGCATTTTGAGACAGAGTCCCTCGCTGTACTAGAGCTCACTGTTTCAGCTGGGCTGGCCTGTCGGGGAGGTCCAGGGTCTTCCTGCCTCTGCCCCCCCCCACATGCTACCATGCCCTGCTGCCTGCATGTCAACAGCCTTACTGACAGCTGTCTCCTCCACCCACGGCCTGATTCTTTACCTGTAGAGGCCCAGCGCTTTCATGCCTCCCCAGACCCCAGAGGACTGCAAAATCATAGTCATGCCTTTTAGGATGTATTTTTCCAAGGCTGGGCTTGACCGCGTGATCCTTCTGGCACAAGGACCCAGAGACTTGTCTCTCCTGCTCTCCCTGTCCCTCTTCTCGACCTCCCCAGGGGTGACACCACGACAAGAACAGCGTTACCCATAAACCCCACGTTTCCCAGGTGGAGGATGGCCGCCAGCATCTTGCTGATGTCCCAGTTTTCAGAGTCTGAGAAGTGGAGGATCTTCATGGCCGAGCGGACATGCGCGTAGTCCTTGGCGTCACTGAGCCCCTCGTAGGATGTGCAGTTCCCCTACCAGAACAGGACACGTCAGCTGACAGAGCCACCCCAGATCTGCTGACAGACAGGAGCCAGCGAGGCCAAGACGGCTCAGGAACTCAGTTAAAGGCCCCTGAAAAGCCAGCTTATAGACTCTGGGTGGACTCTGGTTACTCGTGTAACCCAACTTAGCAAAAACCAAACCAAAACAAGGGGTTCCCAGAGGCAAGATCACATGGAGGTATTCTAAGGAGACACGTGTGCCCCTTCATTTGGCTTTCAGACCCTAGGAATCTGGAATTTCCCCAGGAATTTCGTCTGTGAGAAGAAAAGGGCCTGGTGCCAGCCAGAGGGAGAGATTTCACACAGTTATGACACCTCTCGGGAGGACTAGAGCTGAGCTGAGGCTGCCTAGTTAGTATAGTCTTGCCTTCCATTGAAGCCTAAATTTCATGTCAGGATCCACGTACGGAACCGCCTGGAGGATGTTTGACTTTCCGTCTCTTCCAAGTGTAGCCACATTGAAGAAACCTTTCTCTGCTCTGCACCCGAAACCTTGTCGGCTCAGTTAGCTTTTTGAGGACAGGTGGTTGAGCCCGGCGTTAGAGCTGCCGGGGCCCAGGTTCTGACCATGACAGCTCTGCCGGCATCACTGCTAAAGACGCTTGGGCTTTGCTGGCGGGGCTGGGTGACTTGAGTGGGTCCCTTCTCTGGGCTTCTGTCTGTCGCCCGTCCGTCTTGAGCCTGCCTGGCCTGTCTCTAGGGGACACAGTGGGCCCCTTCCCTTCAGAAGCACTTCTCAAATCAGGACTTGTACTCCTTGCTAGGAGCCATGAACCGGTGGCCCGGAGCTCTTACTGTGAGCTTACACAGCTACTGCATATCTAAGAGGAGCAGATGAGAGACCAGTGACCTTCCATGGCCTCTTACCAGTGCTAAGACCAGAGGCCAAGCCTAGCCCTACTGGGAGGTAGGGAGAGGTACCCTGAAGAAGGTGTCTGAGCTGGGCCTCTCACAGGGCAGAAGTCGACAGGACAGAGTTGGGAGGTGGGGGTCCAAGGGCTCCTTAAGGAGGGTCAGATCCCAGAGAAGAATGGAGATGTGCCAAAGGTCTTGAACGTCTAGTGGTAACTGATATGAGAGAGATTTGCACTGTGAGATCTTAGTGGCAAGAGACCGAAACTGGTCACAGGGACACCCCAAAAGGCAACTGCTACCACGTTCCAAGCAAGGACTGATGACGACTTTCACTTTGACCACTACTTCAAAGCCAAAAGGGTGATATAGGAAAGCGATCCGAGGGTTAGGCCATGCCGCCCATAGCTTCAAAGCCAAAAGGGTGATATAGGAAAGCGATCCGAGGGTTAGGCCATGCCGCCCATAGCTGCTTGAATCTCACTGTCCTGGAAAGCAGGGCTCGTGTTCTAAGAGCTTGTAGTCCAAGCGAGCCTACAGGGGAGGGATCCAGAGTCTGTGGATAGCCACCTACCACCCGCTGTTCTGGGAGCCTCTTGTAGGCATGGAGGGCTTCGGAAAAAGACGGGGTACGTGGGAAAGGACCAGAGCCTTAGCTTGGGTTCCAGGAGTACATGGAGCAGAAGGGAAACAGGTGGCCATAAAATTGCTTCTGAACCGGAAGGAAAGGGCCCCCCCTTCCCCCGGCACTCACCTCAGGGCCCGGCTAGAGGAGAAACACCTCAGCGGTCAAGATTCAGGTGTGAACATGTGTCAGCCCTTCCCTTCCCCCCTGTGGCTTCTGGGGAGCAACTTGGGAGGAGGAGCTGGGGGCTCACCATGGTCAGGTAATGGTACTCAGAGGGCATGCCCAGACCCAGCATTTTCTTCTCCTCCGGGCTCATCCCCATCAGCATGCAGTAGAAGATGTGGTAGTTGCGCTCCTCTGCAGCCTAGGAGGAGGGGCATGACAAGCGACATGTGAGAAAGTTCCTGAGAGCCTCTCCAGCTACATCCTGAAGAACTCCCAGCCATGTGCAGCGCGGGCATGTACCCAAGGGCCAGCCTGCACCCCAGGTCACCTGTGTTCCAAGGAGAGGAAGATCTGGGTACCATCGGAGGAGCCAAGAGGCTAGCCTGACCTTAGAATCATCCTGATGTCCCTTCCTAGCCCAGGAAGCCTTGTGGGGCTCTGCAGCTCATTGTTTCGTCGGATTTATTGTCACCCAATGACTCTCTGGGGAGCCAGTGGCCATGGCTTGTGTAGATGTGAGATTTATTTAGTTGGTTGGTTGGTTTTGTTTTTGAGACAGGTTTTCTCTATATAGCAGCTCTGCTCTGGCTGCCCTGGAACTTGCATTGTAGACTCACAAAGATCCACCTGTCTCTGCTTCCTGAGTGCTGGAATTAAAAGGCATGTGGAGTTTGTAAATGCTATTTATAACCACATCCTCACTGTGAGAATTCAGACTGTCCTCAGTGTGGAGGGTCATGAAATAAGCTCTCTTTCTACACTGCTTCCCTCCCTCCTCAGATCTCCACTTTCCCCTCCACAGAAGCCCTTTCTGTGTTAGAAGTGTGTCTTCTAGACCTTAGATTCATTTATATGATTTGCTTATATAGTGTATCCATATCTAGTTTAGTCTGTGTATGAGCGTATGTGCGTGTGTGAGGAGCATGAATGTGGAGGCCATAGGACAGTCTTAAACATAGTTACTTGGGAGTCTACCTTGGTTTTTTTTTTTTGAGGCAGGGTCTCTCACTGGCCTAGAACCAGGAAGGCAGGCCAGCAAACCCCAGGGATCTTCCTGTCTCTGTCCCCAATGTTGGTTACATAGCCTTCTATTCTGTTATCCACAGAAGCTATGAAGCTCTGCCACAGCTTCCAAAGCTCCTTGCCTCAGATTTGCTGCAGCCAGGCATCAGAGTTAATTCCACTGGTGGTGAGGCATGGTAGGCACCAAAGAATGAAGAAAAGTACATGGATGAAACTAGAAGCTCAAAGTTACCTGTACATACATAGCAAGGGAGGGAGGGAGGGAGGGAGGGAGGGAGGGAGGGAGGGAGGGAGGGAGGGAGGAAGATATTTTGGGGCTAGGGAGTTGCCAGTGCAAGGACATGAGTTCAAATCCCCACTACTCATGTAGAACGCCAAGTGTGGTGGTGTACACCTGTAATGCTAGTTGCCGGGAGACAGAAACAGGATCCCTGGGGCATGCTGGCCAGCTAGTGTTTTTGAATCAGTGAGTGACCTGTATCCAAAAGTGAGGTGGAGCATGATGGAGGAAGACACCCAACATCGACCGTCTAGCCACCACACAGATGTGCCCGCATGTGTGTCTGCACACACACAAACGTGTACCCGCGCACAAACATGTGTACACGCACACACCACATACGCACATGTACACGCTCTAAGGGCGAGGGATTCAAAGCTGAGAAAGTTCAGTCATTTCCTTTGCAGCAACCCTGAGAAGCACGCGGAGTCTGGGAGGTGACAGAGGAGCATGCCGGCCAAGAAGCCCCAGGAGGCGGTGGAGTCTCACCTGGCGGCAGACTCTGGACTTCTCCAGAAGGAAGTGCTCGATGCTGGCGCCCTCGATCACCCCGCTAGAGTTGAAGTGGATGTCAATGTACTTCCCGAAGCGACTGGAGTTGTCATTGCGGATGGTCTTGGCGTTGCCAAAGGCTGAGGGCGAAAGGAAGGAGAAAATCTCCTCTTAGGGGTCATCTGGGTGGGTCTCAGGGGAGGTGGGTGGAAGGGGCCGGAGTCTGGGGTTCAAAGATGAACAGTGGGGTGGTTGTCCTTTGGGGGAAGAAGTTCTTTGTTAGAGTCATTAATGCTTTGGACAGACAGACATCATGACCCTAACACAGCATGTCTGAAGCCTTGAGGAGAGTTCAGGTCCATGTGGCTGAGTTGGGGGTGGGGGACGGCGATCCCTTCTTATAGGTCACAGAGGAAGGGGGGTCTTCCTGCTACATAGTTGAGGAGTAGCCTGTTTTGGCAAAGTTTCAAGTCAGTGTCTCAATCTAAAGGTGGAGTGCACCTAAGGTTGACTCCCGACCTTCATATGCTCACACACACACACACACACACACACACACACATGCGCGCGTGTGTATGTGCACATCTGCACACACGTGTTCATCCCTCAGTGCAAGAAAAAAGTAAAATCACAGAGATGGGGGAAGAGAAAGAGATAAACTGTGTCCAGCAGCTACCAGACCCAGGGCCAACTAACAGGTGTCTGGGCCACCCCTACCAGGGACTACACCTAATGCAACTCTCCCAAGGGGGAGTTTGATCCAGACACTGTCATTAGGTCGGTCTTGTGAGCTCACTATAAATTGAGACTGCAGGGCCGTTCGGTGTGATGGGTGAGACAGTGACTGCGAGCATTAGCCCTGATGCAAGGCGTCCGACTTGACCACCTCACCTCCTTGCCCAATCCTGATTCCTCTCGTCCCTTCCCAAACTATCCAATCTGCATCTGAGCCTGGATCCTTGCTCTGTCTTGAAGCAGGGTTTTATTATGTAGCCTGGGCTTTACATTCATGCTCCTGTGCCTTGGCCTCCTAGAGAAGGGATTACAGGCATACACTACTACATTTGCCTGAAATTCTCTGTATAACTGGCAGCAAACGCTCATCGTGGAAGTTTATAATAACCCTCTGTCCCCTTCATGCTGCCTCGGGACCACACACCACCGTTCACCCACTCTTGCTTGAAGGTCGTGACGTGTATAATGACTGTCACGTGTGGGGAGGGCTGTTCCTGTCCAAGTCTCAGGATCATGACTTACCTTCCAGGATGGGGTTGGCCTCCAGGACCTGCTGCTCGATCCATGAGTGCTGGCCACTGACCGTGGCCAGGAACTGAAGGATGAGTTTAGTGGTCTCAGTCTTCCCGGCCCCAGACTCGCCGCTGCCAGAGAGAGTGGGGAAATGAGGTCTTAGACAGAGACTCCCCGCCATGTAGCGCCTCTTCACTCTCTAAAAATGATGTCCCCCACCCGGCTCCTGGTCCCGCAGGCCCACGTCCGGGACATTCCAACAGGGACACACTTTCCCATGAAGAAATTCCACGCTGCATTTGCCCTGAAGTTCCCCCTGGGGCATCTCAGACTATCTATGATGCAGGCATGTCCAACTTGTGGCTTGTGGGCCACATGTGTTCCATGTGATGTCATTCAGTACATTTGTGAGTTCAAGGCCGGGCTGGACCGACAGCCTCCAAAACAATACAGAGAAACCCTGTCTCGTAAAAACCAAAAAAAAAGAAAGAAAAAAAGAAAGACCCTGTCTCTGAGAAACACATACAATAAAAAAAAAGCAATTAGGTGAAAGGTGGCCTGATGCCCATGCTCCAGAGCCACCCATTCTGCTGCTATAAAGCACCGTCTGGCCTTCTGTGACAGCAGCCAGGACGAAAAGAGAACCCAGGCTCACGCCATCGAAGATGAGCATGAGGAGCCAGGCACCAGGGAGTCTGCCCTTCTGCCTGGCTCTGTGTGGGAGGCCTCTTGCAGCAAGTCAGAAAGGTCCAGAACACCTCCCTGCCTTCTCTGGAGCCCTGAACTTAAACTTCCTATCCATGGGCCCATAGCAGAACACAGGGACTGGAGAAAGCTACACCAGGCTTAACATATGAGGAAGCCCTTCCTCCCTGAGCTGTGCGGGGTAGAGCACTGTGAGAAAAACCCGTGATGGATGTTCCAGGGAGAAGGCAGGTGCCAGGGAAACGACCCACAGAAGCTTCTGGGGCCGGTGGCCTGTCACTCTTAGAGTAGGTGCTTCCCCAGCTTACCAAGCTACGCCCACCCTAGGGAACTCATTTCCTTTCTTTAAAACGGTATCTGTCTCTAACCATGTGACCTGGGACCTTAGAGCCTGGACACTTCAGCAGGTGTGTGTACCTGGGGCTTAGATCCATGCCCGTAACATCACCGTGCAGGGACACCGACCTCCCCAGTCAGAGGTTTGGGGGACCGAAGCATGAGATGGCGCCTGTGCCAGGATGCCATGCTGGTGTCCCTGCCCAGAGAGGCAGCCTCCCCTCCTCCTCTACCTCTGTCAAGCTTCCTTCAATGCATCAAAACGTGCTACTGCCACCTGCCAGTCCGCTGCTTTGTGACGTGAGCTCTCGGGCAGGAGCTGGTGTCTCTTTTACCTGCTGTTGCTTCCTGTGTTACATCAGGGACAACAAGATCTTTCTGCTTATTTTTTTTATTTTTGAGGAAGGGTTGCATTTTCATGTGCCCCAGGCCGGCCTAAGTTTTGCTATGGATCCAAGGATGAACGTGAGTGTCTGATCCTCCCGCCCCCCACCTTCTGAGTGCTAGAATGGCGGGCGTGCACAACTGCACCCGCGTCATGTGGCGGGTGTGGACAGGACCTGTTGCTTCCCCGTGCCCGGCTACATCTCCAGCAGCCTGGGGCAGGCGCAAAAAGATCTTGAATGAATGAACAAACAAGCTCACGGATGAGTGAGAGGCGATTGCAATACCAAGTTAGGGGCCCTGGAGTTCTTACTCCTTCCCTTTCCGTTCATAGTCCCTTCCCCCACGGCAGGAGGAAGGTCTGTGCACAGGGAGGCCAGGCTGGGCCAGGCAGGGAAGCAGAGCCAGGGATTAGAGGGGCATGTGTCCCTCCAAGCCCTCAGAGTCCTCAGAGTATGGAAGACATGTCCTCAGGGACCATGTTCTTGAGGTCTGATGGCCATGTCATTGGTAGCAGGACAGCCAGAACAGTTCTGGGCAAACGCCCCTGCTGAGAACCACGGTTAAGAAGAGGCCCCGTGAGAGCTTCGGGACAGGGGTGTTCCTTCTTTCTGGGATTCTCTGGGGCCTGGAGGCCATGACCCGCCATCCGCCCCAGGAGTGGGGTCCGAGCCTCACCTGATGATACAACACTGGTCCTTCTTGTTCTTCTTCATGCTGAAGTAGCAGCTGTTGGCGACGGCGAAGACGTGGGGAGGCAGCTCGCCCATGTGGCGGCTGTAGTAGATTTGAACCTGTTCCACGGTGTACAGGGGCAGCATCTGGAACGGGTTCACAGCCACCAGGATGGAGCCTGTGTAGGTCTGGGGGAGGGAGTGGGTAGTGAGCTGAGCGCCTGGGAGGGAGCTGCTGGCTGGGCCCCGGCCTTGACTGTTCTCAGCCGTTCAGCTCCTTCCTCTGGAAACATGGGGTGTCTACTAGGACAGTGAGCTTCCGAGGGCCTGTTCCCAGTAACTTCGATGTGTCGCACCCTACCTAGTTTTGGAAAAGGCTCAATAAAAATACGTTGATTGTATGAATGAGTTTTTTGCCTGCCTCTCTTAGAGGTCTCTGTGAAGGCTGGGTGGCGTCTGCTGCCCCCACTGACCCCAATAACATCTTCTGTGAGCTTTCAGCCCAGGGTACAGTCTGCTCTTGAGTGCCCTGCCCCCACTCGGCACAGCTGCCCCTGCGGTGGCAAGACCAGAGAGTCCCAGTAGCCCACTGGATTATCCTTCTGAGGACCCATGAAGGACCCCGGCCAGAATGCAGGAGAGGAGGCGCTGCAAACATATGGTCCTAGGAGCCTTGACACACCCTGGACTGGAAAAGACGAAGCCTGCCCTCAGCAACCCCTCCCTAAAGTTCACCCCCTCCTCTAAGCCCCTCCTGGGCTCATGTTCCCCACTTTAACCCTGGCTAGCCAGACTGACGGCCTGCTCGGACCATGCAGGAGTCGCAGGCAGTAACTCTTGGACAGAGCCCTGATCACCCCAAGAGGCACTGATGACACCAAGTTTCCATCTCAGACTTCAGAAGTCAGATGAGAGCAGTTCCAGCCTCCACCCACTCCCGGGTTTTGAAGGAGCACCCTCAACTGTGGAAGGGACCCTGCATTTGGACAGTCTCAAGACTCTATTTCAAGTGGGTAAGGTCATCTGCTGCTGACACTGTCTCTGCAACATGTCTGAGGGGACCAAAGGCTCTGCCCACCCTGCCGTCCTCCAGGATCCTCCCCAGGCTGCAAAGCAGAGAGAGGAGAGCAGACTCGGCGGGCACTTACAGAAGGGGCAGCACTTACTGGGCGTCTACTGAGTGCCTGGCACTGTGCGATCTCTCTGCGCTAGCCTCCTGTCCCCCAGGGTACGGTGTTCCCAGCCTCAAGCTCACGTCGCTGAAGATGACTTTAACTTACCCTCCTGCCACTTCCTGGTGCAGAGACTACAGGTGGACACGGCTATGCCTAGTTCGTGTGTTGGGAATGGAATCCAGGGCTTCATGCATTCTAGGTGAGCACCAACTGAACCCCCCTCCCTAGCCTTGGTCCTGTCTCTTTGGACTGGTAGCAGAGACTGAGGAAGCCCAAGCACCCGGCCCACCTCACTGAGTTAGGATAAGGGGAGCTGTGCCAGGCTCCAGAACCCCCCCCACCTTCCCCCCGAGGACACCGCACCAGGAACTCACATAGATCTTGTGCTGCTTATATCGGACCAGGAGGTTGTGCACCACACCGGCCTCATTCAGGTCCCCTAGGCGGATCATGTCGTCCACCCCTTGGGCTGAGTTGGGGTGCATGGCCCTGAGGGTGCTGAGGTCTTCTGTACGGATCCAGTGTTCCTGTAATGACAGGCACAGACTCTCCACAAAGGCCGGCCCTCTACACCCCCTCTCTCTTCCATAGTCTCAGGTCTCTGGCCAAGCTTGATCTTGGTTTGGGCCAAGAGATACCTACGGCAAAGTCAGGCCCATCTATGTCTTTGTTCAGACCCGTCTAGGGACTGGGGTCTGTGTGGGGCTGGGGCTGGGCTGAGCTTTGGGTAGGAACTAGGAGAAGCTTCAGCATCAGGTTTGCAGTTGGAAGCCTCGAGAGCTCTTGGAGTAGAATCATGCGAGCCAGGACAGCTTTAACATTCCACAGCACTACTCAAGTAGAAGGAACACGTTATTTATTGACTTCCCGTCTATGGGGTTCCTAGGCAGTCAGCACCTTCCTCTGTGGGCCATTGTCTGTGCGTGTCTCTCCTGATGGCCCCTGGGGGCAGGGAGGTCGGCCCAAGGAGGCATTACGTGACAGCTGACGCTTGTCCCCTCACCATCCTTGGCTTCCCCTGTCTTCTCAGACGGACAAGCTCCGAGCTTGACCACCCTGAGCTGTCCACTCCTAACCCAGACACCTTTGTCCCTTCCTCCTCCTCCGCACACCCTTCCCGCCAAGATGTCCCTCCTGCCCCCTTTCCTCCATACATGAGTTTCTGGACCCCCGTCCTCCCTGCTTCCGACCGTCTCCTCACTCCTTCCTGCTCCCCTAACAGTCCTCAACTGTTGCTCTCCAAACATTTCAAGGCAGATATATCCTTCCTCAGGGCTGGACTCATCTCAGTCCATCCCGCCCCGGGGATAGATGGATTTCCTTGATGGCATTGGTGAGCGGAGGCCTGAGCCCTGTGGGGAGGGGGTTGGAGAGGAACCCATACCAACCTTGCCCTCATCATCCTCAATCAAGACCTTTCCCGGTTTCGTTTCTTTGACAATGGCCCCGATGGCCACGCCGGTCTGGCTGGTGGAGGGAGGGTCCAGCCACACATGGTCACCCTGGAAAGCAGAGAAGGGACAGTGGTCTGAGTCCTACTCCTCCCTTTCCCACTAGAGACTTACGTGTCTTCGGGCTGTCAACTGCAACCCCAAGCTCCCAGGTGGCAAGAGCTCTCCGTCTCTTCATCCTCTCCTTCATCTGCTCTCATGAGGCCCCTCAGTACCAGATAAGTTTGCCCGTGTCCATCCTGTCTAGACCAATGAGCTCAGCAGGGCCAGGGCTCAGCCTGGCCCATAGCACCTCTTACTAAGAGGTAAAATATCAAAGGAAACAAATAGTACCCAAACATAATCATGGAAAGCAGTGGAGTGAGGGGATTAAGAATAGATTGTTTCGAACTTGGAAATGGAGTGCTTGGGGAGATGAGTTCAATCCCTGGTTCCCACCTTTTAAAACAAGCTGGGCATGCTGGTGTATGCTTATAACCCCAGGCTTAGGGAAGCGGAAACAGGAGGATCTATAGGGTTCACTAGTCAGCCAACCGAGTCGGATGGGTGAACCCAGACCAGTAAGAGACCCTGTCTCCAAAACCAAGATAAAGGTGCTTTCCACCAAGCCTGGTGACCTAAGTTCCACCCCCAGGACTCACAGGTCAAAGAAGAAAACCAAAGCTGTCTTTCAACCTCCACATACATCGTGCACGTGCATGTGTGCATCCGTGTGTGAGCTCACACCACACACACACACACACTCTCACACAATATATATAAATAAACAAAACAAATGCAATAAAAACCAAATCAAAACAAAAAAGATGGATGGCGCTTGAGGAGAGATGCTCAAGATAGTGCCCTGGCCTCTGCATCCATACTTACACACACACTCAAGCACATACATGCATCCCCTCAACATGCAGACATACATGCGCTCACAAAATGTGAAAGTAACAGTAAAAATAAATAATCTTGAAAACGGCACCAAGAGTGGCTTTTCTCCCCACTTGCATCCTCGCAGGGGTCACCATGGCAACCAGAAGAGTGCGCAACAGAGACAGAAACCATCTCTTGTGATACCGGAGGTGGCTGAGCTGTACAGAGGACAGGGGGGAAGTGCAGGAGGAGACTGACACCTCCCCCCATCCCCTGCCATCCATAGAGTCCAGAACGAGCCAGAGCGTTCACTGGGCCCAGGTCCTGACAGGCACGTGTCTTGTTGCATCAGCAACAGCCAGGCCAGGACCAGAAGCAGCAGCTGAGACTTTCTGGCCTGCCTTCATTTTAATAGAGGGGAACCGTATTTGCATGAATCAATCTGTCAGCGGGCAGGAAGGGAGGGGCTCCCCCTAGTGGAAATCTTCACTTTCTCAGTCATTGGCTGGGAAAGCCCACTACTATATCACATTGACCACCACCATCACCATAGAAACCTCCTTCTGATTTAAGAAAATTCGGAGCAGCAGAAGTGATGCCAAAGGGGCCAACATAGGAAGGTGTTGTATACATGTCTCTGTGTGCTCATGTGTGTGTGTGTGTGTGTGTGTGTGTACACAAGTGTGTGAAGGCCAGTGATCAATGTCAGATGTCTTCCTCAATTGCTTTCTGCCCTGTTTGGTTTTTTTGAGACAGGATCTCTGACTGAATCTGGAGCTCACTAATTCGGACAGGGTTAGCTAGGCGGCAAGCTCTGGGGACCATCCCACTTCTGCCTTCCGAGGGCTGGGATGACAGTCAGGCCGCTATCCCTGACTTTTTGACATGGGTGCCAGGGTTTGGAACTTGCGCTTTCTCAGGGAGCACTTTCTCTGTCGTCGAAGGGAGGGAATGAGCAGCAGAGGAGGGGAGCACTGCTGAGCGCTGGGTGCTGTGAACCCGCGTTTTAAAGTGATTTATAAAGTGTATTAAAGTGCAGACCAGAGACAAGAGCTCTGGAGTCAGGAGACAACCGAGAGCTCAGGAGGGAATGCAGGGAACCAAACAACGGGGCCAGAGACAGCCCAGCAGTTAGAGCGCTGGCTGCCCAGCAGTTAGAGCGCTGGCTGCCCAGCAGTTAGAGCGCTGGCTGCCCAGCAGTTAGAGCGCTGGCTGCCCAGCAGTTAGAGCGCTGGCTGCCCAGCAGTTAGAGCGCTGGCTGCCCAGCAGTTAGAGCGCTGGTTGCCCAGCAGAGCGCTGGCTGCTCAACAGAGCGCTGGCTGCTCTTGCAGACGTCCAGGGTTTGGTTCCCAGCACCCACATTGCAACTCACAACCATCTGTAACTCCAGTTCCAGGGGATCTGATGCCTTCTTCTGTCTTTAGGTACCAGGCACACATGTGTGCACATACGTGCAGGCACTCACACACAGAGTTAGTAAATCTTTCTTTAAAAAGCCAATCATAAAAAGACAAACACCAAATGACTCTGTTCAAGAAATACCTAAAAGAGTCAAAATAATAGAAACAGAAATTGGAAAGACGGTTTTGAAGGACTAGAAGAGAAGCAATTAGTGCTCAATGGGTAGAGTCTCAGTTTTTCTAGAGATCCGATATACAGTGTAAAGATACTTAACACTACTGTGTGTGATACAATGGTTACAATGATAAATTTAATGTTATACATCTTAGCACACTTTATAAAGGAAAAGAACAGATGTATGTGTGTATAGAAAATTGGTTTGATCAGCACAAACAGTTTTGAAGAGTCACTGTTATTCCCATATGCTTTCTAAAGCAGACAACTCAACTCAAGGAGAACTTCAGTAAACACCACAGAGTGGAAACAGACTCAACCATGACACATCACAGTGATGTTTCGAAGTTCTTGGGGACAACGTAAAGACCACAAGTTGCATTTAGAGAGAGAAAAACGATTTCACACAAGAGATCAAGATTTGGGTGACAGGATGGTATCTAACTTCACAACAGCAGTGCCAGAAGGCAGAAGACAACAACAAGTGGCTTTCCAATTTTCAGGAAAAGTTGTGTCCCAATAACATCGCATGCCTGCTCTACATTGGAACACAGGAATTGTTCAGACACGCACCCTTTCCTAGAAAGCTGCTCCAGGGCATGCTAGGTCAAAACAAGGCAGTAAACCAAGAAAAGGAGAGACTGTAGTCTGGGAGCCAAGAAGACGAACACGGATGCTCTTCTCTTTTTTATTTATTCTGAGTCTCCAGCCCAAGGAGTGGTGCCACCTGCATTCAGTTAACCCAGTTTAGAAACTTCCTCAAAAACACAGGCTTGTCTCTAGATTCTAAATTATGCCAGTTATTTTTGTCAACTTGACATAAACTAATTATCTGGCAAGAGAGAACCTCACTTGAGGAATTTGCTCCATCAGATTGGCCCGTGGATGTATCTATGGGGTATTTTCCTAGTTATGGATTGATGTGGGAGGGTCCAGCCCATGGTGACAGTCGTCCTAGGTTGGGTTGTATAAGAAAGCAAGCTAATCAGGCGTGGGGAGGAAGCCACAAGGAGAGTTTTCCCATGGCCTCTGGCTCAGTTTCTGCCCTAGGTTCCAGTCTTCAGCTCTCTGTCATGTCTTCCCATGACGATAAACTGTAGCCTGTAATCCAAATACACCCTTTCTTCCCCGGCATGATTTGGTCATGATGTTTATCTCAGCAGCAGAAAAGCAAACTAGGGCACAGATCCTGTCAAGTTGACAACCAATGTCAACTAACACGCGGATGAAAGGCAGTTAAAAATTACAGCAAAGGAAATCTCACATATGATCTTAGGCGACATGAGAACAATCAGGTCATGTAATGACCACATGCACAGTGGTGGTCCCATTATTCCACCTAGTGACAGTAGCTATCTCCATTTTTGCAAACACATTCCATTGTGTTTGCCCAACAAAACTGGTTGGTAACAGTTTCTCAGAAAGCTCCGATAAAAGTGGGTTGAGGTCAGGGACAGTGGCTCAGTGGGCAAAGAGCTTGCCAGGCGAGCAGTTGAGTACTGTAGCTCCACTCCTTAGTGCCTACGTATAAAACCAGGAGGTCGTGGCAGTCTGCCTGTAACCCCAGTGCTCAGGAGGCAGGGACATGTGGTCCCCAGAGCAAGCTGCCCCGCTAGACCAGCTGAGCCAGGGAGTTTTTCAGCTCTCAGTGGAGAGTGATTGAGAACCCAACACCAACCTTGGTCCTCCACGTGCTTACACACAGGCACGCCCATACTTGCTCATGAGCGCATACCCACGAACACGCTTTACACGGGCAAGTACACCACATGCAACGTGTACACACAGGGAAAAAGGGAGGTTTGAAGTCATCTCTGGCTACGCAGAAGGCCAGCCTGGGTGTCTGCTGGAAACTAGGGTTTAGTCCTTTGTGGAAGAGGGGTAGGCACTTTGAGCATGCAAGCGGTGAGCTGGTGCTGGGAAGGAGCTAAGACCTTTCTTATGCTTAGGGAAGCCAGTAACAGGGACACGGAAAACCAAAATACCAAACGGAACCATGAGTCCTCTAGGGAGTATAGGGGAAATCAGAGGAAGTCACTAAGACCTTAAGCATTCTGCAGGAAGACAAAGGGCCGATCCTCTAAACTTCCTGTCTATAACCTTGGTGGGCGTGTGTGTGTGTGTGTGTGTGTGTGTGTGTGTGTGTGTGTGTATGCACATGCACGCGCGCACACACACACACAGGTACATCCATGCATGAGCATGAGGAAGCAAGAGGACAACCTCAGGTGTCATCTGCCTTGGATTTTATTTTTGAGGCGGGTCTTCTTACTTGATTCAAGTTCACCAGGTAGGCTTGGTTGGCTGGCCAGACAGCCCAGGATCCTGTTTCTTTCAAGGCAAGCCCTTTTTTTTTTTTTTTTACAACAACTCTCTCTCTCCCAAGCCCTTGCCTATAGGACTTTATGAAGTAAAGTGCAACTATTGCTGTCAGCTGCCTGCTGCATAAGACAATGCGAACAGCACACTGCAAGGCTGAGCTTCAGTGCGGGAGGCTCCTCTGGGCACAGGGACAGGGTGATCAGTCCAAAAGCAAGAAGAATAAAGGTCAAAGACAGATCACAAACGCCATGCGGAGAAACCTACGTTAACCAGAGATGAAAGGGAGGTAGAGTATTCCCGGTAGAGTATTCCCGGTCTGTACCCAGTGATGAGGCGTCGGCCAATGGGAATGGAAAGACAGAGAGACAGAGTCTGCAGACTGCAAGGAGAGACAGGATTACTCTGCTGCTTGGACAACCCTCTCTGAGAAACATGAGTAGCCAAGCAGCCGCCAGCAGCTTCTTCACAAATTTGCAGAAGAGCAGACAGTAGTCGCTGGACCATAGTCGCACCACTCCTGGTGTCGGGTTCAAAGGAAACCCCAATTCTGCAAACTCTAAAAGGCAGCCCAGATATCCAGAAATGAGCTCAGCCTGGACTGCAGGAGGATTTCTGGGTTGAAAGCCAGCATTCCTCAGGAAGTTGTAAAGCCGGTTCCCTTCTACCAAAAGGAGTCATTTTTCTCACCTCTGGCAGAAGGGACCTGTGGCTCCGTTGACAGCCGCCTGTACCAAAGCACCAACAGGCCTCCAGGCTCCCTCAGTGCCTGTTAGGCAGGCGTCCTGGCCCTCCTTGCCTCTTCAGGCTCCCTTCCTTCCAGATACCTGTTTGCTCTCTTCACAAAGGTTCCCCCTGCTGATGAACGCGCTCTCTCTCTCTCTCTCTCTCTCTCTCTCTCTCTCTCTCTCTCTCTCTCTCTCTCTCTCTCCCTCTCTCCTCTCTCTCTCTCTCCCCTGTCTCTCTCTCTTCTCTCTCTCTCTCTCTCTCTCTCTCTCTCTCTCTCTCTCTCTCTCTCTCTCTCTCTCTCTCTCTCTCTCTCTCTCTCTCTCTCTCTCTCTCTCTCTCTCTCTCTCTCTCTCTCTCTCTCTCTCTCTCTCTCTCTCTCTCTCTCTCTCTCCCCTGTCTCTCTCTCCTCTCTCTCTCCTCTCTCCTCTCTCTCTCTCTCTCCTCTCTCTCCCTCTCTCTCCTCTCTCTCTCTCTCTCTCTCTCCTCTCTCTCTCTCCTCTCTCTCTTTCTCCTCTCTCTCTCTCTTTCTCCTCTCTCTCTCTTTCTCCTCTCTCTCTCTCTCTCCTCTCTCTCTCTCTAGCTAGTCTCTCTTCTCTCACAGATAGCCTTGGCCGTGTCCAGTCTGCTAGCCATGTTCGGTCTTCTTCTTTCTCTCTCCACTCTGGACTCCTCCAGATGCCACTCTTCTGTCCTTCATATCTACAATAAAAACCTTAGCAAGATCACATCAGCAGTTTCTGTGCTGCACCCTCTCACATACACACACTGGGTACACCCAGAGAACTCTGTATCCTGCATGCAGAAACTTGTGTATCTGTAGTCACTGCTTCTCTATTCATAACAGATAGGAAATGGAGTCAACCCAGGTGAGAATTGTTTCTGGGTGTTTTTCTTTGTTGTTTTCTCCCCCTCCTCCTCCTCCTCTTCCTCTTCCTCTTCCTCTTCCTCACACAGAGAGAGAGAGAGAGACTGAGACAGAGAGTCAGAGTCAGAGACAGAGACAAACAGAGACAGAGACAGAGAGAGAACAGAAAACCAAAAGCTTCTCCTTCCAAGTTTCTCCATGTGCTTCTAGAGCAACAGCGCTGTGTGGGATTTGGGGCACACCTCCTCATTCCTTGTTTCTTCTATCTATGAGTTTCTTTTCCCAACAACAGCTTGTGCCTAGGGTCTCAGGGGAGGTCAAAATATGATCTAGATGACACCACTTGGAGTCCCCAGCTATATTTTGTAGTAAGGTCCTATATGCCACGTGTGCTGTCTCCTTATGTATCAATGCTAATCAATGCCTATATTTTAAGAGTACGAGTAACTGTCTACAATCAGTCTGTGATATGTGCGGCAGATCCCACAGAGACTTGTGCTTTGAGGGGGGAATGTGCTCATTTTATCACAGAGCTGAGCTCACCATAGGCAAAAGGCAAACATGTTGCTTTGTCACTACCTTGGCTGGTGATCTCATCAATGTGGAGACAGCCATGTGACTTGGCCACCATCTTGGTTAGTGATACCATTAAGATGCTCACCACCATGACTTTACTGCTGTCCTGGCTAATGTACCACATGGGTGGTACCCATGAAGCTTCTTAGTACCCATGGGCCCCCCAGGGGTCACTACACCCTAGAATTTCCTGTGACACAGGCATTCAGTCACAGATCCCAATCCTTATCCCTGATTGCTTTCTTCACTTTTTGATTCCCACTGTCCTGACGCCTACTGGGATCAAGGAAATGGGAGACCCACAGGGGACTCCAACACAGGGTGATAGAGTCAAGGTATCTTCATATCAAACTAAAGAGGAAACGCCAGACCTTCATGCTGGGTTTTTTGTTCTTGTTGACGATTATGCTTGTTTTAATTATGATACATTATTTTACACTCCACATTCGTTGGTTCCTAGAGAGGACTTAAGAGTGTTCCCAGCCACGTGCCTTCAACGCTAGCCCGCACTGACAGGACCTGACACTTAGAGACGTCCAGGCTTGGGAAGTCTCTGTGAATGTGCAGAGCAGGCTCAGGGAAAACTTGGGGAGGCCCAGCCAGAATCTAAAGAAGAGATTGCTGGCGCCGGTCACGCTGCTGCTCGGGGCAGCTACAATCGCCGGGTACAAAGAGAAGTCGGCCTGCACGGGGAAGCTGGAGACCCAGGAGATGCTCACCCTTCACGCCTGCTCCGTCTGCCTGCACGGGGAAGCTGGAGACCCAGGAGATGCTCACCCTTCACGCCTGCTCCGTCTGCCTGCACGGGGAAGCTGGAGATCCAGGAGATGCTCACCCTTCACGCCTGCTCCATCTGCCTGCTGCCTCCAATCCTGTTAGTCTCTCGCTAAGGTGGAGTGGTCTGACCCTTTGCTTCATGGCTGTCTGTCTGCTGATACCTACCCATCGAGTCCAGGGTGCTCCGGCTTTTATTGACCCTCCCAGGACGATGCCATCCGTTTCTAAGTTCGTTTAGCTCCAGAGTCGGCAGGGCTTCCTCAGCTGCACTCCCCTGGATGCTATAACCGTCAGCCGGATGACGCTGGCTACGTGTCTGCTGCTTCTCTCTATCGGCTACTTACACGCATTCAAAACCAGAAGCACAGTTACGGCACCACGACACCACTTTGTACCCTATAAAGAGTCCCTTGTGTTTTTTCTAGAAGGTTTACCTGGGAGCTTATAAAGCCATATAGTTCAACTGTGGGTACACTGGTAATGATAATGTATTACATTGCCCTAAGTCTGTCGTTTGAATTAAGTTTTTCTTTTATTAAGGTTGTATTGCACACCACTGTCCTCCGAGGCAAAAAAAAAAAAAAAAAAAAAAAGCCTTCTCTATGTCCTGTGAGGGGCTCAGCTATACACACACACTTTGTGTTTTTCTTTGTTTTTTTACTAGACCTGAACCTCGCCGTACCTGAGAATAAGAGCACACCCCCCACACACACACTTTGTGTTTTTCTTTTGAATTACTCTCAGGCTCTAGCACTTTCTGTGTTTCTGGATTCAAACAATTAGCAAGCTCCCACTCCACTTCCTACACATGGAGCCATTACCCAGCCAAGCCACAGAAACATAGACATTCACAGAGCGAAGAGAACAAGGCTCATTCCTACCCTGTTACCCATGAGCAAGCTTTCGGGAGCGCCATCAAAGGCAACAAATGGGAACTCCCATTCCTGCCCCAAGCGTGTTAAGTGCACGTGCAGAGGTGGTGGTGGTGTGTGAACGCATGTGTGCATTAATGCGTGTGGAGGCCGGAGGACACTCTCAGCTGCCGTTCCTCAGGGCTGTCACAGACTGGTACTGACAGACTCAACTAGGTTGGCTGACAACAGCCTCAGAGCTAGGATTACAAGCAAATACCAAACGTACCTTGTCCACACACACACACACACACACACACACACACACTCTCTCTCTCTCTCTCTCTCTCTCTCTCTCTCTCTCTCTCTTTCTTTTATTCTCTTTCTTCTTTTTTTTTCAAGGTAGGCTCTTGGGTATCAAACTCAGATAGTCATGCTTGCTAGGCAAACATTTTACTGACTGAGCAGTCTCCCATTTCAATGACCCCCCCCTCTAAGTCCCTGAATACAAGGGAGGGATTTCTGTGCACAAGAGACCACTTGGCAGAGACACAAATGTTAGCCACACTTGCTTTCTTCCAGTAACAGAACCCTTCCTAGTCCTCAACCACCATCCCCAGCCTCTGGAATTTGCCTTCTGGGGTCTCTTTGACTCTCTTCTTTCTTTGAAAGTGATTGACTGAGTGTTGGAAAACTTCCACAGGAAGTGCCGTCCTTACCAGCCGGAACACCGACATCTCTGGTCAGCAGCTCCCTGTAGCCTGTAAGAGAAAAAAAGAAACAAAAACAGAATGTCAGCCCCACAGCCTGACAGTGTGGAGCCCCTGAAGAACAGAAACTGTGTGAGTTTATCATCCCAGCCTGCCCCCAAATATCTTGACTGGAGCTTGGCTCAGAAACAGCTCTGAATAGCTGGATGTGTGAGCCGCATTCCCAGCCTGTGTGCACGAAGGCGTTCCTTGTCCTCTTCATCCTATGTCCCCTTCAGGGCTCTGGGCTCTGGGTTCCATTCAGAGAGTGTGGCAGTGCCCTGTCATCCAGAAGCACAGGTTTGGGGCCCAGCGGAGAGGGAGCATTCCTGTGCGCGCACGTGGAAGATAAAAGTCAACCCTGGGAGTTGTTTCTCAGGAGCCATCTGCGGTAGTTTGAATGTATGTAATTGGCCCTCATACGCTCATAGGGAGTGGCACTATTAGGAGGTATGGTCTTGCTGGAGTAAGGGTGGTCTTATTGGAGGAAGTGTGTCACTGTGGGGGTGGGCTTTGAGGTCTTCTATGCTCAAGCTACCCCCAGTATGGACACAGACTCCTTCTGATGCCTACAGATGCAGATAGAGGATTCTCAGCTCCTTCTCCAGCACCATATCTGACTGCACACCACCATGTCCCACCATGAAGATAATGGACTAAACCTCTGAAACTGTAAGCCACCCCAATTAAATGTTTTCATTTATAAGAGTTGTCATGGTCATGGTGTCTCTTCACAGCAACAGAAATAGTAAGACACTATCAATCACCTTCCTTCCTTCCTTCTTTCCTTCCTTTCTTCCTTTCTCTTTTACTCTTTCTTCCTTTTGCATATGTGTGGTATGTGTGTGTGATGAGGGGTGCATACGTATGCCCACATACATGTAGAGACCAGAAGTTGGTACCGGATGTTTTCCTTGGTCATCTCTACTTTATGTATTGAGGCAGGGTCTCTCCCTGAACTCAAAGTTCACTGACTTAGATAGTTACGCAGGGGATCCCTGTCTCCACCTCCAAGGACCGAGGTTACAGGTGGGCAAGCCCTATACTCATGGTATAGACATGGGTACTTGTACCCGAATTCTAGTTGTCATATTTGTATAGCAAATTAGCTACTTCCTCGGTACCTACCTTGTTTTTTGAGACAAGGTCTCTCACTGGAACTTGGAGCTCACCAAGTAGACTAGGTTGTCTGTGCAGTGAGTCATAGAGATCCCCCTGTCTCTGCCTCCCAGTTCTGGATGACAAGCATGTGCTACCATGCCCACCTAATCCAGGATTCTAACTAGTCCCGTATCTATGCAAAGCAGTCATCACCATATGTCCCAGGAAGGGCTCAGCTATGCACAGCAGTTTACTTGTGGAGGTTTGAATAAGAATGACCTGTATAGGCTCATACATTTAAATGCTTAGTTATCAGGGAGTAGAACTCTTTGATGGGATTAAAGGATTAGGAAGTGTGGCCTTATGGGAGTAGGTGTGGTACTTTTGGAGGAAGTGTGTCACTATGTGGGCATTGAGATTCCAAAAGCCCTTGCTAGGCCAAGCGTTCTCTCTGCGTGTGGGTCAGGATGTAGCTCTTGGCTACCTCTCCAGCACCGCGTCTGCCTGCTGCCATGCTTCCTGCCATGATGATAATGGATTAAACTCTCGTAAATGCACCCGAGCCCTCAATTAAACACTTTCTCTTATAAGAGTTGCTGTGGTCATGGTGTCGCTCACAGCAACAGAACAGTGACTAAGACAGTCCTTGATCTATCTAAACCTTTTCATCAGTATCGCATTCCGTAGCTCGGAATGGTCCTGAGCTAGCATCCCTCCAGCCTCTCAATTGCTGGGATTACAGGCCTGGCCGCTTGATTTTTTACTTGGGGCTCAAAAAAGGAAAAGTCGATTCGTTAATGGGCAGTATAGTTGGGATTTAAGCCCAGGTCAACCACATTCCAACCTGTCCCAGCTTCTGGCTTCTCCCGAGCGGGCGCTATGGAAACACTCAGGATGGGAGAAGTCAGGTCCCCAGTCTCCCCACTCATGGAGATGCCCTTCCGGCTGCTCTGACTTGAGTGCTGTTGTCTCTCCCTGTCTGACATGTTAGCAGGCCAGGCAGTCGCTGAACCTGTGGTGCTCATTTCCCGATTGCCTGCCTCTGGCACAGGCCTGAGTCAGAAAGGACAGTCATTAGCTGTCTACTGAAGGGTCACAGTCATTAGTTGTCTACTGAAGGGCATAGGGAACCCCTGGAAATGGTGCTGTTACAATAATGGTTCATACGGTTGGGTCAGGATGCCCAGCAGCTCTGAAAATGGATGGCATCAACCATGCTACAGGGGGAGAAACACGGGAGCCGAGACTTTCCCGAAGCTTGTCATGTGTATGCTCACGTATGTGTGGGTGTGTATGTGCAGGCGTGCAAGTGTGTGGTGAAGGTGTTGCTGAATCATTTCCTCCGAAAGAACCATTCCACCTTTGGAAGGAAGCTCCTTAAGAAGCAGGCTTCTAAAGGGAGGTGAAACATCCCGTCTTCTGTCCTGCAGGGAACATGGCTAAAACAGAAAGCAAGCAGCACAATTAGCCTCCCGGGGTCCTCGACACTCACATCAGATTCACTAGATCCTGCAGCTTACATAAGCAGTAAGAACTACTGGGGGAGACTTTCAACAAACTGAGATGCCTAGAGCAGCCTCAGGCCCAATGAACCACCCAGAAGAGGCAGAGAGCAGTGCAGACCCGGGCTTTGGAGAGATGGTTTAGTGGTTAAGAAGAGCAGAGGCAACTTTTCAAAAGGACCTGGGTTCAATTCCTAGCACTACAACTATCTGTGATTCTAGTCCCAGGGACCCGACACCCTCTTTTGCCCTATGGGATCACCCTATGCACAGGGTACACAGATATACATTCAAGCAAACACTAGTACACATAAAAAATAAATAAAATCTAAAATAAGAAGGAAGGGAAGGAGGGAGGTAGGGAGGGAGATGGGAAGGAAGGAGGAAGGAAGAAAGGAAGGAAGGAAGGAAGGAAGGAAGGAAGGAAGAGGCTCAGACTAATTGAGCTGCTATGAAAAGACATTCCCACTTGTCAAGCTCCTCCAGGCTGTGCAGTGTGCTCCTGGTTTCTAGCTTTTGTGAGCTGTCACTCATGCTGGGACGGATTTTGGCAATGCAGCTGTCTTTGAGTTATTTCTACTTCTGAAAGTAACCCCAATAAAACTTACTGGTCACCAAGCTGGACTTCGGAGGCATCATTAGTTTGGTCTGGTTGTGGGTTTCTCTCTCTCTCTCTCTCTCTCTCTCTCTCTCTCTCTCTCTCTCTCTCTCTCTCTCTCTCTCTCTCTGGGGTGAGTGAACGTTTGTTCACATATTTCCAGGAAGCTTGTCACACAACAGGAGCCAGAGGACAACCTCAGATGTTGTTCCTCAGGCACAATCCTGGGCTTGAGAGACAGTCTTTCATAGGTCTGGAACACCTTGGCAAGTGGGTAAGACTGACTGGCAAGGGAGCCGCAGGGGCCCGCCTGTCTCTGGCTTCCCAGAATTTACAAGTGTTTTTCAACTGAGCTCCCTTGCTTGCAAAGGCTTTTCATCTGATTAGCAAAAGGAGAATCTTCTCCCTCATTCTAAAATCTGCTCTTGTCCTATCCTCTGCTATGGGGAAGTATAAATGTCTGTCGAAATGCTGAGAAGTGCCGGGGCATTGGTGGCACACGCCTTTAATCCCAGCACTCAGGAGGCAGAGGCAGGTGGATCTCTGTGAGTTCGAGACCAACCTGGTCTACCTAGTGAGTTCCAGGACAGCCTCCAAAACAATACAGAGAAACCCTGTCTCGAAAAAAAACAAAAAAAAATGCTGAGAACCCCCTCAACAAGTGTGAGGTCTTTAAAGGGAGTCTGGCCCCTCTGTCCATCTCTCAGAACCCGGGGAGATATTAGAAGGAAAAGACTTAGAGGAACCCTTGGTCAGTCCTTTTCAACAAACAAAATAAGAACTGTCTTGTTTTCAGATCTCCTTCCTGCTATTTAGTCTGTACATTTTGACTTGGATGTGGCTCTGTTGGAAACAGTCAGACAGTCAGAATGGATAACAGACAAGCAACACCAACAACAACCAAATATGACACCACAAGTGTGCAAACTGTGACTTTTACATATCACTGTGTCCAGAAATGGCAAAATAGACATTCTTTTCTGTCTCACGTGGAACATTCAACTAAGAGACATCACGTTCCATTCTGAGCCATAATGTACACCTCTCCAAAGTTTAAAAAATAAATCATGTAAAGCATCTCCTCAGACTACAATGCAACTAAACTAGAAATCAATAACAAACAAATGAAAAGTTGCTAGGTGATGGTGGCCCACGCCTTTAGTCCCAGGTCTCCAGAGGCAAAGGCAGGTGGATCTCTGAGAGTTCAAAGCCAGCCTGGTCTACAGAGCGAGTTCCAGGAGAGCCAGGACTACACAGAGAAACCCTATCTTGGAAAAACAAAGGAAATATATATACTTCTAGACACACTGATTTATAAAAAAGTCCTAAGGAAAAAAAGTAGAATAATGTCAACTAAATAAATAGCAACTAAACTTTGTGAAATCTGTGTATATGTCAATAAAGCACTGTTGGCCAATAGGAAAGCAATATAGGTAGGACTAGGAATCCAGGAGGGCTCTGGGTAGGAGAAACACAGGGAGTCATCATGTAGCCCACCAGAGAAGTAAGATGTCCATCCAGTAAGGGAAATACTTAGATGGGTTAAATATTTAAGGCAGAGCTAGCCAGTAAGAAACAAGCAAGGCCAACAGCTTCATAATTAATACAGCGTCTTGTATGTTATTTGGGGACTACAATGCTGCAGGGCCCAGGCAACTGGTGGGGAAAAACCAAAGCGGCTAGCAAGGAAAAGGCTTCATTCTACAAATGGAGATCAGGAGTGGGATGATGGATTTCCACGTAGAATGGCAAAAGCTTTAAAGGAATTTTAGAAACAAAAGAACGGAGAAAAGCATGGCTTCTTGGTAGCAGCATTTTTCTCAGGTGGGCTCTGTTTTGCGAGCGACAAGCAGAGACTCATGCAGTTCGCTTAAGGAAGTCTTCCTGACTCAGCATTAAAAAAAACAAAAACAAAAACAAAAACCAGCAAGGTTCTTTTAAGAGGCTCTGCTAATGACTGAAAAGCTGTACGTACAGCTGGAAGTGGCAGTGACCACATCTCCAACCTGGCAGCTTTTGCTGGATGTCAGCATAGACTGAGGGGATGAGCTGGAATCATGCTTATGCCCGCTATCTTGGAAAAACTACAGTTTAAACTGCCTCGGTTTTAACAGATAAGACATGTGGCCAGAAAAACATAAAGATTTACAGTAAAGTCAGACTTGGATGAAGAAAAACCTCTAAAGGTTTGCGGTATGTTTAAAAATGTACATAGGATTGAGAGAGAAAAAGAAACGGCATATACTGGTAAATAGAGAAGCCAGTTGTGGTGGCGCATGCCGGCAGGATTTGCTCCAGAAGCAGAGGCAGGCAGATTTCCAGAGAAAAACCCTGTCTCAGAGAAAAATAAATAACAGTAAAAGAAATAAAGTAATAATAGATAAATAAGCCACGTAAAGATAGAAAATACAGAGTCTGGATACTGTATACTATTGTGTTTTTCAGTTTTTTTATTGCTAAGGAAGGAACAACTACTAAAGTACACTTGATTATAAATGCTGCTGAATTAATTCAACTTATATCTTTTGAAAATGCCTTGACTTCAAAATTTAAGTATAAGGATATGTTACTTTGGAAAAGAGTTTTTGTTTATGTTTCTACAGAAAATGAAAAGCTGAGGATTCCTTCCAGGCTTCTGTGGTTTGATGAACCAAGACCCCCAGAAGCAGTGGCCCAAGTGATTCAACATCTAAAACAGCTAAGATGATGGAGCCTTACAGACCCGGAAAATAAGGACTTATACAGGTTTCTGAGTTTTGTCATGATCCCCATGGTATGAACAGTGCCCCTTCCAACACAAAACAGTTTGGAATGAGCAACGTCCAAATTACCATATTGTTTATAAATCTTTGTTTTTGTTTAAATGGGGTTGCTTATAATTGGTTAATGATCGCAACCAATCTCTTTTTAAAGGAAAAAAGGAATTATGGTATAGAAATGAGTACTTTGTATTGGTATGGTTTTTCATTTATTGATACAAATTCAAGGTCAATTTTGTGATGTGTATATTTCTCCTCTTGATTAAGTATTGTGCTTATACTGATCTTTTAAAACATAATGCATAATTAAATACAGACTATAGATAGTTACTTATAATAGTCAGAACTTATAGTTAGTTAGGTTTTCTAGATATACAGAGATGTATTTGAGACAGATAGATAGACAGTCTTCAAACCTTTCAAAGACCTTCAGAAAATGGCATTTAAAATGTTTTAGGTTTTTCTTGACAATGAGAAATGTCTGCTCCTGGCAGCACCAATTACATCTGAGAGGAAGATGGGCATTAAGAAACTCGTTATGGAGTTTGCTTTCAACATGGCAAGATTAGCCATTTGGGCAAGAAACTGCTCTTGCCTAGGCTGCTTGACTATTGCTGTATAAACTGGACATGCAGGACCCACAGGAAAGTGACTGCTGAACTCAAACAGTCCTTCAGGGTTCTTGATTCATGGAAGAGTCTACGAGACTTTCTGCAGGACACAGAAAAATGACTGACAGACTGCCAATGCAGATGGACAGTTTGAAATTTCCTGCTTTGCTGAGAAGTCTTCCAGACACACCACAGTGTCTGGGCTGAAGATGGATGCCCCAACACTACAGAGGAACTTTGGGTGACTGTCCAGGCAGCAAGATGTCTCTGCCAATTCTAGTGTTTATATATTATCCTTCTGTGGTCTTTGATGGAGTAGAAGAAAGATAGTTATAATTATAGTTTTCCTTAGTTATGATAAAAGATAACTACATATAGAACTTTGGACTCATAAGGATGGGATGGATGATATTTTCTTTAAATCTTGCTGAATGTTGATAGACAAAATATTGTAACTGTGTTCTTACTTGATAATTGTTCTGTTATATATAATTTGACTATGTTAAAGTTAAGACCTTTCTTTTTGGTTAGACAGAAAAGAGGAGGTGATGGGGAAGTCCTATGTATATGTCAATAAAGCACTGATGGCCAATAGGAAAGCAAGATAGGTGGGAATAGGAATCCAGGAGGACTCTGGGTAGAAGAAACACAGGGAGTCATCATGTAGCCCGCCAGAGAAGTAAGATGTCCGTCCAGTAAGAGAAATACTTAGATGGGTTAAATACTTAAGTCAGAGCTAGCCAGTAAGAAACAAGCAAGGCCAACAGCTTCATAATTAATACAGCGTCTTGTGTGTTATTTGGGGACTACAACGCAGCAGAGCCCAGGCGACTGGTGGGCAAAAACCAAAGCGGCTGGCAAAGAAAAGGCTTCACTCTACACACATTGATTAAAAAAAAATCCTAAGGAAAAAAAATAGAATAATGTCAACTAAGTAAATAGCAACTAAACTTTGTGAAACCCAGAGAAGGAAGCACACATGGGAAATGCAGGTGACTAAGAGCACATATTACAAAAGAGTGACGGCCTGAGACCTATGACCTGAGCTTCTTGTTAGGGAGCTGTGGAAAGAAGGGCATGACCCTAGAGTAAGAGGAGAAAAGAAATGAGTTATTTAAAAAAAAAGTAGGTCAGAAATTGGTACATCAACAACAACAACAAAAAAACAAACAAGAAATTAAAAAAGAAAACTCAATACAACCAAAAGCCTGACCCTAAAAAAAAAACCCAAAACCAAAAAAAAAAACCCAACAACAACAAAAAACCCAAAACAAAACAAAAAATTCCATAAACTATGAAAAGCACAAAATACAATTTGCTAGTACCAGGGATGGAAACCATGTGACCCCTGTAATCCCAGATGGGGGGCTGAGATTGGCAGAGCTCTCAAACAAGTCGTTGGGGCCGGGGACTGGAATCTGGAGGTGTGGGTGAGAAGGACCCCATAGACCGCAGCAGGGAGTGGAATCTGGAGGTGTGGGGGAGAAGAATCCACAGACCCGCAGCTCTGAATGCTCCAGGTGCCTTTTAAGACTCCTGGGCACCATCGCCTGCCTGCGTTTTTACTTTATGGTCCGTCTCACATGCCGCCCTACACACAGGGTGCCCTGGACTTCACGTAGGCCCTGAAGTTCCTCCTTCTCCCTCTCTTACGTTTGTGTCTCTGCGTTTGATGTGGGTTTGGAACACACACTCGAGTGCATTCCCACATGGACCTAGTCCCATCGCACGCAGAAACTGCCACTCTCTGCCTTCGCGCTTGGCCCTGTCTTTACACGGCACTGCGTGTGACTCTCCCACAACTGTGTGAGACTTGAGAACTCACTGTGCAGCACTCAGATCTCTAAATGAATGCACGGACCAGTGAATGGATGGATAGACAAATGGATTGAGGGGCGGATGAGAGCAGATTAATGAATACACTAGTGGGTGGGTGGAGGGAGGGAGAGAGGGACGGAGGGAGGGATGGGTGAATGGATGAACAAATGGATGGATATAGATGACAGATAGATAGATAGACAGACAGATACATAGATACAGATAGATAGACAGATAGACAGATAGACAGACAGACAAACAGACAGATAGATAGACAGACAGATAGATCTGCCCAGGAAGGAAGATGAGGCACTGTCCTGAAGGGAACACTATTATATTTGAAAGTCTGCCCTTTGGGAATGTGAGACCTTCATCCCAGTCCGGGCTCCCTTGGAAACTCTGAAAAAAAAAATGGAATTGAACACGTAGGGTCAGCATCCCAGCCAACCTGAAGAGCTGTGAGGGTCCCTATCCTCGAGGGGCCTGGAGTATGAACTCGTGGCTCTCAAAGCTTTCACGGTATTGCCACACTAGTGCCTCTCCCAGCTGCCCCTGAACTTGAGCAGTACACAGACACTTGTGAAATGGGGCTGGGAGGAGATCAAGGAGATGAAGGAAGGGGCGGGGCTTTGTGCCGGGGGCTTGGGCAGAGCATGTGGGAACTTTGTCCAGATTCTGTCATGTAAGCCACAGAACCTATGCTCTTCTTGTAGACCTCTTGCCTCACAGACAAGGAGAGTAGGTGCCAAAGAGAAAATCCAGCATTGACCCTGGCCTCTGAAATGCCAGCCCCAAGGATATTCCAGTTTTGCCTACCAGAAGGGTATGAGTGTTCTCTGGGCAGAAAGGACATCTGTGACTGGCCAAGACCTGAGTGAGTCATAGATGCTATCCTGGGTCACCAGAGATTGACAACTCTCCACATGGACCCAGAGACAGGGTCCAGGACATGGGAGTCACCACCCAATGAAGGGGAGGCTGACGAAGGAGGAAGAGCCACGCCCGCCACGGGATCAGGGAGTCGCATCAGTGCACTTCAGCAGGCGATGGGACTTAGGCCAGTCAAGGCAGCATTCGGGACTAACCAGTCTGGCCAGTGGCCCCGAGGAAGCCAGGGAAGATCACCATAAATAGTGACCTTATAATGGACAGCCTTAAAGAAAGAGCCAGAGTCCGAGAATCAAAAGCTGTTATGTTTCTGTCACACAAGAGCAAAGTTGTTTCCTGTCTTTCTGCTTTCCTCCCGGTCTTCCCTCTTCTTTCCTTCCCTTATCCAGTCTGTCTGTCTGTCTGTCTGTCTGTCTGTCTGTCTGTCTGTCTATCGATAGGGTCTCATGTATCCTAGGTTGTCCTCAAACTCACTGTATCCAATGAAAGCTTTGAACTCTGACCTTCCTTCTTTCCCTCGGGTGCTGGGGTTACAGGCATGCATCACCACATCCAGTTTACACGCTGAGGGAGACTGTACCCTGGCTTAGTTCTCGCCAGCCTAACAGCCTACCAACTGAGCCACACCCCAGTTGTTGCTGCTGTTGCTGCAGAATTTATTAGTCCAAGAGTTTCGGATACAATATCCCTTTTAGTTGTGAGATAATCATTTTTATCTATCTATCTATATATGGGTAAACATATATGATGTTTTTATAATCGCTCATACTTGAGAGAACCGAAGCTTGGCAACGTAAAGAGGTTTACCCCAGATGACACTCTGGTGAGAAACCAGAGCCTGTGTGCCCAACAGACAGGGTTCCCAGCAGGGGCACAAGGAGGTGGGGTGGAGGGGGGGAAGAATGGAAAATGAGGAGGATGCTAAGAACGGCTCTGAGGTTTATCCCAGGTAAAGCAGAGGCTGCATCAATGACCTACGAAAGATGGAGACTTGTGACCTTGGGGACGTCCCCAGCCCTGGTCCACGTCCAATGTCTCCCCGGTTGCACTGTATAATCCCACCTTGACCCTCCCTTGCTTTGTTTTTTTTTAATCCTGTTCTGTTATTGCTGAATACGTAAGCTACAATAAGCCTCTGTTTGTCTTCTCTTTCAATAATGCAGGTGTTTGCATGAGGGTGTCTTTCTCTTTCTTAGAAAGAAAAGGTCTCCGTTTCCATCATTACCCACGTGTTCCTGGTCCAGCTCGTGGCTCTGGGACACGGAACCTGGAAATCTCAGTGGGAACCTCTGGACACAGATTAAGTTAATAGGATGCTGCCGGAAAGCTTTCCTCATGGTTCCCGCTTGAGTCCCTGTTTTGTTCTAGGAGCTAGAGACAGTTCTGGAGGTTAAAAAAAAGACCAAAACCAACAGAGCAGTGCGTCAGAGAAGAGGCTGGCAGATGCGTGCGCCAGCTGTGCTGATGCCGCTGGCCCCGATGTTCCTTTGCTCAGCTGGAGATAAGAATCGTGAAGGATGAGCAATGCCAACTGAATGAGCTTTATCAGGCCTCAAGCTCAAGGGAGGGTTGGGGAGGCTGCTCAGTCGGTAAAGCGCTCACTGTTCAAGCGTGAGAACTTTGCAATCCTCACGGTTTCCTTTTTTAAAAAAGCTCTAATCCTTGCTTGTTTGTTTTTGTTTTTCGAGACAGGGTTTCTCTGTATTGTTTTGGAGGCTGTCCTGGAACTCGCTCTGTAGACCAGGCTGGCCTCAAACTCACAGAGATCCGCCTGCCTCCTCCTCCCGAGTGCTGGGATTAAAGGTGTGCGCCACCAGCTCCCAGCTTCTAATCCTTAACAGAGTTCAGAGGCCTTGTGAGTTAGAACAAAGTTGGCATCCACAGATATAAAGTAGATCCTAAGTGGATCCTAGCAATAGGAACCGCGCATACCCAACTTGGGAGACTCGGGGTAGGGACCCACACACTGCCAGCTACCAAACCTCAGCAGGTCTTGACTGACTTCTGTGTCCAGTTTCCACCTCCGTGAGTGGGGATGGTACACACCAAACACCAAGCCCCAAACCGGGGTGCCCACAGCCTGTGTCTGTCTCTTTTACCATCTCGCTCACCCAACACTCAAACCCTGAGAAGGCCGTGAAGCCAGTGAGTGAGTGCCTGTCTTGCCGCAAACCGAGGCCTCTGTCCACCCCCCGGAGTTGACTAAGCACAGCCACCAGCCTCTGTGGGTCAACCGGGTGGGTCTAGGTGGAATTCAAGACCAGCTGTGCTCTTGCTGAAGCACCTCAGCCCCAGACCTCAGCCCCTTGCCTGTGAAATGGAGACAGTATCACTAGAGAGTTTCACAGATTCGCTGGGCCTCCAACGGGGCTCCAGCCTGGTACCTGTGCTGTCCTCAGCCCCGTGGATGTCTCTGGAAGACTTCTAGCAGAGAGAGGGCAGCGGCTGCTTCCCTGAGCGGTACTGGCCCTCCTGAGGCATAGGATTTGATAGCCCGACTTCACCCTCCTCAGCTGCGGCCCCAGTCAACTCCCCCCTCGCCCTGCTGGACAGAGGTTTTGGGTTTCGTAGGTCTGAAGGGGCAGCTCAGGCCCTCTACTCCACAGGCTGCCCCACCCTGTTTCCAGGTCTGTGTCTGAACACCCACGTCCTGGGGGAAGCCCCTCTTTCCCATACCCCAGGCCTCTCTTACCTTGTCAGGATCAGGGTGTGGGGGTCCTGTTGACTCCCTGTCCCTCCACCGTGGGCGCCTGAAAGATCCAGGTGTGGAGACAGGTTCCGAGCTCCCGGCAGTCTGAGAGAGGACGGACAGGAGAGCTAGGAGGGCCCAAAGAGGAAGTGGCTAAGCACTGTGGGTATATGTGATTTATTGCAGGACTTTGTCCTCCGTCAGGAACGTCCACTCCCACAGGCTTCCTGCAGCCCCAGCCAGCAGCCGGGGGACTGTCTGCTTCTCAGCAGACCCGTGGATGATCACTTCTTGGGGGCCTCAGGGTATGTCCTCTGAAGAGCTGTGCTTATCACTGGCCAAGTCCTGGGTGACAATCAGCTGACCGTCCAGACAGTGCAGTGTCTTCAAAGTGTGGCAGAGGCTCCAAGGCAGCCATGCGGGGCCTCTGCTCTCAAACACCCGAGTACTGACGAGGGGCTGAGATACAGTGTGATACTGGAGCTGTAAGTATCAGAACCTGGAGGAGACGGCTCAGCGGTTGGGAGCACTGGCTGCTCTTCCAGAGGACCTGGTTCGATTCCCAGCGCCCACGTGGCAGCTCACAGCTGCCTACAACTCTAGTTTCAGGGGATATAACACCTTCACATACATGCAGGCCAAACATGAATGCCCATGAAATAAAAATAAATTTTTTTAAATGAATCAGAACCTGGGTGGGCCCTGGCAGCCCTAACTAGCTTGGCTAAGCCACCCATCATCAGTAGGCCAATTTTAAAAAAAAGTAATAATCAAAAACAGAAAAAGGAGGCTTATTTACTGCCTCAGTCAGTAATCTAGTGCTGTGAAGAGTCACCATGACCACGGCAATTCTTTAAAGGAGAGCATTTAACTGTAGGCTAGCTTACAGTTCAGAGGGTTAGCCCACTGTCATGGGGGGGGACCAGGTAGACCTGGTACTGGAGAAGTAGCTAAGAGTCCTACATCTGCAGACAGCAGGGAGGAAGGGAGAGAGAGAGAGACAGAGACAGAGACAGAGTCAGAGAGAGAGAGAGAGAGAGAGAGAGAGAGAGAGAGAGAGAGAGAGAGAGAGAGAGAGAGAGAGAGAGACTCTGGGCTTGGAATGGGCTTTTTGAAACCTCAAAGCCCACCCCCCAGTGACACACTTCTTCCAACAAGGCCACACCTCCTCATCCTTTCAAATAGCGCCACGCCCTTGTGACCAAGCATTTAAATCTATGGTGGGGGGCGGCATTCTCAAATCCCCACGTTCATTATAGCCATGCTGTGTAAAGGGACAAAGAGACCCAGCGACCCTCCCTCCCAAGTTTAAACAGAGTGCAGGGGTGGGTACAGACAAGTAAGCAGCCCTGGTCAAGGGTGTGGTGCGGCCCGCTGCTGACCCACCCTTGTCTCAGCCCGTCTCTCTTGCCAGGTGGCCTAACGGGTTGTCAGAGCTCCTTAGATCCGAGTGAAATCTCTCCTGTGGAGACAAGCCCCTCTTTTGACTGGCACTGTGCTTCTGCCCCGGGAAGTTCTGACTCAGGGCACCCTTGTCTGCACACTCTGACAACGCAAGTGTCTCTCTAGAATATCTTTACTCACAGAACTCACAAGACCCCCAACGACCTCTGGGAGGGTAAAGCCCCTGGGCAAGTCATTAGCTTGGAGAGAGGCCCGGAAGGCGCAGGGGCCCTGTGCCCTGCATCTCTTCCCCTGGCCGTTCACCTATGGCCTGTGTGACTTCCCTTTCTAACTCTGAGGGGTCGCCGTCTCTCAGCGTCTGCCTGTCCCTGAGAGCCCATCCCTAGCAGAGCTGGGGAAGAGGCCTGAGACGGCGGCTGCTATGGCAGTTTGACTTCCAGAACCTGGGGTGGAAGGAAAGGCACTTTACGTTTGCAAATCGTCCTCTGACCGGGCACACCTGCACAGCCGCTGGCACAGATGCACAGACATACGCCGCTGCGACAGTAAACTGGGAGGAGGAGACCCTCCAGGCAGGGGTGCGGTTAAACCGCATCATGGGAGGCTCAGTGGGAGACGCAGTGGGAGGGCCCTGGAGAATTGCTGGGACTCCGGTCACTGAAGCGCTCACACACGCTAGGCACGCTGTGTTTCACCGGCCACATCCATAGCCTCCTGTTTCAAACACTGTGAAGGGAAGAGGACCCAGGGAGGAGTGTTCCGGCAGCCCCTAGAAGTGGCTTGCACACCCACAAGGTCAGACGGGCAACGTAAAGGCATGGGCTTCTTGGATGACAAGAATCCACTGCAGTCATTGTAGGTGACTGAACCAGAGCCAGTCGGCGCTTGATCGCTCCCCCCTCTCTCCCCCTCCCTCCCCCTAACCCTTTCTCTCTCAGGATTTGGGAGACACTTGGCCCTGCAGGCACAGCCTTGGAAATGAGCTGTCACAGTTGAGAGAGAGAGTTGAGGTCAAGGCAGGGTAGCAGCCAGAAACCATCAGCCCAGTGGTTCTCAACCTACCAAATCCGTGACCAACCGTTTGATACAGTTCCTCAGGCTGTGGTGGCCCTCCACCCTAAAATTATTGTCATTGCTACCTCATAACCGTAATTTTGCTACTGCTAAAAATCATAACATAAACATTTGATCTGCGGGGTATCGGGGATGTGGACCCTGTGAAACGCTCTTTCGACCCCAAAGGAGCTGCCACCCACAATAGAGAGCTACCACACTGACCTTTGCTGGGAACGCAAGCTAAGCCCCAGCAGGAAAGAAAAGGGTAGCGGGGTGGGCTGCAGGGCAGAGGAGACAAGTGGGAAGTCCACATTCAGGGAACTTCCTGTGCTCCCTCAGGGCAGACTCTGAAACAGATAAATAGGTCTAAGTATCCCCGTGGAAGGGTTGGTGGAGGTCGTAGAGTGCTTTCCCAGCAAGCATGAAGCCCTGTCTAAACGGGGCATGCATACATGCTCATCTCTGTAGTCTGAGTCAGGACGACTGGGAGTTGCAAGTCAAAGTATGTTTGAGACCAGTTTGAGTTACACAAGACCCTGCCTCAACAAAACAAAACAAAATAAAATATAAATAACAACAAAACCCCTAAAAACAGAACAACAACAACAAAAAGTGTTCCTGTTTCAGAAGCATGTCTCCCGGTCTTTCCACCAGAGAGCCCTCGCCGGAGCAGGGAATTCGGAAGTGACCCAGACACTTGGAGAGAGCCACCAGCTGCTGCCCCGGCCAGTGCTTTCAGAGTGCACCCCTGCGCTGAGGAGCTTAGCCACCCAAACCCTGTCTGGTTACTGGATCAGCACTGCGTTTTTGTCGTGTCCATCACAATTCCTCTCCATGCGAAGCACTGAGTTGATGGTTTTGCAAAGGAGAGACACCCCATCTCCCTCCTCAGGGTGCAGGTTAGGGGCCCTAAGATGTAAAGAAGCGCGGTCAGAATCTGAAGTCTGATGCGCCTCACTTTACCGAAATCGTCAGGGATTATGGATTAGTGGGAGGAATGAGGGTCAGTCCCAGCGTGGCCATAGCCAGACAAAGAAAGACATCTGTTTCTCTCTGCTTCGCCAGCAGCAGTGCTGCAATTTATAGAGGTGATGAAAGAAACAGACATATGAAGAGCTATTTCCCAAAATATATCCTGGGAGACGGTGTCCCCTCTGCAGACCCACACCAGCCACGCCTCACCAGGCACCAGGGACTCAGGCTAATCTCACTCCAGTATGAGATTTCCTGAAGAAGGAAAAAATTCAGATAGGGTTTCTTGAAGCCCAGACACGCATTGAACTTTCTGTGTGACCGAGGATAGCCTTGAGCTACTGATGCCTTAGCTCTTACCTCCTGTAATCAATGAGCTCAAGTACAGAAACACACTACAATACCTGTCTAATTGGGTTTTTTTCCTGCTTTGAGCAGTCCAAGCTGTCCTTGAACTCACAATGGAGCACGGCAAGCCTTTGGTCCCGTCTCTGTGTCTACACTCGAGTGCTTAAATTTCAGGCACGAGACAACCACATTTCGCAACATTTTTATCCCTGGAGTCCTGCCTGCAACGCTGCAGAAGCAGGGAGAGCTGAGTGGAGAGAGAGGCGGTTGGTAGGAAGGGAAATGAAGAACCCAGGCGTGCGGCCGTCCAATGAGCATCATGGCGGCTCTTCGTGGTGCCATGTCCAGAAGACAGCAGGGCTGGTGTGCTCTGCAGGTGCTGCTTTGGGACTCTGGTGTCAGAGAATCCACCTGTCAGACGTTTGCAAAGGTCCCAGTGGAGAGCAGGCTCCATGATTGCGATGAAGAGAAGTGACTGCCACGTCCTGGAAAAAGCCATCTGGTAACCGTTGCCACCATGAGCCCATGTAGAGGTGTTTTCTACTGCAGGGTATTTATCATGCTGTGTGAAGACGTGTCTCTGTTTTGCTCTGCCCGCCTGAAGTTCCTGACCTGCTTAATTTAAAAAGCTGAATGACCAATACATAGGCAGGAGGGGTTAGGAGAGACTTTCAGGCAGAGAGAAGAACCCCGTGGGATGAGTCTATGTGCGGGAGAGATGCCGGAGAGACGTAGAACACGTTGGATATAGAGAAGGAGGAGAAGTCAAAAAGCCACGAGGCAGAATGCAGATTAATAGAGACATGTTCATTTAAATAAGAGCTAGTTGGGGACAAGCCTAAGCTGAAGGCCAAGCTTTCATAAATAATAATAACTCTCTGTGTTATTATTTGGGAGCTGGCAGTCCCAAGAGAAAGCCTGGCTACAATTTTCTTCAGCAATGCTATCTGGGTTCTAACAGTACCAGGCTTCCCTTCACAATCTCTCGACTTAGTAATAAAAGCGACTAAACGAATGAGAACTTGGAATGTGGCCACGTTGACAGAATGCACGCAGGGAGCCGCCAGGTTCCACCCGTAACATCCCATGACCCGGGCATGGCAACACACGCCTGTGACCCCAGCACACGGCAAAGGGGAGGCAGCAGGATCAAAGGTTCGAGGCATCCTTGACTGCAATGGGGAGTTGTAAGCCAGCCCGGCTGGAGGCTGCCTCAAAGATAAAACTAAAGCAAAAGTGAGTAAAGGCAAGAGGACTCATTGTTTCCCTCAGCTTCGCTTTCAGGGGATTCTCGGGCTTACAAAGGGGTCGCTTTAGCCCTCTGGCATCATGGCTGCCTTCGTCAGAGCTCCCAAAGATGATGAACCCCTTGCTTCCCTGCTATGGATTAGACTTCCGTGGCCCTCCTCCACCGCACTCAGGTAAACAAGAAGCCAACAGAAACTTTCTCCTCCTCCCCTTCTTTCTGGCTGTTTTAGTAAGCCAGGCAAACTTTCGGTTTTGAAACAGGGTATCACTATGTTGCCCAGAATCTGTCTTGAACTCACTCTGTAGCCCTGGCTGGCTTTGAACTTACAGTCCTGTCTTAGCCTCCTGAGGCTACAAGCCTGTGCCAGCAGGTCCAGCCTGAGACCCTATTTCAGAGGTTTTCAGAAGAGACGGTGATAGCTAACACATATTATCAACTTGACTGGATCTAGTTACTTGGGAGACAAACCTCAGGCATGTCTGTAAGGGAGTTGTAGAGAAGCTTAGTTGAGGTGAGAAACCACTCCCTCGGTGTAGGCAGAACCGTTCTATGTGGTGGGGCCTCGGACTTCCTGAAAAGGAAAAGGCAGGCTGAGCACCAGCTTCCTGACTGAGGATGCAGTGTGACTAGCTGTCTCATTCTCTGCTGCCATTGGCTTCCCACTGCGAGGGGTTGCATCCTCCAACGGGGAGTCAGAAATAAATCCCTTACCCATGAGTTCAAGGCCAGCCTGATCTACAGCGTGAGTTCTAGGACAGTCAGGGCTACACAAGGAAACCTTGTCTTGAAAAAAAAACAAAAAACAAAAAACGAACTCCCCCCATAGACAGGCTCAGAAGTTTGTCTAAGCAACTGGACATGTCCAGTCAAGTTGACAATGAATATTGACCATCAGATTCCTCTCTGAAAGTCTCTAAAACAGGATGTCAAGTATTTTACTGGGTTGTTTTGTCTCTGCAATAGAAAAGTAACTAATACACCCACTGGTGTGCCTTAGCCAGTGGTGACAAGTCACAATGTCTCCAGACATGCTTGCCAAGTGTCTCTGGAGTGACAGAGGCACACCTAGTTGGGAACCATGTATGGGTGATAGGTGCCATAAAGGCTAGGATAAGGAGGAGGCCAATAGGGCCAGGCCAATGTCTTTCTGGAATGTGAACCCTGCCCTTGGCTGCCTCAGGAGGTAGGAAGGTTCATCAAGAAGGGAAGACTCAGGGACAGTGGGAACCACCCATGCTCCTAGAGGACTTTGAAGTACTCGTGCACAGTACTTATCTTTCTAGACCAGAGGCTCTGGTGCAGCCCTTTTAGAACGGACAGACATGGGAACGAAAGTCCTGATGGATCAGACAGCTTCCTCAGGGTGAAAGGACCCTTTGCTAAAGGGGGTTTGATATCGCAAAGCCTTTGAGGTGCCCACTCAGGGGGTCATTCAGGACAACAGGGGGTGGGGGAGAGGTACTCAGTGTGAAAGAATCACTTTCTTCTCTACACAGAGCCCCCAAGACCCCTCCATCTCCATCTCCCCATGGGTGCTGGGGATCTGAACTCAGGCTCTCACACTTAGGCAAGAAGGACTTAACAAAGCCAGGTCCCCCAGCTTCTGATCTTATTGCTCCAAAGATCGGAAAAGACTTGGGAGAGAGGAATCAAGCTTGGCTGTCTGAAAACTCCACACATGAGGCAAATGTCACTGCTGTACTCGCGGCTTGTTGTTAAGAGATATTTGATTACACGTAATTAATTTATTTGCCACCATAGTCATCTGCGGTGCTGGGATGGAACCTAAGACTTTGTACTTGTTAGGTAAGCACTGTCCCTGAGTTACCACCAAGCCCTGGGATAGATTTCCTACCCCTCCCTGGAGCACTGGCTGTGCACAAAGACCAATTTCCCGTTCCTCCTGGTTTCCAGCCTCGTGCATGCAGAGGAGCAGGCACAGAGCACATTTAGGTAGCACACTTCTGTCTTCTGCTCGATTTTCTGCCACCAATCCATAAAGGAAAGGATCTGGTCTTGACTGACAGCTCCGGTGTCTGCGAATTTCAAGGGCACGACAACGACATTTGGCAGGAGCTTCCTAACGTGGCAGAACGC